>NW_005871173.1:3486142-3517285 GCF_000147115.1 Myotis lucifugus
CACCCAAGCTCCAAGGGCCTTTCTTTACCTGTATAACTGTTTCCTACACCCATTCTTCTAGGAATTAGGTCTTCTACCTCTGTGATTTTATAAATAAATGTTCTCTTATAGTTTGAGTCTTGGCTCTGAATTCTTTCCTAGCCAGAACTCAAGTACCAAGGTTGCTGAATGCAGGTCTGGTCTGACCCCACTTGGTGCCATTCCCACAGCCTACAACATATTTGGTGCCGAGACCCAAAGTGTTCTTACTGTGACTTGGATTGTTTCATCACTGGTAAGCCTTTGTCCTTGCCACCTTGGCTTGAAGGACATGACTAACTTCTCTTTCCTCCCTGCAGATTGCAGCACTGTGCGGGCACGGACGAGCATTTCAAAGCCGTGGAAGACTCTTGTACAGGAGTTGCTGGTCATGGACCGGGGAAGTTTGCACTAGGCCAGTGATGGCGAACCTATGACACGCGTGTCAGAGGTGACACGCGAACTCATTTTTTTGGTTGATTTTTCTTTGTTAAATGGCACTTAAATATATAAAATAAATATCAAAAATGTAAGTCTCTGTTTTACTATGGTTGCAAATATCAAAAAATTTCTATATGTGACAGAGCACCAGAGTTAAGTTAGGGTTTTTCAAAATGCTGACACGCTAAGCTCAAAAGGTTCGCCATCACTGCACTAGGCAATCCACCGACTGTAGGACAAGGCCCCTGCACTGGGAACACGAAAATCACACAAGGCCCTTCCCGTGCTGTTCCCCATCAGGTTACTAGTTCCAATGGGGAGAGAGAGATCCTTGCCCTTCGACTGGAAGGATGTTCTTCCCTTTCTCTTCCTTCCTTTGTGTCTGGGGTTAAATTCAGGCTTTTTGGAAATCCTCAAGGTGGAGCTAAGGGTTGAGGGTTCAGAGACCTAGGCTATCGATAAGAATTGAGGTAACTAAAGGCCAGGGGAAGAAAATGAATGGCTCCTTCATAGCTTTGGCTTTTCGATTGGAATTGCTTTCTGAGGATCTAAACGAAACCTTTTGCTGGACAAATCAGAGCCTAAACTCATTCTGTTTCAAAAATTAGGGACACCCGGCAGTTCCTAATCTTCCTAGAGAAGGCAGACAGGATTTTCCCTCGGGGCCTGAGGTGCTGTCTGTCTGTCTGTCCGGCCCAGCTGACATAGGTCACCAGGGATCTTCTCTGATCCCTGTCGGGTTTCCTGACTTTTGTGTTTGTTTATTGATTTCAGAGAGGAAGGGAGAGGAAAAGAGATAGAAACATCAATCATGAGAAAGTATCATGATTGGCTGCCTCCTATATGCCTCACACTGGGGATCGAACCTGAAAACTGGGCATGTGCCCTGACCGGTTGGGAATCAAACCGTGATCTCCAGGTTCATAGGTCAACGCTCAACCACTGAGCCACGCCAGCTGGGCTAGAAGTTCCCTGTCTTTTAAAACACCTTTTCTGAATACTCCCTAAAGTCCCTGAAACCAACTTCTATGAGAGCCTTAGGGATAACTTAACAGGGACTCTCCCTTCCCTCCGAGGGGCAGCTGTTCTCTCGCTCCTAGGCTTCGTAAGGGACCAGGACTTTGGGGAACATGAAAGGCAGAGGCATCAGGTCACTGGCCCAACTACTGAAGCGGAGAGTTATGGGATGAGTTTCCTGGGTACCCCCTGTACGAAGGTTAGGTCCAGAGGCAGACAAGCAGGGACACCTCACTTGGGATTGGCTTCGTGTAGAGTTGAGTCCACCGCCCCCCCTCTGCCCACCCCCCCCCCCCCCCCGCACACCCCCTCCGGTCTGAGTGGAGTGAGTCTATTGCTACAGTGCTCAGCCATCACTGTGACCGTTGGTATGTCTGCACCCAGAGCTCGGGGTGTGCACTCCACACCTCAGGTAATTCCCAGGCAACAGGGAACCTGCCCTACTGCAGTTCTGACCACAGGACGGCTCAGGATAGCCCCAAAACTAGCAGGGACACCTCTCTCAGCCTGGAATCTCTCTGTCTCTCCGTACATGGGGAACCAGTCCACAGTGCCTTAAGATAATCCTTTGGAAGAAATTTGACCTGAGTCCCTCTGGCTTCTTTTGCAAGAGTCTGGCCCCTCTGTAAGTGGACAATGGAGAGGTTTGGCCAATTAATGGCATCATTAAGTTTAATGCTGTCCTGCAGTTAGACCTGTTTTGCTGTTCCCAAGGGAAACGGATGGAAGATGAGGCCTCCTTAGATCAATGTCTATTCCATACATGCAAGCCTTCATGGCTCTCAAAAAGGACCCTCTACTGCAGCGGTTCTCAACCTGTGTGTCACGACCCCTTTGGGGATCGAACGACCCTTTCACAGAGGTCGCCTAAGACCATCGGAAAACACATATATAATTACATATTGTTTTTGTGATTAATCACTATGCTTTAATTATGTTCAATTTGTAACAATGAAAATACATCCTGCATATCAGATATTTACGTTACGATTCATAACAGTAGCAAAATTACAGTTATGAAGCAGCAACGAAAATAATTTTATGGTTGGGGGTCACCACAACATGAGGAACTGTATTAAAGGGCTGCGGCATTAGGAAGGTTGAGACCACTGCTCTACTGTATATGCTACCCATAAACTAGATCGCTCTAATTCCTATAGAGCCTAAAAGAAAAATGTCCCCAGATGGAAGGAAACATTCCAAAAATGGATGAAGAAATGTGTTAGTCCTTTGCCAGCACTTGCCAATCTTTAATGACTGCCCTTGTTTTACAAATAAGTAAAGAGGTATGGCTCCAGAACATCAAAGCCCACTAAATTCTTTTACCTTCCCCAAAACTTCCCATTTGGCTCAAAATGCTTATAGATAATTGGCTTATGAACCAACATCCTTCTAGGAGAAGCTGGCATTTCTTTCCCTGTACCTTTGAGATACAAATACCTACTCTTCTTCAAAAACTCTTATCTGGGCCATCTTTTAAAATGCAAGTTTCTGGGAGGTAATCCTTATCCAAAGAAAAAACCTTAGCCATTTAAGAAGAACAATTAACTCATTTCAGCTGTTAAACAATGATTGCTAGACAACTCTTAGGTTCACCTACTTTGGGCCTTTTATTACAGAAAAGCTAGAAAATACTCTTGAAACTGTTAGTGAATGTCATACTTTATTAGAAATATGTCTCTTAAAAGTCTGAGTGTGCCTGGCCGGCATGGCTCAGTGGTTGAGCGTAGACCTATGAACCAGGAAGTCATGATTCGATTTTCCAGTCAGGGCACATGCCCAGATTTCGGGCTCGATCCCCAGTTTGGGGCATGCAGGAGGCAGCCCATCAATGATTCTCTCTCATCATTGATGTTTCTATCTCTCTCTCCCTCTCCTTTTCTCTCTGAAATCAACAAAAATCATATCCTATATAATAAAAGGGTAATATGCAAATTGACCCTAACAGCAGAACCATGGAATGACTGGTCACTATGACACACAGTGACCACCAGGGGGGCAGACGCTCAATGCAGGAGCTGCCCCCTGGTGATCAGTGCGCTCACAGGGGGAGCTCTGCTCAGCCACAAGCCAGGCTGACGGCTGCCAGCACAGCAATGGTGGTGGGAGCCTCTCCCACCTCCTCAGCAGCGCTAAGGATGTCCGACTGCAGCTTAGGCCTGCTCCCTGCTGGCAAGTGGACATCCGTTGAGGGCTCCCAGGCTGCCAGAGGGATATCGGGCCTAAGATATCCGGGGAGTGGGCCTAAGCCAGCAGGTGGACATTCCCCGAGGGGTCCTAGACTGTGAGAGGGCACAGGCCGGGCTGAGGGGACCCCCCCCCCCCCGAAAGTGCACAAATTTTTGTGCACTGGGCCTCTGGTGTATATATAAAAGCCTAATATGCAAAGTGTCCCCTAGGGAGTCGGACCAACTGGGAGTTCACTCACTCGCTATGATGTGCACTGACCACCAGGGGGTGGCACAGAATGAAGGAAGGCCTGCAACCAGCAGCCAGGGAAGGGAGGATCCAGCTGGCAGCTGCTAGGGACTCTACCCGTGCACGAATTTCGTGCACTGGGCCTCTAGTATACGTATATATTTTTACAGTGTGAGTGTGGCAGGTTTGGCTCAGTGTATAGAGCATCCGCCTGCAGACCCAAGGGTCCCAAGTTTGATTCTGGTCAAGGGCATGTACCTTGGTTGCAGGCTCCACCCCCCCCCCCACACCCCCAACCTCCCCCCCTGTCCAGGCACATGCAGGAGGCAACCAATTAATGTGTTTTTCTCACATAGATATTTCTCTCTGTCTTTCCCTCTCTCTTCCACTTGAGAGTGAATTGGGGGGGGGGGTGAATTGTGTTTCAATAGACTATAATACACAGTTGTGAATATCAGACCCTAATTTAAATAAAACTTTGTCTTCAAAGTTTTATTTTTCACCTATAAATTGAACTGGATCCTGAATTTATCTACGTTTCTTAAATATTTGGCCACACCCCTCCAAACTATGTTTCCTTTTTCTCCCATCCTTTGAATTGGAATTTTTAAGGACTAAAACTTTTCCCTTCCACCCGGACCATGTGTCCTAATTCTAACACCCAGTGCTGTTCCACCACCTACAACAGGTCAGTTTGAGAGGAGCCATGTAAGTACTCACAGGCATCGGGATGGCACCTGGAGTGCAAGGGTGGAGGGAGGGTCTCTCGTGATGGAACTGCTGAGATGGCCAAAGAGAAGAATGCATGCAAGAACCAAAAAAGCAAAAAAAAGGGTACTTGGGGAGAACTATATACTTCGAGGCAGATTAAAGAGGGAGCGCAGGTGCCCCCAACAGTAATGGAAACCAAGGGGGAAGGAAAAGATTTGAGGAATAGGAAAAGGGAAATAAGTGGAGGGGCTGGGCTTGTAAACCATATACACACACATGAGCCCAGCTGCAGTACAGCTTAACCTACGAGCAGGAAGCATGAACCTCGCACCCGCGCTGGTAAAACAGACAGACACACAGACAGACAGAGCGCTGTTAGAACACTGACCAGAATTTGGGGACGGGATGAATTTCAGACTTTCGGGGGTCTCTCGGGTTAAAGTGACCGTTGCTGGGCTCAGAGACCTACCAGCACTCAATCTATTGGACCTCCCTCCCGGGTCAGCGCTGGGACCTGGGTCTGGAAGGGCCTATCTGAAGGGAGCCGCATTCGTCCTCCTTATCAGCATTCCCTCGCTACCGCGCCGATGATGGCACCCCCACCCCCACCCCACCCCACACATGTTCTCTTTGGGTCTCAGAGAAGAGCCAGAGAACGGCGTCGACCGGGAAACAGTGGGCTTTAGGCTCCCAGAGAGGCCCTCACGCCCGGCGGAGGGTCAGCGGGTCAGCCGAGGCCCGCCAGTCCACGCGGGGGCGCCCCGGCCGCTCCACAGCCGAGCCCGCCGCCACCCGCCCAGCTCTCCGCTTAGCCCGCTTCACCGACGCCCTCGCCCGCCCCGCAAGCCCGGCTCCCCTTCCCACCTGCCGGCACCTGGGCTTGGCCTGCCCGCCGCAGCTCTCCGAGGCCGGGTCGGCGAGGAAAGCACCTTCCTCCCCGCGGCCAGCCCGCGACCTCCACCTGGAGGCGGGTGGCACGTGACCCCGCCCCCGCTCGCCACGCTCCGCCCCTCGGCCCCGCCCACACCCGCCTCCCACCTTCCAGGGCGTCGCCGACGCGGTGACGTCACGCGTTGCGTGCTCTGTAGGCGACGCTGGAGTGCTGCCGGTTCCGTGGGCAGAGGTACGCGGCGTCTGCTCCCAGAACGAGAGGGAAAAGTGGGGTGCGAGGAAGATGTAGGGGTCCCGAAGAAAGAGAGAAGCGGGTGAAGGGACCCGGAAGCCTGTCCTCCAGCCGCTGGGGTGCAGGGCGGTGTCCCGCACCCCCTCGGGCCCGTTCTGACGGGGCCGGGCGGCTGGCGCGCGGGGGCTGCGCCGTGAATTTCCTTTGCGGGGGCATTGCCCCGGGACCAGGTGTAGGAGGCTAAGGGTCAGGTTGGCGGGCACGGGCTGGGTTTTTTCCCTTTTAGTTTAGATCCCTGGGAATGTCATTTATTTGGTAAATGAACACAAGTCTGAAGACCCGGCTTGTACCCTTTGGGGAGGGAACGGGGAGCTACTGCTTAATCTCTTCCAAGGCCCTGTCTCAACGGTAAAATGAGATGATTGGACTCAATATATAATTTTAAGGCCGCTTTCGGAGCTACCATCCTGTGATTTCTGCCTCCCAGGATCTTTTTTTTTTTTTTAATCATACTCCTGGGTGGGAAGAGAAATCTTTCAACTAATGTTTTATTACTTTTAAAAATATATATTTTTATTGATTTCAGAGAGGAAGGGAGAGGGAGGGAGAGAGGGAAACATCAATGTTGAGAATCATTGATGGGCTGCCTCCTGCACGCTCCCTACTGGGGCTGGAGCCGGGACCCTTGTCAAACCTGGGACCCTTCAGTCCGCAGGCCTCGCTCAGTCCACTGAGTCAAACCAACGAGGGCTCAACGAATGTTTTAATTTTAAAAACTGGGTTGGACACACCGGTGTCGGTAAGCCGCTTGCTTTCATTAGGATTGACTGGTAAACTTGTTTGCAAGTAAGGTTTAGACATTAATACCCTAGTAGATGTGTAATTTTACTGAAAGATCAGGATATCTGTTTGTTTTCTTAATGTCAGCTCTCTGTCTTCACAGACTTAGGTGTTTATTCATATTCTCCCTCATTTCAGAGGTAAATCTCCAAAGTGTGTTAATGTTGATGCTTTTGGATTGTATGTCACCGTCTTCCTTTCGTTAGCATTTTTAAGGTCGTCTGCGTCGTCTGCCTGAGGAGAAGATGGTCAACGTCTTGAAAGGAGTGCTTATAGAATGGTTAGTAGCTTTGATCCTTCATGAGTTTTTTAAATTTCTTTTTTCTTTTGTTTTAAGAGCTGAATGAATCAAGTTTTTCACCTTCCTCGACTTCAGTTTTCTTGCTTAGATAACAAATGGAACAGATTTTGTGGCTAAGTTTCTTCCTGGTGCCAGATCTCAGTGGCTCTGTTGAACTGATGTAGTTGGCATTATTTCCACCCATTTTTGGTGGGAGGCAGCATAGTTGTTAGATTCGCGCTCTGTAGGGAAACAGGGCCGGTGTTCTAAAACCATGGGGATTGGCTGGAATTGTTGGCAGCGGTGAGAAGGGCACCGGTGTTCCACTGGTGGAGTCAGACCAGATCTTGGTTCAACAACCTCCTTCCTTGAGTTCTGGCTAAGAAAGGATTCAGAGCCAACACTCAAACTATAAGAGAACGTTTAATTTGGTCTACCAGACCTGAGGCCCTGAACCTAACTGTTCCCTATACCTGGGCTCCTGAGCATTAAAGAGAAAAAACCAACATGATATAGAAAAATGTTAGTTACATGCAAACAAGTGGTTAGAATAAGATGGAACTTGGAGACATTGTAGAAAATAGGTCTACCTTTCATCTAGCGCCAATATTCCACCTTTGTGTGGAAATTACCTAAAATCGGTACAGTGGTCTGGTAGGGCTATTAGGAAGTCACAGAGGAAGAAAGCAGTAGAAGAAATGGGCTCCGGAAACAAGTTATGGAGGCCAAAGAAAGGGCCTTGGAGCTGACAAGGGAGAGGGTGAAGGTAATGGCCTGGGAGGAAGGGGGGGAGCAGCGGAAAGGCACCAGCTTGCTCTTGGGAGAGTCCGCCTTCCTAAGGGCTTTGAAGGCGGGATTTTAGGGGAGGCCCCGAGGAGGATCTCAATAAAATATTCAGTTTTCAGGGCGTGTCCTTTGAGGAGGGTGTCAGGGGTCATTAGTCAATGTAACTGGTCCTGAGTCAGCCCAGTCTGGTTGTGCAGGGCCTGGAGCTGAAATACAACTGAGGCCTAGATGTTATCCCTAGGGGTTAATGCTTAAGGGAGTGGTTGTGCAAGGGCCTGCATGGGAGTAGAATGAGGTCACTAATTGCCCCCTTGTTCCACCCCTCAGGGGGTCTAAACTGAATGATGACCAGCGATATACAAGGGGAGGAAAGGTTATCCTGGGAGTGAGGTCCTTATTTTCCCAGTTTTGCCCGTTGCTAGGCACCTGGGGCTTTCCGCCCGGGTGACAGTCCTTGCTCTGCTCGTGTCTAACTGCCTACCACAGAATTTCAGGGCCTGCCAAGTCTTCACCTCACAAACTATGGTCTTCCAAAAATGCAGGGAGAAAAAATGCTAAGGGAGCCAGGTGAAGGTTGTTTAAACTAGTCATACATTTCAAGGGAGAAAGGAGAAACCTAAATGAGCAGAGCCCCTCAACGCCCAGCACGGGTCAGTTCCGCAAAGCCACCTAACATGGGGCTTGGTTATCGTGCAGCTGAAAACCTGAACTGCTGGATCAGTCTTGCTCAGTCTCCACTTGTTTGCTTGCCCCACCAGTAATTCGGTCTCATCTGGGAATCCTGCTCTGTGGTCACTCCCATTATCTGAAAATACTGTTACCTGTATCTCTAGGCCCCTAATATGAGTCATAATATGGATAATGGTACTGCTTACGTGATGGCAAGGCTGAGGGAGGAGCAATTCCAAATCCCAGAGTACTTCTTGCATTTATAGTAGCACTGCCCTATAGAAATAATACTGTGTGCCACATATGTCATCTTACATTTTCTAGTAGCTACATGAGAAAGTAAAATGAAACAGGTGAAATTAATATATTTTATTTAACCCGGTACGCCTAGAATATTTCAACATGGAGTAAGGCTTCAGAGTCTGTACTAAGACTTCAAAATTGTGCTGTCTTTTTCCATATTAAAGCTTCAAAATCCAATGTGTATTTTATTTTACAGCACATTTCACAGACTATCCAAATTTCAAGTGCTCAGTACTGACATGTGACTAGCAGGCTACCAACGCATAGTGCAAATTTAAAGTTTGGGTAGAGGAGACACCAACAAAAGCAGTTCAGAATAAAACAGTGCAGTTGGAGGGAAGTTAGGAATGTTTCAGGTAGGTGAGTGGGCTGTGTCAGGTGGTGGTAAGAGGTGGAATAAGATAACACACTGGAAGCCATTGTACATATGGGCACTTGGTTTTGTTTTTTTGCCTTGCCAGCAGGTTCTCCCAGAGACCATGTAGAAGTAGAATAGCCCTGTATTCAGGCAAGATATTTCAGGCCCTGTACATTTCATAACAAATTGTCCCTTAAACTTTTATCTTTTTGAATTATTACAAATTATATTTCAGGTACAGGCTTGAGAATTCAATCTCAAATTGACTGCTTTCCATTTTCTTTCAAAAAGTTTAATGGAGGCTGTCGAGTAACACTCCCTCCACGTTCTGCGTGGAGTAGAGTTCGGTATCTGAAAGTGGAGCCGCACAGCAAATGAGAGAAAAAGACACGAGATAATTTTGTAATATTGGGGACCAGGCGGGCAAGTCCAGAAGGACTTCCACCGATCTCAGGCCGCTCTAAGCTTTTATTTGATCTGGGTAGCCCTAGGGTAAGGAGGTTTGTCTGGGGTAGCCCTAGGGTAAGGTGGTTTGAATGACACATGGATTAGCTCATTGGTAGACAATTTACAGAAATAGGCAGAATATCTGATCAACAATAATCAACAAGGATCTACACTAGTATCTAAGGAATTAAGGGAACTAAGGTGGGGATGCTTCAGCTATTATTACCTAAATTAACTGGGTGATTCCTAGATTAACTGGGTGGTGCAGTTCTGACCTTTGCTAGGACTTCAAAGGTTACTAGCTTTTGGGGGTCTCTGTCTAAACTCAGCTAGTGAAGACAATGAATGGACTCCAGCAGAGGCCATTGATATAAATTGACTAACCAACCAGCCACTCTCTTAACCCTACCAGACCGCTGTACCGATTTTTCGGTAATTTCCGAATCTGCCGCTATACCGCTGTACCTAATTTTCGGTACTTTGTCTAGTACGTGAAAAAAATGCATCGCAAACTAAAAATAACCAACCAATCGTGGTCAAACCTCATGGTTAGCCATTGCAAATGTCTGCCCCCATGTGTTTGAATTGACTTTGTGTGGTTTGACGTGAAAAAATTCTGAAAATTCACAATGAAACGAGCAGCTGATGAACCAAGCACTTCAACAGGAAAGCGAAGTAGGTCTAGGCTTATCACAGTCCAACAGGAGATCGATACTTTGGTTGATTCAGACTCTGAGGAGTCAGAATTTCATCAAGAATACGTTTCCAGTTCAAGTGACACAGACAGTGAGAGCTCGAGTGATGAGGAGAATCTTGACCCTTACAGATCTAGAGCTAGATCGATAGTAAGAGAAGGGGGGCGTGTCCCTCAAACAGCTGATGGGGAAGATCTAGGTGGTGATAAAGGTTGGACAAGGAATTTTGTATCACCAAATACAGATCTGAATTTCACTGAGGATGGAAAAGGCCCAGTGAACATTCCTGGATCTATCACAGAGGAGAGTGAACCGATTGACTTTTTATCCTTGTTTTTGGATGATACTTTCTGGCAAAATTTGACAGAGAAAACCAACCTCCGGGCCCACCAATTGCATATAGCAAAGCCCAACTCCTACAATGCCAGAAATTTCAAGGATGCCACAGTGGAAGAAATGAAGGCTTTTCTTGGACTGAGGATCTATATGGAATACTTATGAATAAAGCCCAGCTATCGGGATTATTGGACAAATGAGGGCTCTGACTTTGTTGGGCTTACTCCCGGATTTCGAAATGTTATGACTCTAGACAGATTCTTGGCCCTTTGGAGTTTTTTACACATAATTGATGAGGAAGACACAGATATCGATAAGACAGATAGAATATATAAAGTTAGGCCTTTCTTGGAAAGTCTGCTCCCCAACTTTCTCCACTTCTATCTGCCAAAGCAACATTTGAGCCTAGATGAGGGGATGATCCCGACAAAAAACCGCTTGGCCATCAAGCAGTATATCAAGGATACGCCCACAAAGTGGGGCATCAAGTCTTTCCTTCTCTGTGAAGGTGAGACTGGCTACATTTTGAATGCAGAAGTCTACACTGGTGCTGCACCAATGCCTATAAAAGACTTGGGCGCAGTAGGAAATACAGTCGTTCGTCTCCTGACCTCATGTGCAATGGAAAATAAATCTCGTGCTTGTCATGGACCGGTTCTACAACTCTGTAACCCTTGCTAAATATGCACTGTCAGAATTACAGGAATTGTGGGAACCCTGCAGCAAAACAGGAAGCAGTTTCCTAAGTCGCTGAAAAGTGTAAAAAAACTTGCTAGGGGTGACAGTCGCTATCTATGTCAAGAAAGTGTAACATGTTTAGTTTGGCAGGATAGAAAGCCCATCACATTTATTTCAAACTACCACGATCCTGCCCAAAATGTAGTAATAAACAGAAGAAATAAAGATGGCAGTGTGCAAGAAATACAGATGCCACAGCTGGTGAAGGACTATAATAAATATATGGGTGGCTGTGACAAAAATGACCAGATGACTCGCCTTCACCGGTCTTGTCGTCATTACCGCTGGCCCTGGCGGCTTTTCATAAAATTTTTTATGTGGGCCAGTTATAATTCTTATATCTTGTATGCTTCAAAGCAGCAAGCTGCTTCAAAAAAGCCAGCTTATTTCACCAGATATGTTCAGAAACTGTGCCTGCAACTTATTGGTGGATACAGGACATCAGCCCACCGCCACCCACAAAAGGAACCCTTCCCTCAACGGATGACCCCAGGCAATCATTTGCCAGAGATTCCCCCTGGGACATCGTCTAATCATATCTGTGTTGTGTGCATGGAAAAGCACTCCAGGTACAACAAGCAAAATCCTGGAGTGTCTTACAAAGACAATCCATGAAGAAGGTGAAGAGCAACATCTGGTGCTCACTTTGCAAGAAGTACCTCTGTGTGAACCAAGGCTCATCCTGCTGGGTGGATTGGCACACAAAGGTGGAATATTGGCGCTAGATGAAAGGTAGACCTATTTTCTACAATGTCTCCAAGTTCCATCTTACTCTAACCACTTGTTTGCATGTAACTAACATTTTTCTATATCATGTTGGTTTTTTCTCTTTAATGCTCAGGAGCCCAGGTATAGGGGACAGTTAGGTTCAGGGCCTCAGGTCTGGTTAAGTCATCTCATTTGTCAGCAGTTTCCTAGTGATACTACTGGTGTTCAAGATGGTTGGTAGGAGAACACACATTTGGGGGCAGAGGGGAATTAGAACACAAAATTAGTTTTTATATGACAATTTTAATTTATTTGAGGTAAAAATAAGCACATCAAGATACTGGTGATTTGTACCAGGTGAAGTTAAGCTTAAAAGTTGATTTGAAAGCAATTTAAAGAAAACTATTAAGTAATGTGTAATGCAAGTGTAACAAGAGATGGCTGGTAAGTAGCAAGGATAGCATGTGTAGGGGTTCAGAATGAGTCACCCCAAGATGTGCCTCTGGGGTATGTGGAGTATTTTGAATTAAAGGCAGTCGAGATCCTGCTGGCTCAAGAGAAACTTTTGCCCCTGCTTACTTACATAGAGGAATTTAAATTAGGGGTCTTGCCCATAATAAGAATTGTCACCAGAAATAACCTTTTCTGACCTATCTGTAGGGCAGGACAAACATCTAATTAGTGAACATCTCCCTTCTGAAGCCTCAGGCACCCTACCTCATTCCTTCATTACGTTAGCTATCTTTGTCAAAGACCTCCATTCTCTCTCCCATCCATCACTGGCTATTGTTGCCTTTCAGTCTCAGTGTCACTATCTGTCAGGAGACCCTCATTCTTATACCTTATATCCTTTCTTGTTTTCAGTCCCCCAAAAGGCCACATACTTCCATTGCCACCCCTCACTCCTTTTACACGCATTGTCTATGGCTGTATCATCCGCTTTATTAATTCCATCTCCTCACCATCCTTTCCACTTTGCCCTCTAGAACCTGAGAGAGCAGCAGAACCCCCTCAGCTTCTTCTCTGAACTTTTCCTCTTCCTTTCCGCAGGCCCCCTTTCCTTTAGGCTATAACAAAACCTGGCTTTCTCCTGAGTGCACTGCTCCCACAACCCTATCAAGTGTTGAATAGTTTCTCTAATACCTCTTGTACCATTGGGGCCAGGAATAGGATAGGTATCTACCTTACTCCTCGTTGCCACTTCTAGGAATTCTCCCCTCTTCCATAGTAACTCCCAGTTCTGAATCTCATACCATCAGACCAGACCACCCACTTTGGAATAATCCACCAACACCCAGATCTTTTCTTGAGGGTTTTTCTCTGAAGACTACCAGTCACTCTCCAGGAGCTGTCCTGTCATGTTCTTAGTGATTTTGATGTCCATGTGGTCAGTCCTTTCAATACCATGTCCTCTCAGTTCCCTGACCTCTTCCAGTAAGCTTACCCTCCACCCAGTTGCAGTCACTCATTCACATAGTCAGACCTACACCTGTCCCTACCTATAGTGCCATCTCCAAAGTCTCCACTGTAGGCATCTGACTGACAACCCCCTCCTTTCCTGTTCACTCCCTCTAATGCCCCATATCTCCATATCTCCATCATTTCCTCCACTCTGCAGATATACAGGCTGTTGATTCTCCCACCTTTTCATTGTCCTTCGCCACCCCAACATCTCACTCTCCTTTCCCAGCTTATGTTCCGCAGCCCATCAAATACTTGTTCTCTCAAAGACACATTCAACTCCCTTTCCCTTCTGTCACACTCACCAAATCTGGTAAAATTCAGCTCTTCACCCTCTCTGAGCCTTTACCTCCATAATTCTCAGTGGCTGGAGAAAAACATACAAACATACTAATTAGTCTCACTTCAGATTTATACCTGATAAACTCACATGGAGCCTGAATGCTAGCCAGCAAACCTACATTTCCTAGTCCACTTCTCCCACTCCTAGTAACGCTTTTACAGTCAATTAAATCTAAGATTTCATCGATTTTATAACTTACCAATATTTTAAGTATCTCTAAGAAAAACCACTGCCAATTATACTATAACATGCTCTTCATTGTAAGACTCGTCCCAATTTTAAAGATGTTAAAATGTGAGGAAAAATGGTTCTTAGAATGGATAACGTATAGTATTTCATACCTTCAGTTTCTCATATCTCAAACAACTTCCCTGTCCTCACTTCTAGCTGAGCCCTTGCTTCCTGATTAACTGAGAAAATAAAATCAGGAGAGAATGTCCACTAGTCTTTACCACATGGATCTGTCTGTGCCCATATACTCTTCTCTGCTTGGGAACTAGATCCCATCCCCTCTTGCCTATTTAAGAACACCTTTTCAGAAGTTCTCCTCTTTTCTCCTGCTTTATCAGCTTTTCTTTCTCCATTAGGTCATTTCCGTCAGCATCACAAACATACTATTATTCTCCCCTCCCAGGTGAAAACTCTTAATTCCCACATCCCTATCCAGCTCCCACTCTATTTTCCTGCTCTTTGTACCACAATTTCCCAGAAGGCCTTCTGTGTTCACTTTCTTTAATTTCTTTCTTTTCCGAAACCCACTTCAGTCAGGCTTTCTCCTCTATGATTCCACCAAAACTGCCCTTGCCAAGTCCAGCAACTCTGAATCCAATAGTCAATTCTCAGTCCTTAGCTTACTATACCTATTAACAGCATTGGGCACAGTTGATCACTTACTCTTCCTGAATGTCCTTTGTTCACTTGGCTTCCAAGACTCTTCATGCTTTCTTCCTACTTCAGTGTTCACTTCTTTATAATCTGCTTTGCTGATCTGTCCTTTTTTTTTTTTTTAATATATTTTATTGATTTTTTACAGAGAGGAAGGGAGAGGGACAGAGAGCCCGAAACATCGATGAGAGAGAAACATCGATCAGCTGCCTCCTGCACACCTCCCACTGGGAATGTGCCCACAACCAAGGCACATGCCCTTGACCGGAATCAAACCCGGGACCCCTCAGTCCACAGGCCGACGCTCTATCCACTGAGCCAAACCGATCAGGGCTGATCTGTCCTTTTTAACCTTTTGATGTTGGGTTGTCCAGGGTATGGTTCTTGGACTCTTTTCTGTAGCTATACTCATCCCTTGTCATGGCTTTGATGAAAGACACATTTCGGTAAATCCAAAAAATTCTATCCCTTTTTCCCTTCTGATTATTCTATTCATTCCAAAATAAAGCCACAAATAAATGGAATTGAATTTGGATTTCTTCTTTCAGCTCAGCATTCACAAAGAGATTTTGTTAGAATTTTCTTTAAAGATTCTGAATGATAGTTCAGACTTATAAGCTTCAGAATTTTAAGGAAGGGGAAGATACTTGAGTACCAACTGCAGATCAAATACTATCCTTGGCATTTTTCTCCTTTAATTTCCATAACAATTCTGTTATGTAGGTTTACTTTGAGGTTTTGGGAGATTCAATACATTTTAAGGTCACACAAGTAAGTGCTAAAGCCAGGGTTGAATCCAGATCTGACTCTAGCTGTGTACCCTGCTTTATAAAGTGACAATTTAACTGGTTTTGTAAATTAATGTGTCACTGGCAAGGTACTGAAAAGCTATTGGCTTTTTAAATGTAATGGTTGTGGACAAGTAAGGAAATTAATTTTTAAAGTCAGTTAAGGAGGCTGTGATTCTAGGCCCTATTAACTACAAAGCTTTGAACATTACTTCTTCACTTGTCAGTGACAAATTATTCTTTTCAAATTATTATTGGCCTCTTTCTCTTAAACTTACACTAACAGCTCTAAAATGAAGCTACATCTATAAATCATTAACACTTAAGGCAGAGTGGGAGTGAGAGTTTAGGATTTTTAACTTAACCTAAAACTTCAACGTGCTCAAAATTCTAATCACTCAGGTTCTGGTGTAAATTGACAATAAGGTTTCTCATCAATATGTGTTTACCTCTACAGTGACCCTGCCATGAAGCAGTTTCTGCTGTACTTGGATGAGTCAAATGCCCTAGGGAAGAAGTTCATCATTCAAGACATTGATGACACGCATGTCTTCGTAATAGCAGAGTTGGTTAATGTCCTCCAGGAGCGAGTAGGTGAATTAATGGACCAAAATGCTTTTTCTCTTACCCAGAAGTGAAAATATTAGATATTAAAAGTAACATGCAAGAGACTCATCACTTAGTATCTTATGTGACAGGCTAGACTTAGAGACTTGCTAAGAAGCATGCTGCGAGAAAGACTCGGGCATCATTTGTTCAGAAAAAAGCTCCTAAGCGGATACTCTTGTTCTGTTTTGTGTGTGTCTGTGGTTTTCTTTTTTTTACTACATGTACCCTAGAATTAAAACAAAACAAAACACAAAACTTTAACAGTTGGCTATAATTTGACTTTTTATTGTCCTTTATTAAAATATAAATTGTTTTCCTACCTTTTTCATCACAATTTAATACATTAGAAATATAATGGAATGGGACTTTTAATTACCAGTCTAGCCTAGAAGCTTATTTTTCTTGTTCCTGTTAACAATTGTGAGTTTTTGTAGTGTGAGTTTGGTTAGTTTTGTTTCACCTAGAAACTTCAGAGAAGTTTTTAATCAAAGTATGACATACATACAGAAAATGCACAAATCATAAATGTACAAACCTCAGAATTTCCACAAACTGAACACACTTATGCAACCAACACCCAGATCAAGAAAGAAACAATTACCATCATCCCAAAAGCCCTTTCATAGAAACACCCAAGGGCCAACACTGTGCTGACTTTGAACAGCATAGTTTTGCTTATTTCTTAAGTTTTTATCAATGGAATCATGCAGCATGTATTCCTGTCTGGCATCTGTTACTCAGCATTATGTTTGTGAGAGTGATCTGCACTGTTGCATGACGTTATACAGTTGACCTTGAACAATGGGTTTGAACTGTGCAAGTCCACTTATACATGGATTTTTTCAATAAATAAAGTAAATGTATTCTCCATATGATTTTTTAGTAACATCTTTTTTCTTTATTGTAAGAAGACAGTACATAATACATATAACTTGCAAAACATGTTTTAATCAACTCTTTATGTTATTGGTAAGGCTTCCAGCCAAAGGAAGCTATTAATCGTTTTGGAAGAGTCAAAAGTTATACATGGATTTTCAACTGCACAGGGGTTGGTGATCCTAACCACTCTGCTCACTCCTTGTATTCAAGGGCCACCTGTAGTTTTTTCATTCTCATAGCTATACAGTAGGTATTCCATTGTTTGCTTCAACCACTCGAGATATTTTGGTTAATAAATAAGTCCTAAAAATTGAATCAACTATACATTCATTAAACCTCAGTTTGAATTTGATAAGCATACATCAGAAAAGGTCATCATTATTCAAGTGTTCATACTAATTTTTCTCTAGTGGCAGGATGTACACAACTTTATTGTATTTGAGAAAAGAAATGGAAGTACAGAATCTAATTGCAAATATGCTGGCATTAGTTACATTGATATTCTGTTATTCAGTTCCTTCAGTCCATCACTCATTCATTCAAAAACTAATTATTAAGTATTTCCACGTCCAAGATGTAAAGGATACAGGTTTTAAAAAGATGGATGAGGCATCTGCATCAGTAATGCTTTTAACTTGAAGAACACCAGCGAAGTTATTTAAGCAATGAAGAAGTTTAATTGTCTAATGTAACAAGTCTGGAGACATAGCTCCAGGTGTTCACCCTGCTTCTGTTCTGCCATCCTAATCATGTTGGCTTTTGGTTCCTGGTTTACTGTCTCATGATCACAAGTCATTGGCTGCCTCTCCAAGGTATTATATTCACACCAGCAGCCCACACAAGGGAAGGAAGACTCCACTTGCCAGCAGAGAAAATAAGGAAAAACTTCCCCCTGGTGTAGCTCTCTTTTTATTGAGGTGGAAAATCTTTCCAGAATCTTTCACTTGTCTATCCCTAGACCAAGAGGAAGTGAACGTTGACTTAGATCAGTGCTTCTCAACCTTTAAAATCATCGGGAGTCTCTCCAGATTTCTTATGTGGATGCTGTTGAGTCCAGGTGGAACACAGTCCCCTACAGCGAGTATTTGCTGCACTGTGACTTGCTTCCAAAGAGTAGGTTTAGACCAGGTGAAAAGTAACTGTACAGTGGAGAAACCTGGAAAAGACTACCTTAGCCAGGCGATCAGGGTTAACATCAGAAATAAGTCATGCTAAGAACATGTACCCCTAATATGATGCCATGAGAAGGGTACTTCACCTCTGTGGTTTTCTTCCTAAAAAACAATCATCCACACAAATTTAAGGGAATTCTACCAAATATCTGGCCAGTGCTCCTCAAAACCACAAAGGCCATAAAAAACAAGGCAAGACTGAAAAACAGGACCAGAAGAGACTAATGAGACATGATGACTAAATGTGAAACGTATCCCAAATGGGATCTGGAAACAGGAAAGGGACACTAGGTGAAATCTAAGAAAATTTGCATAAAGTGCATTTTATTTTATTTTTTTTAAAATATATTTTATTGATTTTTTACAGAGAGGAAGGGAGAGAGATAGTTAGAAACATCGATGAGAGAGAAACATCGATCAGCTGCCTCCTGCACATCTCCTACTGGGGATGTGCCCGCAACCCAGGTACATGCCCCCGACCGGAATCGAACCCAGGACCCCTCAGTCCGCAGGCCGACGCTCTATCCACTGAGCCAAACCGGTTTCAGCTAAAGTCTGCATTTTAGTTAATATTAATATTCTGTCTGCTTTTGTATAGCTTTGAAGATTTCCATTAAAAGTTTCTAAATGTGAATATTTTATTCTAGTACTAATATACCTACATTTGTTTCAATAAAAAAGTATAGCATAATGGTTAATACCATGAAATTTGGCATCAAGAATTCTGTGTTTGAATCTGTTTTATCATTGAATAGTTGGTGCTTTGGGGCAAGTTACTATTCTAAATTTTGATATAATAAGAAAATGGCTGATAATTTTCAAAAATTATTGAACAACATTGCAATGCCATGATTTATAAGAAATGTGTATTTGGCCATTCAGATAACCAAAATATATTTGTCCTATACTGGTATGTGTAGTATTAGTCCACAGTTCCTGACTCACAACTCCCCAAGCCCTTGGAATTTCCTAAGTGTTGAGAATTATAAAGGTGTCTTTTGAAAGCACGTAAGGATGGGGCCTGGTTGCCAAGAGAGCCACTCATGTGATTAGAGGGTTGGAACTTTCATTCCTACTTTCATCCCGACCTCGGGAGGGGAGAGGGGCTGGAGGGTTAATGAATTGCCAATAGTCAGTAATTTAATCAATCATGCCTATAAAATGAAGCCTCCATAAATACCCAAGAGGATGGGTTTAGGGAGCTTCCAGGTTGGTGAACACATGGAGGTTTGGGGAGAGCGGCGCACCTGGAGAAGGCATAGAAACTCCATGCCCTTTCCCACTACCTTGCCTTGTTCATCTCTTCCATCTGGCTGTTCCTTAGTGATATCCTTTTATAATAGACTGGTGATCTCATAAGTAAAATGTTTTTCTTCCTTCTGTGACTCACTCTAGCAAGTTAATAGAACCCAGGGAGAGGGGTTTGTGGGAACCTCTGATTTACAGCCAGTTGGTCAGAAGTAAAGTGACAGCCTGTGACCGGCATCTGAAGTGGAGGTGGGTGGGTGTGCAGTCTTGTAGGTCTGAGCCCAGAACCTGTGGAATCTGGAGCTATCTCTGGGTGGACAGTGTCAGAATTGAATTAAATTCTCAGGCACTCTGCTGGTATTTGAGAATTGCTTATTGATGTGGGGAACTCTCTACACTGAAATGGAGTCTCAGAACACCTAAAGAGACATTAGCCCACAGATTTAAGAAGTTAATAGGACTGCAGGACAGATGCAAAGAAAAGCCATACTTATGCACAATATAGTCAAAATGCTAAAACCAAAGATACAGAAAAATCTCTAAAAGCAGCCAGAGGAAAAAATACACTCATCACATATATCATGAAAAACAATGAAGGCCAGAAGACAATGGAAACACACCTTTAAATTGTTGAAAGTGAAAGAAAAGTCAAAATAGAATTCTAAAAATATCCTTCAAGACTGAAGTCAAAATAAAACATTTCAGATAGAAAAAGCTTGGAGACTTGTCATCAGCAGATCTGTGTTACAAGAAATCCTAAAAGATGTTCTTCAGGCTGACGGGAAATGATACCAGAAGCAAGGCCAGGTTTGCTGGGAAGAATGAGGAGCCCCGGAGAGACAGAGTAAGTAGATGGAAAGATATAAAAGACCTTAAAAATGTTTTCTTTATTTTTTCCCTTCCTATCCTCTTTTTTCTTTCCCTCCTGGCACAAAAATTCTGGCTTTGGAGGAGGAGGGGCTGTGCGGGAGCATGCTACACAGAATACAGTAGCAGGATGTCCCAGGGTTCCAGAAGGGCCATGGCAGAGGGATAGGGACACTCCAGAGACAATTGTGGGATGCCCTGGTGGCTGAGGATGTGGGAGAAAGGGGGAAGGATGTCATGCAGAGGCTTTGGTGACAGAGAAAACAGCAGTGGAAGGAGGGTGCAGAGGTGGTAAGGGAGGTGTTGGAGAGAGTGGGTGGGAAATTGGCTACATTGAGCAAATAAGTTAACTGGTTGAGCAAATCCTATATAATTAAAAGCCTAATATGTAAATTGTCCCCTCGGGCGGTGGTTCGACCGGGAGACTGGGAGTTCAACGGCTTGCTATGACGTGCGCTAACCACCAGGGGGCAGCGCGGAACACAGCAGGCATCAGTGATGCAGTGCTAGCAGCAGGTGGCAGTGGAGGTGCTGCTGGTCCCAATGGGCCCCGATGAGAGTGGGACCGCGGCTGCGGAATGGTGGAGCAGGTGAGCGGGCAGGGCCAGGCCAAGGCAGGTGTGAGCAGGGGCCCGATCACCCTGCAGATGGCCACCAACGGTGGGGGCAGGGGGTGGGGCTGCCACCCAGCTCCCAGGTGCTGAGGAAGAAAGAGCAAATCGCAATATTAAAATATTCTAATTATTTCCCTTTCAATGTGCACAAATCCGTGCACCAAGCCACTAGTAATTAAATATATTGAGGATATTAGGAACCAAGTTTCTCATTGAGAAGACATTTACATGGAAAGGGGGAAGGCTGGAAAGGATACAGGAATGTTGTTCGAAATATAACTCATGATAAATATGTAATTTTTATACAGGTAGTTCTAGAAATTATTATAAATGTGTGTGTGCGCAAAAATGTCTTCTGTCTCCTGAAAGGACCTAGAAGCAATGATGCCCTCATAGCAAAAGCCCCAGATCTTGGTTTCTAAATGCTATTCTACACTAAAAAGAGTCCTTGGAGGAATGGCTGATTCCAGAGCTGGAGCCAGAGAAAGTATAAGGTGAGTAAGGATACAGAAGATTTGATAACTCTGTCAATCCATTTGATATTTACAGAACACTTCCCCTGATAAAAGTAGAATCCTCATTCTTTTCAAGTGCACATGCAACAGTCACCACTCTCAGAGCGTACGCTGGCTCAAAAACAAGTCTCAGTGAATTTCAAAGGATGGGGGAAAAAAGAAACATAAATGAGAAACGCCAGGGATGAAAGAGAGGATATCATTATAGATCCTACAGATTAAAAGCATAATAAAAAAAATTACAAAGGACTTTATGCCAATTTGACAATTTAGATGAAATACATAAATTCCTTGAAAAAAATAAAATATATCAAAACCAACACAAGATAAAAGGTAAAGTTGAAAAGTTAAAAAATAGAATGTTTAATTTAAAAATCACACAAAACTATAGGCCCAGCTGAAATTCTATCAAACATTAAGGAAGAAATAACTTCTTACACAAACTCTTTGAGAAAATAGTAAAGAACACTTCCCAACTCATTTTATGAGGCCTACATAACCCTGACACCAAACCTGGACAAATACTGCAAGAAAAATTATCAACTAAATTCTCTCATGAGAATAGACACAACAATCCTTACAAAACATACCAAATGGAATCTAGCAATATACAACAAGGAGATATATATTTTTTAAATCAGCAATATATAACAAGACTAATGCATCATAACCATTTGAGCAAGATTATTTCAACATTCAAAAATCAATTGCTATGACTTACATTAATAGAATGAATACAGGAGAAAAACCATATGATCATGAAATATATGCAGAAAAAAGTATGAGACAAAATTTAACACTCATTCATGATTTAAACAAAACTCCATAAACTAGAAAAATATGGGACCTTCCTAAATCGATTAAATGCACCTATTGAAATAACTACAATTAATATAGAATAGCAAAAAAGAAAAAAAAAATGCTTCCCCTCTAGAACTGGGAACAAGGCAAGAATATCCATTTTACCATTTCTAATCATTATTATACTTCTAATTTCCTAGCTAGTACAATAAGTCAAGAAAAAGAAATAACAGGCATGCAGTTGTAAAAGAAAAACTGTTGTATTCACAGACAACAAGATTGTATGTATATGTTGAAAACCTTATAAAATCTAAAAAGACAATTGAATTTAACAAAGTCATAGGATACTACATCAATAAACAAAAGTCAATTTTTCTATATCAGCAATGAAAGGCTGAAAAATAAAATTTTAGAAATACCATTTACAATAACATTAAAACCGCAAATACATAGGAAATAAGATCTATCATGTACCTCAGTTTCCTCACCCATAAAATAAGATCAGAGCAGTTCCTTCCTCATATAGTTGTTGTTAGGGTTATATGAATATTTTTAAACACAGAATATTGCCAGGTAGGTCATAAGTCCTATGTAAATGTTAACCCAAATCTCAAAGTACATGCCAGTTATAAAGTGAATTGAAGATATAGTATAGATGTTTAAAAATTAGCACTTGATGTGACATTTTCCCCCTACCACAAAGAAGGAATTTGTGACCTATTGAATATGTGACAGTGCTATTAACATCTGTTAAAAATTTGAGTCTTGCCCTACCTGGTTTGGGTCAGTGGATAGAAAGTTGGCCTGTGGACTGAGGGTCCCAGGTTCGATTCCGGTCAGGGGCACATGCCTAGGTTGCGGGCTCGATCCCCAGTGTCAACCAATCAGTGATTCTCATCATTGATGTTTATATCTCTCTCTCCCTCTCCCTTCCGCTCTGAAATCAATAAAAATATTTAAAAAAAATTTTTTTTGAGTCTTGACCAAGAGTCTGATATCTTGTACTGAGTAAGTTATTCCAGTAGGAGGAGCTCTGACCTAGAGTTTGAAATGACACTATTGTCTGCTTTGGGGATCCAGACCTTCCATGACCTAGAATTTGTCCTTTCTTTGCTCTCTGTGCAGTGTTTAGAGAAATAAAATGCTGCTACAAACTATATATAATTTTTCTGAGAAGCAGTATATTGGAATAAATGAATTTGATTTAGATTTCAGACTTAATTTCTAACAGAAATAATGCATTTTCCTTGTATTGGCAAAAAATTAAAAAGGGTAACTTTTTACTTTATAACCATCCACATTTGGGGATTAAAAACAGTATATTTACTTTTTTTTCTTTTTTTGAGACCACTGTATAGAAAGCTTTACAAAAGCTTTCTAGGCCTCAGACCTCAAATTTACCCTTAGGCTTCCAAATGTCCTCTACTATTAAACAAAAAGAGCCATCTTCATCAGCAAGAGCCATTTTATTGTTCTACCTTCATATTTATTAAATTTAAAATATTTTCCTATTTTCTTTTTACTTGTTCTTAACTCATTTAGTCTTCAGAAGTGCTATTTTTGTTCTTATTGAGGTACTAGAGGCCCAGTGCACAAATTCGTGCATAGGTGGGTTCCCTCGGGGTGGCCTGCGGGGATTGGGCCCCAGCTCGTGCCCCCAGCCTCACAGCCCAGCAGCCCAGGCTGGCACCCTGCTGTGGCCTGGCGCTGCCCCCTCATCTGCTCCCCTATCCTGCCCGATGATTGATCAGACCGGGCTCTCTCCCCCGTCCCCCAGCTCCCTCAGTGCCTGGGAGCTGGGCGGTGCCCCCGCTCGCACCCACCTTGGCCTAGCGCCACCTGCTCACTTGCTCCACCATCCCACCGTGTTCCTGCTCTCATCAGTGCCTCCACTGCCACCCACTGCCTGCCAATACCCGCCATGTTCCATGCCGCCACATGGTGATCAGCGCACGTCAAAGCGAGTGCTTGAACTCCCAGTCGAACAATTTGCATATTAAGTTTTTATTATATAGAATATTTGACCATGAAGAGTTGCATATATGTAAGGTATACAATTTGATGATTTGATATACATTGTGTGGTGCTAGCATTATGAGTTTTTACATTTTTGTCATTTATCTCATAGTTGCTCTTGAAAATCTTGATTTAAATCAAGTAAACCAAAGGGGACATGTCTCACTAATTTCAGGTTGCTAGGCAACTAGTCTACCTCTCCATAGCATCTCTTCTATTGTTCAGAGATGTGGCAAAAAGTATGTACTATTTAAGACATATACATACACATATATATATATGCCATATATATATATATATATGTATGTATATATTTAATAGAATCACTTCTTGGAAAACTATTCAATCTGTGGACTTTGTGTTATCTTATTTCTCTAAGCCAATTTCCCATTCCATCTTTCAATCTTTTGAAGATGAACAAAATTAATATTTAGAATTTTTCCTTAGTGAAATGAATGGATATCAATGTATATTTTCCTCCTCATCCTCTGAAATTTTTCATATAAGATCTAAGTCTTTCTTAAATATAATATCAAAACCAAATATTTTTCACAATGTCATAACAAATGGTATTATTATCTCTGTATGTGTTTAGGTTTGCAAGCGCAGAATCTAGAAGCTGATTAGTTCCTGCAAGGTACCTTGCCTATAATTATATGTACTTAATTTATGATTACTTTGGTGTGTAATATGGACACTATTTAAAGATAGAGATTTTTCATCTCATATGTTTTTTACTTCTTAAAATTATAACTTGAAAACCTAAAGATAATTGTTAAAATAGCCAACTATAGGATCCTTAACTTTATTAATCACTTTATTTAAAAGATCAGAGAATATCAAGACAAAACTAGTCCAATCACCTTTCCAAGCTGAACCTTCTTTATCCCGTCTCACACACCTGCCAAGTAGCTGCCCAATCTGTTGATTCTTGAATACCTCCAGTTATCCTTTTACTTTAAATATCCAGAAACAAATACTAGTTAACATGTGAACCTTTTCCACAAATGTTTAGTGTTATTTTTTTCCAAACCATTATAGCTTTCACATGAATGCTTGATTTATTCATTCATGGTTAAATGATTCATCCATCCATCATCCATCCAGATTTGTTATTTATTCATTCATTCAATTAGTCATCACACATTTAATCACTACGTGCCCCTGTTCTGGGCACTAGAGATGGGGATATAATAGTAAACGATAGACTTAATCATTTTTCTCCTAAGGTCAAAGTTACCCATCTCTGCTACAATATCCCAAACGCACATTATTTTGAGTAAGTCTACTTCAATGTACGCAAATCGTTGCTGGGACTTATTTCATCTATAGTCTGATTCTTAAATAGTACTTAAATACTTAAGTCTTTCAGAGAGTCTCTTCCTCTACCTTCCTCAACAAACGTTATTGAGTATCTAATAAGTCATTTTCTTTGGAGCTTAATGCTTAAGTATATAGGTATGACTTGATATTTGTATCCATCGATCCTATTGGTAAACATCTGGGTCGATTTTTCAGCTAGTAAGAGGAAAACCAACCTAAAATTGCTTCAGCAAGTTAACCTTGTTCTTCATGTTCACATGGCTTAGTATCATGAAATATTCCTTGTGGTAGGTTGGTGTAAATATTCCAATCGATAGGGAAGCCTTATGTCTTCCTCTCCACAACAATTTCATTGAAAAGCTATAGAACCTTAGAGTTGGAAAGGATCAGGGACCAACATCCCTCCCCATTTTACAGGCTAAGGAATGAAGGCTGGAGAGACGGAGTAATGTACCCAAACGCATCGTCAGCAAGTGGTGGTCTGGATGCCAACCCAGGCTTTGTGGCCATGTCTGTTCTTCAGTTCTGGTTCTTCCACGTGGTGGCTAAAACAAAGACAAGACATAACAAACAGGTTACATATAAATAACAGATAAGCCCAAAGTATTCTCGGTGTTTGATATTTGAGTGAAGTCAGTTTCATTGTATCATGCTTCAGCTACAAGCCTGATATCCTAACCGTCTTCAGTCCCAAGCCTTACAGCCCCTCTGCTCCCGACTCCAGGGCTCTCATTCAAGCAGCCTCCTAGAGCAGCCAGCCTCCTGAGGTTTTTGTCAGAAGTGGCTTTAGCACACAGCCTTGGGATGTCCTGGCCAGCTTCCCCTGACCAGCCCCAGGCGCGGGCCACAGCTTCTATCTGCTTGCTCTCTCCCTCAGTTCAGGGCATTCCTTCCCACCAGCCCTCCCAGGCAGGTTGGCCTAGGGTGGTTCATTGAAATATTTCACAAATCACTCCTCTTCTCAGAGATCAATTCTGCATGTTACGAGGTGAGGCAGTTCTAAGACACTGCCAGGAAAAACAAGAAGTTTACCCAAGACAAGGGTGTCTACCTGCTTTAGTAGTTAAAAAAATCTGTCCCTTTCAGAAGACCACTGACTACTCTGCTAGAAGAAAAAATGGTACCTGGCAACATTTACCT
Source organism: Myotis lucifugus (assembly GCF_000147115.1). NCBI lineage: Eukaryota > Metazoa > Chordata > Mammalia > Chiroptera > Vespertilionidae > Myotis > Myotis lucifugus. The sequence continues at coordinate 3,512,692 of NW_005871173.1, forward strand.
ACTCAGACAATGGACTGGTCAGAATTCAGGCTGCCTAAAGGACCCACCTCAGAGAGGAAAGGACTAGGAGGAAGGAGAATGAAGCTTCGACTGGCCAAAGTATGGCGGCCTGCTCCCCTCCGCTCTTCTCCTGGATGGGGGAAAGAGATGATTACAAAAACTTTTTTTTAATAGCTATACTTATTTTTATATATTTATTTATCCTCACCCAAGGCTATTTTTCCATTGATTTTTTTTAGAGGGAGTTGAAGGGAGGGGGAGAGACAGAGAGAAAGAAACATTGATGTGAGAGAGACACATCGATTGGTTGCCTCCCATGGAAGCCCTCACCAGGGCCAGGGGATTGAGCCTGCAACCGAGGTATGTGCCCTTGACCAGAATTGAACACAGGACCCTTCAGTCCTCAGGCTGATCTCTAGCCACTGAGCTAAACCAGCTAGGGCAAAAGCTATTTTCTGACCAGCCCCAGGTGCAGGCCACAGAGTCCATCTGCTCTGTTCTGCTCTTCAGGCCTCTGAGATGAGGGCCCTGAGACAGCAGGGCAGATGCTTCCCATCCTCCTCCTTGCAGAGGGAGCTGGGCAGCACTTCCAGTCCTAGACAGCGGTGCAGGTGTTGCCTCACTCAGCGGCACCCCGCAGGATGGGGAAGAGGAGGCAGTTGGCTGAGGAGAGGCTCTGGGCTTTAAGACTGAGCCGTGAAGAAGGACCTTGCCCTCTGAATGTCCAGCCTAGCTCGTAGGAGTTAAAGCAGAGGCATGAGTGGGCTCCAGGCGATCTTACCATCCTGTTGCAAAGCTCTTACCTGAACCATATCCCCTCCCATAAACCACACACTGGCTCTGGACAGTGCTTGGTCCAAAGTAGCAGCTCAATGATTAAAAAGTAATACTATGCCCACATGATGATATTCAGCCACATTCTCTTCTGTCTTTCTCCATATTAAGCATCCCTATTGTCTTTACCAGCGATTTATAAAACTGTACAACATTATAATACAGCTTCTAGAGTCCTTACCCTCCTGGTCAGCCTTCCTAGGTTGTGCTCCAGCTTATCAATGTCCTTAACTGGGACTGTGGTAGTGTCAGAACTGGGAGAAGCAGTGGAGGTAACTGGCTGTGCTGAGTACATGTGCCACGGACATTTCCTCCTCGTTCTGAATGCTGTCTTCCTGTGATGAAGCCTAAACGGGCACTGCTTTTTTGGCTCTCAGGATCCACTGAAAGACAAAAGGCTTGCATTTAATTCTCCAAAAGCTCTAGCTCCTTTGCCATGGACACCTTCCATGTTCCTATGTCCAAGATCCAGGGTCCCGATCCCTAGCCTGAATGTTGTGGTGGCTGAAAGGTTTGAGTCAGCAGAAACTGGATCTTCATATTTGGAACTCCTATAGTAACATGATGGGGAGAGAGGGATACCGAGACCAACCCAGGCACCGGCTGTGACTGTGTGTGTGTGTGTGTGTGTGTGTGTGTGTGTGTAGAAAAGCAAGCAAGAATTTGTTGACTGCAGCAAAAATATACTTAGGAGAGTGAAACAAGGAAGGGCATAGAAGATGCAACAGGAGAGCCATAGCTGGGCTGCTTTGGCTCACTGGGAAGTTTGAGAAAAGGGGGCCTTGGAGACAGGTTCAGGGGGTGAGCCTGGGATAAGCTGCTGCTGCCCATTGCTCCCCTGGTTGCAAGTCTCATAGGGTCCCTTATTGGTTAGGGGGTATGTCCGGGGGTGGGGGACAGGCAGGAAAGGGGGAAGGAAATGCATGGGTGTGCTCCCTGGAGGGAGAGGGCCTGGCTGTGATTCCTGATGCCTCGTGCCTTCAGGCCCAGCCTTAGAATCATACAGTCGTGCTCAGCTACCATGCTAGGCCCATACTTCTTCCTAGTTCCACAGCCAAATGATGAGTGTACAGTATTTCCACCTCAACCTGATTGTCAGATTGTTACCAAGGTGCCTATCAGATCCAACTTGAGCTCTGAGCTCTCTGTGTGGCCCAAGACAAGGATAGCATACTTTTTCACAGAAAAGTCACGTATCTCTCAGAACTCTTGGAATCTAGATCAGGGTAGTAAGAACAGCCAGTTAACAGAGTCAACATCATGAAGGAGAGACACTTTCTTCTAGTAATTTCTATTTAACAATATGGATTGGTTTACGTTCTTCAAATGTGTTGCCAAATTTTCTAATATTTAAAAGTCTTTTGAACACAACAAAATGAGAATTGTTGGATGAACGGGATTTCAAAGGCCAGTGGAAGGGTCCCCTTTGCCAAATCTCCTTCCTAATGGCTCCCAGTTGCCTCAGATTTCCAAATGAGAGGCGATCATTTTCATTTCATAGACTTTTTATTAAAGCTTAAGATGTAAATTCACAATATATTTAATAGATTGCTATAAATGAGCCTTCAAGTTAACATAAGAAAACCATTTTCATCCTCAAAAGGCAGAGAGAGAATAGATCCCTAAGGGATGGTGGTGGGTAAGGCACCCACCAAGAGTCTGAATGGAAATAATAGTAAAAATAAGAACCAACAAGGTACAGTGTTTGGCCCATAGGAAGCGTTTCATAAACCTGAACTATTATTTTTGATTGAGTAGCTATTATGTATCAGGCACTATATTAAGTAATTTATTTAAAAAAATATATTTTTATTGATTTCAGAGAGGAAGAGAGAGGGAGAGATAGAAACATCAATGATGAGAGAGAATTAGCAATTGGCTGCCTTCTGCATGCCCCCCCACTGGGGATCGAGCCTGAAACCCGGGCATGCGCCCTGACCGGGAATCAAACTGTGACCTTCTGGTTCATAGGTTGCCGCTCAACCACTCAGCCACACCGTTTAATTCTTTCAACAGCCCTGTGAGTAGTTAGGAAGCAGAATGTATGCTTAAAGGAACAGTGTTAGGAATCTTGTTATTGTCACTTGTGGTGGTAGAAGCAGGATTTCAATGGAGGTAACTTGCTCCAAAGACCATTTACATAACCATGGACACTAGGTAGAAAACAGGGCCTTTACAGATGTGCCAAAAGTTGGCTGCATGTGTGCCTAATAGTGCTTGAATAAAAGACAGTTTATGCATGTGGGCCCTAAGGAAAACTATGCTATTAGGAAAAGAATGGTTTCAAGGTTAACATTTTTTTCATTTTGCATAAGAACACCCGTATTGTTCAGTCTTGATGGTATTTGCTAAATACTTTTAATTTTGTTATGTAGATTATATTTGTTAAGTTAGGAAGTTCTTCCAGTGCAGTTTTATCTTTACATTATTCCTTTTAGTAACTCTTTAAAGTCTGACCTTAGGGTCAGATTAAAAATGTTTTCTTTCTCCAGGCTCTGATTGCTTATCCCTCTGTGTGTGTGTGTGTGTGTGTGTGTGTGTGACAGAGAGAGAGAGAGAGACAGAGAGAGAGAGAGAGAGAGAGAGAGAGAGAGAGAGGCACTTTGAGGGTAAGGGCTACCTTGTTTACTTCCTTTGGTTCCCCCATCATCCTATATAATAAAAGGCTAATATGCAAATTGTCCTCTTGGGAATTCGATGGCTATGATGGTACTGACCAGAAGGGGGCAGCGAGGAACTAAAGAAGGCCCTGGCCCACAGCAGGAAGGTCCTGATTGGCCCTGATGGCTGGCCATGCCTAGGGACCCTACCTGTGCACGAATTTTGTGCACCAGGGCTCTAGTGTTATAATAATGTTGAGCTCTCAATTGAAGCATAATACTTGTCTCGTTGAGTGAGGATTAATATCTTTTACGTTTAATATAAATGTATTTTTCTAAAAGATTTCAATATTTTGGTGTGCTATATTGTTATCAAATACTGATATCAATACTTCTATTAAGTGCATTAATAGAAGTATTAATGTATTTGCATGAAGCAAGTATTGCTTGTTTAAAAATCATGTTTTTTAAAAATTAAAAAAGTCTAGGTAGCACTTGCCAACACTTGTGAAATCTTAGGCATGGAATTTCAGAATTTAAGAACTCTTCATCTATTTTTTCTTTCTGACATCCAGAAATTCACAGAAGCAGGAATTCTTACATATGAAGCTGATTTGAGAAATTTGGCAATTAGGCAAAATAGGAAAAAGTTCCAATCCCGTACAAAGAGTGGCTGTTACACTTAACAGTTTGGGGCATTTTATGCGTCAAATCAAGGAGGAAAGGATGGCGATCCCGCCTGTTTTTAAAAGAACTACACGCGCGGACAGCCGCACCCCCGCACTGCTGCTCCGTCCCCGATGGAGGGAGTGTCCATCCCGGCAGGTTGTCCATGCCGGGTGGGGCGCCCGCCCCCTCCTGCCCCCTTTGTGCGTTACAATGACGCTCCCGGCCTTTACCCCAGGCCGGCTGGAAAAGGGGGTACTCTGAGGGCACCCCCATCAGGGGCGCTCCAATGACTGTCTTCCTGGGGAGCAGCGTAGGTTCCCGGTCCGAGCGGATCTGTGCTTCCCGGTGCAGACGGCGGGACGTGCCCTTCCGGCCCCACCGAGTCGGGGCGCACCGGGTCCGGTGCCGCCGGGCGGGAGTTCTGGGCGGGCCGGGCGGGACCCGCGTGGCCTTCTGTGGTCCACGCCGTGGAGCAGCGCGAGGGGCGGGGG
>NW_005871173.1:3517881-3677036 GCF_000147115.1 Myotis lucifugus
AAAGAAACGTGACTATCACGGTGAAGACCTGGAAACGATACGTGAGTGGCCGGGCGAGCGGGGTATATAGGCGGCGGCCCGGTCACCTGTCGCGGCAGCGTGCACGGAAAGGCTGGCGCTCCTGCGGTCTGGTCTGTGCTGTCTCCGCGGGCAAATCACGGAGATTCCGCTCGGGATGCCCGCCCTTCCTCTTTCCCCAGCGCTGCACGACCGGGTGCAGGGGAGGTCGGGTCTGAAGTTGGACCCCCTCGGGCACTCAGCTCGGGAGAGGCGTCTGCCCTTCCCCGGCACCTCGCTTCCAGGCTGGGAAGGTGCGGGCCCTCGGGCTCTGGGGGGAAGTGAGGGGGACCCCGTCCTCTGAATGGATGTGACTTACCTGCTGAGTCGCCATGGTGATCAGGAAGCCTCCTAACACTTCTCCCCTTGGGGACAGTTACACCCCCCACCCCCCACCCCTTGCAGGAGCTGTTTCCTGGATTTCTCTATTACTCGGGGACTCCTCCTCTAGGTATTTGCAGTAGTTCAGTAAGTTTACTTAAGGATACCCAGTAGGCAGCTTTTTAAAAAGCACAGGGAAAGTCACTTATTTCCAAGGTTTTGAAGGATGTAAATTTCCCTCTGGGGAGGGGGAGGGTTTGTGTGGGGGGTCCCTTTCTTCGTGCCTCTGTCTCTGCATCTAGGTTTCCATTTCTCAGTTTGTTCCTTGCAGGCCAGGCCGCTGGGAGCCGTGCTGTGGCCCCGGAGGGCAGTCACCACCAGGCCCCCCGGCACCAGCTTGCGGGGTGTGATGGATGTGAAGTGACAGGGCACCTTGCACGTAGCCCTGGCGGTCTCCCAGCCGTGTGCAAGTGGATGTCAACATTGTGCAGTGACAGCCTGGGCGGGTCTCAGCGGCCCCCATTCCATTTCCTCATAGTTTGCTGTCGTGGAAATGAGTATACGAATAAATTGTGAGTAGCCACAGCTAGTGTTTAGCTCCTCTGTCTACAGACTAGGACTGCATTTGTATGAAAGAGTTGTTAGAGGATGCGAATTTCCTGTAAGAATTTACGTGTTCTGTCTCAACAAGGGTTGTGGAAGTATTGTGTTTTCCTGTGATGGGCAAGGTGGTGTTGACCTCCCGAGTTAGAAGTATGTAAGGCTGAGTTAGAGGGATCACATGGAGAGCAAATACTAACACCATGGAGCTTGCAGACATGGGAGCAGAATGGAAAGCCAGGATTGCCTCCTGTGCCTGAGAAATGAGAATATAATGTACTTGCTACTATATATTTTAAAACAGTGACTTTTTCATTTTGAAAAGGCATGTATATCGTATTGAACATTCTAGTTTTCATATTGAGGTATAAGAGTGGCAGTTTGGTGACTCACATTTTTTTTCTCACCAAAACTCTAATAGAAAAAAAATGTTTTTAAACCCATAAAAGGATACTTGGTACATGATACTGTTTTACATTGAACCATCCAACACTGATGCTGAGATCCAAGTAATGAAAAACCAGCAGAGACGGCAGCCTTCCTCGAGGCCGATTTCAGCCCTCTCACGAGATGGTGTATAGGTCAGGGTGACAGGCAGGTTTCTTCTTGGTTTTTCTGCAGATTCACTGAGGATTAGAATTCAGGAATGTTTATTGAGTGCCTACCTTGTGCATGGCTAAGCTAGGACATTGTTCTTCATCTCTCTCACTGAATTGGAAATATCAATTATAGTCTTTCCTGTTCCCTTCTGTGGATGAGAAAAGATTGAAAATGGATTGAGTGGCCCAATATGTACATGATTTGATTCATCAAGTGCATTAAAGATTGGTTAAAACTTCTATTAAAATGCTTTGATTTAGTTATTGCATTGGTTCCTATTTAAGATTCGTGAAGCAGTTTCAATATTACCAAAAGCTTTATTGAAATTATATATTTGTCCTTGGTGAAGCTGCAGGGACTATGCAATTAAAATTCAAATGCTCATAGTAGTGTTGTTTACAATAGCTAAGATCTGGAAACAGCCCAAGTGCCTATCAGTAGATGAGTGTATAAAAAAATTGGTACATTTACACGATGGAATACTATGCACCTGTAATAAAGAAGGATCTCTTACTCTTTGAGACAGCATGGAGGGACCTGGAGAGTATTGTGCTAAGAGAAATAAGCCAGTCAGAAAGACAGGTGTCACATGACCTCACTTATAAGTGGAATCTAATGAACAAAATAAACTGACTAACAAAATAGATCCAGAGACTTGGAACAGACTGAGGAATCTCAGAGGTAAGGGGAAAGAGATTAACCAAAGAACTTAAATGCATACTAGAGGCCTCATGCATGAAAATTGGTGCAAGAATAGGCCTTCCTTCCCCCAGCTGCCAGCACCGGCTTCTCTCCTGCACCAGCTTCCCTCCAGCACCCGGGATCCGGGCTTCCCTCCTCTGGCCGCCAGCAGGCACCTGGGACCCCAGCTGGCTTCCCTTGGGCCACCCACAGGCACCCAGGACCCGGGCTGGCTTCCCTCTGGCCCCGTCTTCATCAGGAATGATGTCCAGAAGTCATCCGGTCTAATTAGCATATTACTCTTTTATTATTATAGATATGCGTAACCTATGGACACAGACAATAGGGAGAAGTTGGGGTGGAGAGGGTCAAAGGAGGGCATCTGTAATACTTTGAACAATAAAGATAAATTTAAAAAAATAAAATGTCAAATTTCTTTTAATTTTAACATACTAAATATAATGTTTTGTGATAAGATCTACATAAGCTAAAATTTACCATCTTAATCCTTTTTAAAAAATCTTTACCCAAGAACATGCTTAGAGAGATGGAGAGAAAGAGAGAGAAGGGGAAACATTGATGTGAGAGAGAAACATTAATCATTTGCTTGTCTACCCTGACCGGAAATCAAACCTGGGACCTCGTGGTTTATGGATCAGTGCCCAGCCACTGAGACACCACTGGTTGGGTCTCACTGGAATTTATAGATATATTTGTTTAATTAAAATGAGAAAACAAATTATTACTTAATGTAGTTCCTTTTTAAGATATAGAATCCATGAGGGATAAAACTAATATGTACATTATGTTCTGTTGGGCCCTATCTTTTCCTTCCACGTAGGTAGTGATATCTTTTTGAAATGTGTGGCTCATGCAGATGACATTTTTGTTTCCCAGCTAATGTGATAATGGTATCTATTTTGCTGTATGGAAGAGTATATAGGACTCACCCTTAGGTATAATATAGATTGTATAGGAAGGGTGGGAATAATGCCTAATTATTTCCCTTTATTTACCACTTCCCCAAATCGTAAGTTAGTTCCCTAGTATCCTCCTATGGTGATGGGTGAGAATTTTTCCCTTTTTCTGTATATTTATCTTTATAACTCTTATTAGAGACCTTCTGGGGGGGTGTCCCTCAGCCTGGCCTGTGCTCTCTTGCAGTCGCGGACCCCTCGGGGGATCTCCTGGGGATCAGGCCTAAGCCAGCAGGCAGACATCCCTCTCACAGTTTGGGACCCCTCGCTCCTTACCGCCCACCTGCAGCGGAGGCAGGTGAGGCTTCTGCCACTGCGCGTGAGCCTGGCTTCTGGCTGAGCAGCGCTCCCTGGGTTGAGCATCTGCCCCCTGGTGGTCAGTGTGCATCATAGCGACCAGTTGTTCCACTCTTCAGTCAATTTGCATATTAGGGTTTTATTATATAGCATAGGATTAGTATATGTGTTTCAGTCCATTTCAGTTATTGTCCCCTTTGTTTTCTTAAATTTACTTTTTTTTAGAAGGGAGAGAGAAAGAAAAATTGATTTGTTTGGCTTATTTATGCATTCATTGGTTGCTTCTTGTTTGTGCCCTGATTGGAAATTGAACCCGCAACTTTGATACATCTAAATGATGCTCTAAGCAACCCGGCCAGGGCTCAGTTATTGTCCGTTTGATGCTCAAATTGCCCTATCTTTGGGTATATAGGCTTATTCGGGTTGGTTCCAAGTCCTTATGGCAGGGTTCTAGTAATCTGTGGTAGCTTACTTGCTTTCTGGTATGACAAGATGATTCAGGCTCATCCTGTACTCTCCCTGTTCCAGATTTAGAGTCAGAACAGATCAGTTTGTAAAAGGAAAAATACATGACCAATAAACATATTAAAATAGCCAATTTTGCCCAGGCAGTGTGGCTCAGTGGTTGAGTGTCTACTTATGAACCCAGGAGCTCATAGTTCGATTCCAGGTCAGGGCACATGCCCAGGTTGTGGGCTCGATCCCCAGTCGGGAGCGTGCAGGAGGCAGCCAATTGATGTTTGTCATCGATGTTTCTGTCTCTCTATCCCTCTCCTTTCCTCTCTCTAAAATCAATAAAAACATTAAAAAAAATAAGTTAACTTATGAATTAATTTTCTGATATCTGAATAATGAAATAAATACTGTAATATTTAAAATGCTTGGAATAAAACACAACTTCTCTTAGTAAAAGATAGAAAGCTTACAGTTTTCTTATGTTATTCCAATAGTAATAATTTTTAATACTGTGGTAGAAGTGAGAATACAAGTGGCACACATAGTGTTTTGTCTCCTTACCCAGCTTTGATTCTAAGGGACTTGGGAATAAATTAGGTAGTGTAGGATTGGGGTGCTGCCCAGAATCTATACATTACAGCTTACTAGAGCATCAATTCCCAACCTTTTTGGATTTAAGGCATCCTATTTGTGTTTGATTTTGTATCTCCCTCCTTACCATTCTAACGGCTACTCTGTTATCAGTGGAGAGCAAAGTGCTGAGATATGAAGTATACAAATAATTGCCATAATTAAATTTTACATAATTATGTCAACCTTTAATTTTAACTGATCACTACCAAACCTTTTCTGGACAAGCTGCACAAATGCATTACTATATGGTATATATTTATTTATGGTTTTGACCAGTTAAAATTCATGTTTTGAAAAATTTTGTGCAGTATAGTGAATCGGATTTGTATCTTATGTATGTTTATGTGCAAAAAATGTGATGGGTAAATATTAAGTACCATTGTAGGTCCCTCCTAGGTAGGCTAAAAATGCTTCTCTTTACAGAGGTAGATAATAGAAGCAGCAGTGTTTATAAGGTGCTTTGAAATCAGTCTTCTATGAATTTATTGTAAACTAGAGGCCTGATGCATGAAATTCTGCAAGACTAGGCCTTCCTTCCCCTGGCTGCTGGCATTGGCTTCCCTCTGGCACCTAGGACCCGGGCTTCCCTTTCAGCCTTGGCTTCATCCAGAAGGTCGTCCGGAAGGACATCTGGTCTAACTAGCATATTATGCTTTTATTATTATAGATTGTAAATAAGTAGAGAAGACTCAGGGTTAACTGATGGTTCAGAAATGGTGTGAGTATGGTGTTTAATTCTGAGAGTCATGGGCTATCACAGTGTCTTCCCTTCCTTAGCTTTCTGTGTTTTGCAAATAACTGATCTCCGTGGCTGACTAACGGTCATAGAGAGGGAATCTCCTTGACTGTCCTTTGCCTGTGTTCAGATGGTTAAGTTCTTTCTTTTTTACATGACACAGAAAGATATAAAAATCATGTGCTTGGCTTTGGAGAATTGATCTGTTTCTCTGGTGTATATAAGACAGCCATGACCTTTTGTGGGAAATGGGGTAAGCACTCCCATGTGAAAGGTACCAATAATCTCTGGAGGTCAGTTTAAGCCAATCCAGCCTTTTCATTTCAGTCAGTTATTACCTGGCCTTCACTAGATTGTTAATGACTAGCAAAATTGGTTTGAGTTGAACCTCTTTTGGTGTTAATGAGAGGTAAAGTGGACCCAAGGTGAGTGTCTGAGTACGGGGAGTCTGGACTCACTCACAAGTTAGCTCATGAATGAGCCTCTAAAAGTGAAGATTTAGTTTAAATTCCTTTCTCTCCATTTTGTGTCCATCTGGTCTTAAGAACTGCCTGTTACCGCATAATGTGATTGTGAGAAGTGAGCTATCTTGTAGCACAGGAAATTCCAGGTGGTAAGGCAGTAGAAATCTGCCTCCTTTTCTGCAAAAAGATAGTCAATCAACTGGGATGCAAACTTTCAGCCACTGAATTTTCAGTTCTGTGGTTTTACTCATGGCCACACTGTTCTGTGTGAAAAATATTTGTTTCTTGGCCTCTGTATTGTTTTATGTGTGATGCTGTAATGTCACTTGAGATTTACAACTTTCTGCTTAATTTTTAATAAGGTAATATGACCAATATTCATTCTTAATATGATTCTAATTCTGACTTCATATAAACTGTCTATATATGGGAACATCTTGGATAAAGTATATTTAAAAAAACATAATTTTAAGAACACAGAAATGACAAAAATCGAAACATTACCAAGAGAGGTTGGTTCTGATATAAACTACTGAGGTAAGTAGATATAACTGTATTTTATTTTAAAAGGTGCTTTTCCAATATATTGCACCTGTATTAGAAAAGATATGCAGTTTAGGAGCAAAAATGATTATAAAAGAAGTAACGAGGTAAATTCACAAGTCAAATTCAAGGTGTGCCAAAATTTAGTTGCTTTAGGGATGATAAATACTGCTTTCTAACCTGCTATTCCTCAAGTGCTGAGTGCATCCTGTCCTTAAAGGAGGATGTCCTGGGGAGACTTACTTTTTCCTAAAATGATTTTATATGGAACGCCTCGGCTTATTCTCAACCCCCGTTATTTCACCCTTACTCTGACCTCATTTCTTATAGTTGCTTTTAAAGGTAAATTACACAAACTTTTTTAGCATCCGATGAAACTTGTAGACCCCTACCAATAAAAGTACTTTATTATTACACGAATAATTAATTTCCTCAATTAAAATATTAAATGATCCAAAAATAAAAGATAAAAAGATACTTTTTCTTTGAATAGGTAAGTTTCTCTAGAAATCCATGTAAATGGGCTCCAGGCAGGAGGTGACTCCCCACCTGTGGCAAATGCTTTTCTGCTTTCTTTTTTCTGTCTACCCAATTGACTGGTGCAGAAATTTGAGTCTAGTTTGACATGCAAGGTCTTTGCACATCTTTGTCTTTTCTTAGACTCCCACTTCTGGTTGTGGTTTGACTTATTTGCACTGTTGTGGGCACAAACCAGCTAAGCTTGACATACTGGATTCACAATGAGGAGAAGAGTTTGGATTCTAGAAGGAGACTTTGGTTAGGAGTATGTAGTCAACAAATTTAACAAGTGAGCTGCCTCTGGGGAAAGCTGCACTGAAGCTCTGCTTTCTCTAGCAGGACTCCCAGGCTAGGGGGAAGCAGTGGATGGGAAGGGAAAAGCATGCGGTTCAAGGGGCACTGAATTTGAGTGTGGACATGTCATAGATTTGACCTGTGTGCAAGCAGTGTAGCAGATAGAGCATCTAGGCATGTAGCCCCTCCCCCTTTAATAAAAAGTTTACTATATTATGGATATTAACCCCTTTTCTTGTGTGTATGTTGTAAATATTTTCCCGGTTTGTTGGTTGCTTTTCAACTCTAATTCTGCTCATAACATATTTTGATGTATAAAAGTTTAATTTTTTTTTTATTAAAGTCCATCAATCTTTTTTCCATAGCTTCTACTTTGATGGTTTGGTTAGAACAGCAGTTCTCAACCCGTGGGTCGTGACTCCTTTGGGGGTCGAACGACCCTTTCACAGGGGTCGCCTAAGACCATCGGAAAACACATATATAGTTACATATTGTTTTTGTGATTAATCACTATGCTTTAATTATGTTCAATTTGTAACAAAGAAAATACATCCTGCATGTCAGATATTTACATTACGATTCATAACAGTAGCAACATTACAGTTATGAAGTAGCAGTGAAAATAATTTTATGGTTGGGGGTCACCACAACATGAGGAACTGTATTAAAGGGTCACGGCATTAGGAAGGTTGAGAACCACTGGGTTAGAAAGTCTTTCTATGGATATTTTAGTCCTCCCTCCCCCCTTCCATTCACTTTCTTCCCTTCTCCTCCCCATTCCTCTCCCTCCCCTTCCTTCCCTGCACTGCCCTCCCACCCCTTCCCTGCTTTCCCCTCTCCTCTTTTAAGTAGAGCCTTTTATTTTGGAACTAGAGTCCTGGTGCACGAATTTGTGCACGGGTGGGGTCCGGCCAGCTGCCCTAATGGGGGCTGTTCGGGGCTGGGCCGGCGGGGTGGGGAAGGGACACGGGAAGTTGGCCAGCTGGAGGTTGGCCAGGAGGGGCCTTTGGAGGTTGAGGGGGCTGATCAGGGCCCCGATCGGGCCGGTTGGCCACCACAGTACGCGTCATAGTGACCAGTCGTTCCGGTCGTTCTGTCGTTCCAGTTGCTTGACTTTTATATATATAGATAATTTTGGATTTACAGAAAAAGTGCAAAGATAGTACAGAAAGTTCCCATATACAGTGGGGCCTTGACTTACGAGTGTCCCGACTAACAAGTTTTTCGAGAGAGCCGTCTCTCGGCCGATTTTTTGCTTTGAGTTGCGAGCTAAAATTCGGGTTATGAGCCAGCTTCAGATACCCCACCGTTAGTTGGCGCAGCGAACGTCACAGTGAACGCCACAACATCAGCCCAGCATCACATGTCTCACTCGTTCACTTTTGATTTGACATACGAGTAATTTGAGTTACTAGCTCCGTCACGGAACAAATTAAACTCGTAAGTCAAGGCCCCACTGTACTCTTCACCCAATTTTCTCTAATGTTAGCATCCTATGTAACTATAGAACACAAGTCAAAACTAAGAAATTAACATTGGTGCATTGCTATGAACTTAACTCTAGACTTCATTAAGATTTCACCAGTTCTTCCACTAATGTCCTTTTTCCAGAAAACCGCCATGCATCAGACATGGTGGATTTAAAGAGGCTGCACCACCAGTGGCAAAGCAGCATGCTCTGTAGAGCAGCTGTACTCAAAACACTGCATTTGTGTAGAGCGTGGCAGTTTTATAGTATGTAATCCATATGGAAAGGAGCCTTGATCTTTGGTCTTATTAGACACATCTGCCCCTAGGACGTGTCCATCTTGTCAGTGGCACTGTTCTGCATGTGCGGGACCAAAGGGAACTTGTCCATATTGCCGGTTTCTGCCTCCATTTTTCATTCATCTTGATTCCTAGTGCTCTCACTAATAGTAATATGAATCGTAATGTAATTACTAATAGAATGAGTAAATAGTCATCCATTTACTCATTCTTCTTTTGCCTGGACCAGAGTGGAACAGCAGGATATGTTGTTGATTTTTAAGTCTTAGAGGGAAAGGCTCCTTCATGGTAAGGAAGCTCACATCAAAGTAAACCCAAGTATCATTACTTTCACCCTCCAGGACCAGTTTTCTACCTTTATTGCCTAGATGAAGGGTAGTGTATCTAAGGAGAAAAAATGTGGTTGGCATGGATAAGTGCATGTCTTACTCTTTTTTGTTGTTAATCCTCACCCGAGGATATTTTTCCATTGATTTTTAGGGAGAGTGGAAGAGAGAGAGAAAGACAGAGAAACATCAATGTGAGAGAAACACATCAATTGGTTGCCTCCTGCAGGAGCCCTGGAGCCTGCAATCAAGGTACATGCCCTTGACCAGAATCAAACCCGGGACCCTTTAGTCCACAGGCCGATGCTCTATCCACTAAGCTAAACTGGCTAGGGCAGGTAAGTGCATGTCTTACTCTTTAGATAAGTTTGAAAGTCTCTGTGGATTGCTCGCCCATCTCTACCTTTGCCTAAATGGAGACAGACGAATGGAAGTAAGAGATGGGGAGGCCAGGTAGGAAGTTGGGTAGAACGGAAGCCATGTTGTGACATCATGCCTGCACTGCCTGATAAAAATGGCATTAGCAGGGAGGCCTTAGATCAGCGGTTCTCAACCTGTGGGTCGAGACCCCTTTCACAGGGGTCGCCTAAGACCATCCTGCATATCAGATATTTACATGACGATTCATAACAGTAGCAACATTACAGTTATGAAGTAGCAACGAAAATCATTTTATGGTTGGGTCACAACATGAGGAACTGTATTTAAAGGGCCAGAAGGTTGAGAACCACTGCCTTAGATGCCTCTGTACTTACTGTCTTCAGGCTTCACAACTCATAATCATTAATGTGAGTTGGGCTGGGCTTTTTCATGGTGACCAGTAGCTTCTACTTGTGCATTCAAATCTGTCTCCCTCTCCTCACTGAAAACTGCAGTTCCTCAGGGAAGCCATCTCTGACCCTGTGACTAGATCAAACTCTACCTTTCTACCCCGTACTTCTTCGTGGTAAATGCCTTGGCCTTGGTTTCTTCACAAAATAAGAAAATGTGTGCTTGACATAATGTGCAAGATTGCTGTGAAGACCAAATAAAATGGCACAGGTGGAAAACGGCTTGGTAAACTAAGTGTTATGTAGATGAAACCAACGTTATTACTTGCAATGGGAAAAGTTACACGCCAGAGAAAAACTCTGGGGGTTAACAGGTATATCCAGAAAGTACAGAGGAGCATCTCTGCTTGGAATCTGATGAAGTAAACAATCTAGATCCTTCCTTTTGTGTGTGTGTGTGTGTGTGTGTGTGTGTGTGAGAGAGAGAGAGAGAGAGAGAGAGAGAGAGAGAGGAGAGAGAGAGAGAGAGAGAGAGGTGTTTTATGTTTTTTAACTTAGATGAATTTGTGAACAGTCTGTCATTCTCTTAATGTGTGATCATTTAGGTTAAAGGATTGCAGCAAGAAATCTACATTGGTGTTATAAAAACAGGATGGATGGTTTCATTGTAAATAAATTTTAAGGATGTAGTAATGTGTCTGAAATTGGACTTTTAGCATCTCCAAAGGTTTTTCTCCAGGTTTGATATAATAAGATGTGCTCTGATTCTCATACATATGGATATATTAGAAAACTGGACTACATCCCAGCGTCATCAGGCAGGGAACCTGCCTCAACCATAGAGTGGAACTGCAGTGGGAGCGCAGCGTTCCTGTAATTATATCAGGACGTGATGCGGTCCCTCTCTGTGTTTATTAATTAGTGGAGTTGTAATGAGACTTTCCCCCCGTGCTTGTAAGGATGCTGATCAGTGGGCATCCGGGCAGGATTTTAGTTGTGCTTGGGAGCCTTCTGCGTGCAGGTGTGAGGGATCTGTGTTTCAGGTGGCAGCAGGTGAGCCTCCCGCCAAGTTGGCATGATGGGAACAGGACTCTTCTGGGTTGCCATCTGTTTATGGCTGATAGGAAACCAGCAGTGACTTCGGGGGAGTTTATGTTGAAATACTTAGGAATTAGTAATGTTAAGACCGTGCTGATCAGGTACTGGGAGGCGGGGGGAAATAGACTGTGTGGAGTGTTTTCATTATTACTAATTTCAGAAGACAGATGCTTGGGTTCAACAGCCCCCATCCCCCAAACCACAGCTCTTTTCTTCCCAGGAAGTCAGCCCGGTTCTGGACTGAGTTGCCCATGGCAAGGGAACACTTGTTTATAGGACTGTCTTATGTAACAGCGTGCATAGTGCTTGCTGTGGGGATTTAGTCGGTCTCTGTAACGCTTTTAATGTGTTATGGTGTGTGTGTGTGTGTGTGTGTGTGTGTGTGTGTTTTAATTGTGGTAAAATATACAAAAAAATTACCATTTCAGTCATTCATAAAGTTCAGTTGCATTGAGTACATTTATATTGTTGTGCGACCATCATGGTGGTGTTTTAACCAAATATTTTTATGTACAGTTGTTCCTTGGTATCCTGCAGGGATTGGTTCCAGGACCCCCACAGATACCAGAATCCACACATGCTCAAGTTCCTTATGTAAAATAGTGTAGTATCTGCATATTTGTATATTTGTATACTAGAGGCCCGGTGCACAACAGTCGTGCACTGGGGGAGAGGGTTCCCTCAGCCCGGCCTGCACCCTCTCGCAGTCCAGGACACCTCTGGGGACATCCCCCGAGGGTTCCTTAGCTGCTGCGCTTGCCAGCCATAAGCCGGCTTCTGGCTGAGAGGTGCTCCCCCTGTGGGATTGCGGTGACCACCAGGGGGCAGCTCCTGTGTTGAGCGTCTGCCCCCTGGTGGTCAGTGCACGTCATAGTGTCCAGTTGTTCTGCTGTTTGATCAATTTGCATATTAGGGTTTTATATAGGATAGGCTACAGTGGGGTATGCCTACATATCACTGCGTTTGTATAGATTGAGTGTTGTGCTTAATGTGTGGCAAATTCAAGTTTTGCTTTTTGGAACTTTCTGGGATTTTCTATCTGCAGTTGGTTGGATCTGTGGATGTGAAACCCGGAAATATGGAGGGCTGACTGTATGTAAAAAAAAAAAAATAGTGGGTGCTTCCTCTTTGTGTACCAAAATGTCTAAAAAAATCATCAGCATGCTCTGCCTAATGTGATGTCCCTTTGGGTTTTAAGCTTGAGTGTATTTTCTTTCCATATGGGAGTTGACTAGGTGAAGTGGAGCTGCTGTGCCCACATTTCCCTGGGTTTGTTTTGCTGCTCTTGGACCTGGGAAGGTCTGCTTTCCAGGCACAGAGAGTTTTGATGAAACTGAAAACTTTGCTTGGTCTCCTCTGTACTATACTTTAAAGCCAGGCTGTGGGATAGAGGGCAGCTCACCTCCCCTTTAACCTAGCGCTACTACGTAGGTTAACTAGGAGAGCTGGCCCACAGTGGCCTGGTGAGGATGTGTGAGGTTGGAGTTACCCTGTTCAGCCCCTGCCACAGAAACGGGTTCTGAGGTATTGCTTGCTTCTTACTGGCTTGCAGCCCCTGCTGGGTTCCAACTACCACCTGCAAGTTTCCATCTTGCCTCTTTCAGTCAAAAGAAAGGACTGTAGAGCGTTTTGTTAGTTAGGAGATTCTTGGTGACGCGTAAAAGAGAGCTAACCGAACTCACCTATACAAAAAAGGAATTTATGGGAAAGATTCTGAGCTGTGTACTGGAATCTGGGCTGGGAAGTAGCTGGGCCTTAGGTCAGACCCAGAGACTGGCATACTATATGGACAGGCCTAGAAAGCTTTTTCCTTACTCTCTCTCCCCATCTCTGAGCTTCCCTCAGAACAGATCAATTCCTTAACTCTCACTCTATGTGGCAGAATGGCTAGCAATATCCTCTTTCCTTTAAAAAAAAAAAAAATATATATATATATACACACATACACACACACACACATGCACACACTGAGTGGCCAGATTATTATGACCACCTGACATTTGTAGGCAAATTAGCTATAATTTCGTGCTGAAGTTGCTAGAGGGCCAGACCATTAGAAATAGGGAAGCAGGTTGTTTACCACGACAGAAGTGATTTTTTTCTGAAGATATGAGTAAACAACGCAATTTAACAGCCTTTGAACGTTGTATATACTGAGTGGCCAGATTATTATGACCACCCCATCAGTACTTCGTTGGGCAACCTTTTGCTTTCAATACTGCGGCGATTCTTCTTGGCATTGACTCCACGAGGTGTTGAAAGGTGATGCGAGGAATCTGACACCATGCCTGATGAATAGCACTGTCCAGTTCTGTGAGATTTGATGGTTGTGGAATCAGCTGCCTGATGGCTCTTTTAACTTCGTCCCACAAATGCTCAATTGGATTGAGATCTGGTGATTGTGGGGGCCACCTAAGCAAGGTAAAGTCTCCCTCATGTTCTTGAAACCACTCCTGCACAATACGAGCACCGTGGCATGGCGCATTGTCTTGTTGGAAGAAGCCATCTCCATTGGGATACGCCATCAACATGATAGGATGAACTTGATCAGCAGCGATACTTAGGTATGTTGTGCTATTCAGCCATTGTGCCACACGAATTAAAGGGCCCAAATCATGCCAGGAAAACATGCCCCAAACCATAACACTGCCCCCACCAGCTTGAAGGGTTGTACTCATGCATGTGGGGTGCATGCTTTCATGCTGTTTCCACCAAATTCTCACTCTGCCATCTGCATGATGCAGCTGGAAACGTGATTCATCGGACCACATGACTTTTTTCCAGTGCTCGACTGTCCAATCGTTGTGTTCCTGTGCGAATTGGAGATGTTTTATCTTGGTAACTGCAGACAGCAAAGGTGTTTGAACAGGCCTTCGGCTTCCATATCCCATAGGATGCAGTGTATGGCTAATTTGCCTACAAACGTCAGGTGGTCATACTAGTGTGTGTGTGTGTGTGTGTGTGTGTATGTGTGTGTGTGTATGTGTGTATCCCACGTTCAAAGGCTGTTAAATCGCGTTGTTTACCCATATCTTCAGAAAAAAATCACTTCTGTCGTGGTAAACAACCTGCTTCCCTAATTATAATGGTCTGGCCCTCTAGCAACTTCAGCGCGAAATTATAGCTAATTTGCCTACAAACGTCAGGTGGTCATAATAATCTGGCCACTCAGTGTGTCAGTGTCTTGAGAGAGACTATTTCTTCTTTGCTCTAGAAAATTCTGGAATTCTGGGAAGAACTGATGAGTGGTCCTAGAAAATGGTGGCTCCCGTTTTAAGTATGGGGAGGATGGGAACACAGGATATCTGTGTTACAAGTTTGCAAAAGTGTAAGGGACAACCCTAATGGTAAGCAATCATGAAAGGACCCAGGCTGTGAAAGCAACTAAGCTTTGCATTAGAAATGAAACCAAAGCAAAACAAGAAAGCCAAAAACTAAACCAAAACCCAGTTATTCCCAAGTAAGTTAAAGAGAGGAAACTGATAAACAAATTGTGGAATGGTTTTTTTAAATTAAATTTCTTTTTTAGTAAAATAAATTATAGCCTATTTTCATATCAGCATAGTTTAAACTCAGAGAAATTGTGGCCAAAGTTTAATTAAGCACAATAACTTGATGTGGGAGATATATTTCTGAAAACCCAAGTATCAACATTTTTAAAAATTAGATTATATTTTAAGTGCATGGGATTCCTGTTCCTAGAAGGAATCCTTTTATAAATGTTTTTCTAAATTCCACTAATTGAACTTTGTAAATGTGAATCTTCCTGCATCACATTCACTTAGATCAAAGGGTACCAGTGGATTGTCCTTCCTTGCTGTCATGATCTCGTCAGGGTCACCAGTTCATTGGCAGATCACACACTCCACTGATTTCTGAGGTGATGAGAAGTAGCTGTTCCTCTTTTACTAGTAGTTGTGTGGTTACACACAC
This sequence comes from Myotis lucifugus, assembly GCF_000147115.1. NCBI lineage: Eukaryota > Metazoa > Chordata > Mammalia > Chiroptera > Vespertilionidae > Myotis > Myotis lucifugus. The sequence goes on from NW_005871173.1 coordinate 3,532,954, forward strand.
AGATTCCCTGTATGAATTTGAGAACCCTCTGTGAATTGAAATTAAATTGGATTGAAAACCCTGTGTGAATTGTGAACCTATATGCAGTAATCCAAGGAGATTTGAAAATAGCACCTAGTGATTGCAAGTTGAAGAAAGAGTGGTCTGATAATTCTGGGAATTAGTGCATTTGAGAATTTGGGAATTTACTGATATGTTGGTTTGTCATCTCAGATGTGCAGCATTTACTATATTTGCACATTTGTCATAAAAGTGGTTTATTACCCATTTGACTTATTATGCATTTATAATAAGTTTTCCTTCCCAGAACATGTGGATTGTGTTGGAAGTATGACTTATTACTGGACCTGAGGGGAATTCAGATTAGCACTTGAAGAAACATTGCTACAGTGGAAGACCCTTCTGGAAGGCACTCTTCTATGCCCCTCACTCTATTCAATTTCCTACCTTCAAAATGGAGGAAACGTTTATTACTGCTTTAAAGGACATAAAAGCCAAGTGGTATTCTAAAGTAGTTTGGAAAGAGCCCTGCGGTGGGATGAAAATTGGGTGTGCTGCCTGATGTTGTGGGAAACCCTTTATCCCATGTGGCCTTTCTCTTCTTATGTGGGCCTCTTTCCACATACCATAGGGGGTGCCCCAGAAATGTCATGTCTTAAATAGACTGACTTGAACCATACCTCTCTCATTAAAAATGCAGAACCAGAGAGCTCTGAGGACGGGAAAATCAGTGCCTTCAAAATGGCGTTAGAAGTTATAACGTAAAAACAGAAAAAAGAGCATATATGAGGGTTGATTTTATGTGGTGCCTTCTGACAAGACAGAAAAAATCTAATATTGTAAATTTGATAAGTCACTACCTTGTAAAGCATGTTACATTCTTCAGAGCATTCTTTATAAATGTCACCTTTGACATTTATTTGTTGATAAATGTGATAAAGGGGGACCAAATAGTCATCCATTTACAGATGGAAAACTGAGTTTGGGGGAAGCTGTGCACCACTCAGGTCTCCCAGCCGTTACCTAGCTGGCCAATCAGAGCCCGGCTTCTGATTCCTAGTCAGAGTCTTTCCCCATTTTACTTTCCCTGCTCATTGTTTTTAAAAGAAATCTTATTTGATGATAACTTTATATACTCATTTAGAGCCCAGCCTCTCCCACAAAAGAGTTGCATAACTTAAAAGCAGTGACTAAGAAGGAAGTTAGAAGGTAGATAGATACTTTTGGCTGAAGTGAGTTTCTTAAACTTTGAAAATAAAGACAAGAGAAAACTGTTTATTTGATCAAAGTTAAATCCTCTGGACACCAAGAGCTCCCCACCAGTTTTTAGGTTAGGGTTAGGCCCCACATTTAGGATTGTATGAATGGAGAAAGGCGTAACAAGTAGGGAGCTCTGTGGTTACCTGAGCTTTGCTCTTTTATTATATATAGTGTGTCAGTTTTTGATGGTCTTATAAATTTAAGCCTAAAGATCAGCAAAATATTACAGTCCATTTGTAAAATAGAGGAAAATCACCTGAAGTCTCCACCATTATTAGAACTCTTAAGTAAAGCATTCTTTTGAATTCTTTTCTCATAGTTATAATCAAGACTACAAACACCTCTATGCTTTTTAAAAATTAACAAAGCATATGCATTTTTCATCTTTTTATATGGTCTTCATAATTATACTTTTTATTGTGATCCTAGAGCAGTGATGGCGAACCTATGACACGCGTGTCAGAGGTGACACTCGAACTCATTTTTTTGGTTGATTTTTCTTTGTTAAATGGCATTTAAATATATAAAATAAATATCAAAAATATAAGTCTTTGTTTTACTATGGTTGCAAATATCAAAAAATTTCTATATGTGACACGGCACAAGAGTGAAGTTAGAGTTTTTCAAAATGCTGACACGCCAAGCTCAAAAGGTTCGCCATCACTGTCCTAGAGTCCTGGCCTGTGGGATTGGGCCAAAACTGGCTCTCCGACATCCCCCGAGGGGTCCCAGATTGCAAGAGGGTGCAGGCCAGGCCGAGGGACCCCTAGGGCCAGGGAGGGACGAGGGAAGTTGGCCAGCTGGGGAGGGACTGCGGGTGGGCTCCAAGGCATGTCCAGCCCATCTCGCTCAGTCCCGATCGGCTGGACCCCAGCAGCAAGCTAACCTACCAGTCGGACTGTCTGCTCCCTGGTGCTCAGTGCACATCACAGCGAGCAATTGAACGGCCTTAGCATATCATTAGCATATTACGCTTTGATTGGTTGAACAGCTGACCAGTCGACCAGACACTTAGCATATTAGGCTTTTATTATATAGGATAACATAAGGTTTACAATTTTAACTATTTTAAAGTGTACAGTTCAGTGGCATTAAGAACGTTCATGTTGTGCACACATCACTACCATCCATCTCCAGAACTTTTTTTATCTTCCCAAACTGGAACGCTGTACCTGTTAAATAATAATTTCCTATTTCTGCTCCCTCCCACCACAACCTGGCTCCTGGCAACCACCTTCTACTTCGTGTCTTTGCATTTGTCCACTCTAGGGACCTCATATAAGTGAAGTCACACAGTATTTGCCCTTTGGTGCCTGGCTTATTTCATTTAGCATGATGTCTTTAAGTTCATCCATTTTTTTAGCACATCAGAATTTTTTTCCTTTCTGAATAATATTCCATTGTATTTATATACCACATTTTATTTATTCATTTACCTGTCAGTAGATACTTGGATGATTATACTTTTTTGAATACTGTTTGATTAATATTGGGTATTTGGGTTGCTTCTAATTGGGGCTATTAAAATAAAGATGTAATAGATATTATCTTTTTATCCTTATTTTGAGTGGATTATACAAATACTGATGTTTACTTTTATTTGCTATTTGCTGAGTTAGAGTTTAGGTTGAACTTTTGGTTGAAGAGAATTTAGGTGTGTGTAATAAAATGCTTTTAAAAATAAATAAATTGCCATAGTTTAGTGAGGAAGGGCCATTAAAGAATTCTTATTTCATTCAGCAGAGTGCTACTTCAATGAGGGAGCAAAATGCAATGGTTTATGCTGTCAGAAATGATTGAGCTTCTAGTAGTTGAAGAACTAATTTCAAGACAGTATTCAAGAGTCTATGGGCTGTCCTAACCAGTTTGGCTCAGTGGATAGAGTGTCGGCCTGTGGACAGAAGGGTCCCAGGTTCGATTCTGGTTAAGGACACATGCCTCGGTTGCGGGCTTGATCCCCAGTAGGGGGCATGCAGGGGGCAGCCAATCAATGATTCTCATCATCATTGTTTCTATCTCTCTCTCCCTCTCCCTTCTTCTCTGAGATCAATAAAAATATATATATATTTTAAAAAGAGTCTGTGGGCTGATTACATATTATACAGCCCTGGTCGGTGTGGCTCTGTCAGTTGGGCATTGTCCAGTGCATCAAAAGGTTGTGGGTTCTATTCCCGGTCAGGGCACATGCCTGGGTTTTGGGATCAATCCCTGGTGGGGGTCATGCAGGAGGCAGCTGATCGTTGTCTTGCTCTCACATCAATACCTCTCTCTCTAAACATCAATTAAAAGATATATATTAAAAAACAAGAACAAACTATACTAAATCTAGAATGAAACATGTTCAGTGCTAAAAGTACCCTATATAATAAAAGCTTAATATGCTAAGTGTCTGGTCAGCCGTTCAACCAATCAAAGCAAAATATGCTAATGATATGTTAAGACTGCTCAACCGCTTGCTAGATGTGCACTGATGACCAGGGGGCAGAGTCGGCCGGTCAACCAGTCGCTATGACGTGCACTGACCACCAGGGAGCAGACACTCCGACCGGTAGGTTAGCTTGCTGCTGTGGTCCAGCCAATCGGGACTGAGCGAGATGGGTCAGACATGCCCTGGAGCCCTCCTGCAGTCCCTCCCTGGCTGGCCAACCTCCCTCATCCCTCCCCAGCTCCTATTGTGCACCAGTGGGGTCCCTTGGCCTGGCCTGCACCCTCTTGCAATCTGGGACCCCTCGGGGGATGTCGGAGAGCCAGTCTCAGCCTGATCCGGGAGGCCAGGCCAAGGGACCCCACTGGTGCATGAATTCGTGCCCCAGGCCTGTAGTAATTTTCATAAAACCTAGTGGTCATGCTGGGGAAGAATTGTTATCTCTGTTCCTGTTTTCATTGATATCAATCATTGGCATGGCTGTGAGTACAGAGCTAGTGTGAATAATGTGACTCTTGCCCTCAAAGATGTTACTCTTGCCTTACATCCAGGTTGGCATGTCAACATGTCAAACAGAAAACCTAAGCAACTCAGTGATAAGAGAAGGTGGTCTGTGTTCATACAGAGTAACCAAGGAAGGCTTCACATCCTTTTTAGACAGTTGTTAGACTGAGGGAAGGGGAGGCTCTAAGAGGGTTCCAGAAGCGTATCCTCGGTTTGATGTCCTGTCCTCCCTCCTTTCTGCTGTTGGTATGTTTGGCCTCTGTGTATGGTTTGTGGCCATCTAATAGTAAGCCTTGAGGATGATTAGGGAATGTCACTCCTTGGCCAGTCAGCTTGTTGCTGTGGTAGTCCAGCCTTAACTGCAGTGTTGCTTTGCTGCCCATGGATGCGCATACGAGAACCCTCCAGGTTCAGGTCCCATTTTCCTTACTGAGCCATTGTGGACAGTCATGGCCTAATGCCCTTTAGTTGAGGGTGGTGTGCTTGCCTTTGCCTGGCTGAACTAAAGCTCTTTGGTACTTTTCTATGAGTCTTACCCCATCTGCTCTGTGTCTTTTAGAAGTTCCTCAGGGGCCATCATTGGTACTTCTCTTTGTTTTCTGCAGACTGTTTTTTGTACCTTTATATTTATTTGATCATTTTAATGGGAATTTGGGAGAGGGAGTAGTAAACACATAGGACTCATTCATCATTTTGAATTTATTCTGCATGTTATGTTTTCCCATAGTACTAATTTCATTCAATTCTGTTGAGTTTTCCAGGTAGAAGTTTGTATCCTTTATAATAAAAGGCTAATATGCAAATCAGCCAAATGGCGGAACGACTGGTTGCTATGACGCGCATTGACCACCATGGGGCAGACGCTCAATGCAGGAGCTGCCTCCTGGTGGTCACTGCACTCCCACAGGGGGAGCGCCACTCAGCCAGAAGCTGGGCTCACGGCTGGCAAGTGCAGCGGTAGTGGCGGGAGCCTCTTCCGCCTCTGCAGCAGCAGCACTAAAGATGTCCAACTGACTGCTTAGGCTCGCTCCCTGCGGGTAGCAGGCCTAAGCCGTCAGTTGGACATCCTCTGAGGGCTCCCGGACTGTGAGAGGACACAGACTGGGCTGAGGGACTCCCCACCCCCAGTGTACGATTTTCTAGTTATCCTATATAATAAAAGGCTAATATGCAAATAGACCAAATGGCGGAACGACTGGTCGATGACACGCTCTGACCACCAGGGGGCATACACTCACTGCAGGAGCTGCCCCCTGGTGGTCAGTGCGCTCCCACAGGGGGAGTGCCGCTCAGCCAGAAGCCCTGAGCTGGGCTCAAGGCTGGTGAGCGCAGCAGCAGTGGGGGGAGCCTCTCCTGCCTCTGTGGCAGTCGGACATCCCTGAGGGCTCCCGGACTGCAAGAGGGCACAGGCCAGGCTGAGGGGACCCCCCCCCCCCCCCAAGTACACGAATTTCGTGCACCGGGCTTCTAGTTTTAAATATAAATAGCCAGGCCAGAGTGGCTCCGTTGGTTGAACATCAGATAGTCCTGTGTACCAAAAGGTTGCCTGTTTGATTCTCGATCAGTACACATACCCGGGTTGCAGGTTCCATCCCAGTTGGGGCGCATCTCTCACATCGATATTTCTCTCTCTGTCTCCCTTCCTCTCTCTAAGCATGTCGTTTGGTGAGGATTAAAAAAAATGTTAAAAAAATTAATATAAATGATTTTTTGATACTTTCCTTTTATCCACCACCCTCCCCACCCCCCGTCATAATACACTTCCTGGAATTTCTAGAGTGTTATTGAATAACATATTGGTATACAACTTTGATTAATTCTTACCGTAGCCAGACTGCCTTTAGCAGTGTTGGTTTTAATTACTTTCTGCATATTGCCAAGTAGCTTTCTGGAAAGATGAACTAGAATTGGAGTGAGGGCATCACACTCCAGTGTTGAGTGACCAGAGTTTTGGGAAGGCTCTTCTTATTGGTGATTCTGTCATTTTAACATTAAATTTGATTTTGGTCATTTGTTGTTTCCTTTACAAATTCTGGAATCTACTAGAATAGAGTTAGCCTAGATTCATATATCATTTTATTCTCATCACATAAGTATACACAACTTTCCCTTCCTATTTCAAAGCAACACGGATGTGGAGTGGAAATTACTGTTAATCCTGGCAACACAGTTTTTAGTGGAAAAGTATATGGGCCTTGGAGTCAGATATCAAATATTAACTCTTTTACTAATAGCCTGGTAATTTTTTAAAAAATGTATTTTTATTGATTCCAGAGAAGAAGGCAGAGGGAGAGAGAGATAGAAACATCGATGAGAGAGAATCATTGATCGGCTGCCTCCTGCACATGCCCTACTGGGGATCGAGCCCGCAATCCAGGCATGTACCCTTGACCAGAATCGAACCTGGGACCCTTCAGTTCTCAGGCCGACGCTCTATCCACTGAGCCAAACCAGCTAGGGCTAGCCTGGTAATTTTTGATAAGCTTAACTGAAACTCCTTGAGCCTTGGTTTAATCATTTGTAAAATGGGGATTTTACTATCTCACAGGGAGGCTGTGACTGTGGAGTAAGATTCGAAGTGCGCGCTTAGTAACCAGAAATCATTAGTTCTTGCTTAGTGCCTCTTTTCTCCCCAGTGGCTCATTCACATACTAAAGCCATTCTGAAAGAATTGCTGAGGATTTTGGTAGACTTTTATTTTAATCAGAGATAAAGTTTTACCTTTTTTTCTCCGTGATTCTTTGTCCCATTTTAATTTCAAATTGAAATCAGATGATTGTTTTTACATTTCCTTTTTTTATATATTTTTTTATTGATTTCAGAGGAGAGAGAGATAGAAACATCAATGATGAGAGAGAATTATTGATTGGCTGCCTCCTGAATGCCTCCTACTGGGAATCAAGCCCGCAACCTGGGTATGTGCCCTTGGTTGAAATCGAACCTGGGAATTTTCAGTCTGCAGGCCAATACTCAATCCACTGAGCCAACGTGGCTACAGCTACATAGCCTTATGCTAATTTACTTTATTCCAGATTTTTAAAATTGCTTAATGGTTAAAATGTAAATAAAATTATAACAGCAATGTCTAACATTTACTGAGCAATTATAACTATGTGGCAGACAGGTAATTATGGTACTTTGTGTATATTTACTTAGTCTTCCCAACAATCCTACTTTATAGGAAACTCAGGCATAGAAAGGTCACCCAGTTTGGGAGTGTGGCTGGCGCAGGCTAACACACCCTGGCAGTCTGACTGTGGAGCTGTACAGGTAACTGCTGCTGCCACTGGACTGCCATTGTGGTCTTTTGAAGGGTTTGTTTCCTTTATTGTTACTCCTACAGCCCATTCTAGTGTGTGTGTGTGTGTGTGTGTGTGTGTCTAGATAGATAGATAGATGTAGAAAAAGTAATCTGGGTTTTTGAACAGGCTAATTATTATGAAGTTAGATAGCAAGTGCCTATATAGAACGTTCTTATCTATTAAATATGTTAATTCTAATCTGTAGCATTAAGCATTAAGACTTTTTCCTTACGTAGGCAGTATAATTTCACTTATTCCTTCTTGAATTTACCACCCAGTTCTGAACCTTTTACTCTTTCTGTAAACCCTGGTTTAACTTTATCCTGGATTATTATTGGGATATTTAAAAATTATTTTATTTTATAAAACTAAACAATGCACCATTATAATTTCTGTCTCTGTGATTTTGACTACTCAGAGTATCATATAAGTGGAATCATACAGTATTTATCTTTTTGAAAATATTTCACTTAACACAATGTCTTCAAGGTTCGTTCATGTTTTAGCATGTGTCAGAATGTCCTTCCTTTTGTTAATGTAAGAATGTCCAAATCTATAGAAAATTTTTAGTAAGAGTTTATTTGAGCCAAGCAGAGGATATACTTGGAAGCAAGATCTCAACAAACTGAGAAAAATGCTCCCCATAATGATAGTCTTCAGTTTCTTTTATGTATTTGGAACTAAGGAGGGAACCTAAGGAAGATGACATGAAGGCTGGAGAAAGAAAGGTGGGGATTGGATTACAGGATAATTAACAAGTCATGTGCTCTCTTGAAGGGTGGTCATGCTTCTGCTTCCCAGGGTCTGAAAAAGGCATTTCAAAGGTGTGTTCATCTCAGATGCACAAAAATAATGGACAAGGCTTGCTCAAGGCAAAGATAACCATTTACTAGGGAAGTTATAGGCCTGAGGTGTGACCACCCACCATGACCTGCCCAGGTGGAAGTAGATTATACGATCAGATCACCCTGTGAGGTTGCTTTTGGTTAGATGTATTAGAGAGTCCCTTTCTGTCCACACTTCCTAAGGTTGCATAATATTCCATTGTATGGATATACCACATTTTGCTTATCCTTTCATCTGTTGATGGATACTTGGTTTGTTTCTATGTCATTATTTGAATATTCTTTTCAGTATACTTCAAGTCAGTACATTCTTTCTTTGGCTCAAGTTTGCGCTCCCTGTTGTTTTTGCTTTGTTATTGCACCATCTTCTTAAAACCCTACCCTGGCTTTGTGCTGCCAGGGATTAGTCATTCAATCAGGATTCTCAGTTCTGCCCCAGAGCACTTTGCTGGCCCATAGTTACAGCATTTATTTGACAGTATTGAACTATATCTATTCTCCACTGTGCTCTCACTCTGCAGGGGGCTCTCTTCTGGGTAGGTGTGGGCCTCACTGAACTTTGCATGCTCGCCCAGCCCTTGCCTGGGCCTGTGCTGGGCACTCGGTTAACATTTCTTGCTTGCGTGTCCCTTGGCTGCTTTCCTCATTTCACAATTCACTTTGGACTCTTGCGGCTAAAATTAGCACATCGTCTGTTGATTTGATGCTTGCCTTTTTTTTTTTTTTAAAGCCTTCCTAAGCTTTGCAAATTTCTTCCTGAAAGTCAGGATCCTTCACTGATGAAGTATCTGAATTAGAACTCATTTACTCCAGCCTCCATTGAGCTGAATTGGGGCAACTTTCGAGGCTGCCTTCACTTTTGTCTCAGAGTTTATATATACCAGCAGATTGTAAACATAAACTGTAATTGGTTTATTTAATACAAGCAGTTTTTTGGTGATCTCTGGTCTTTCCTATTTTGTTATTAATTGTTGCTTATTATGTGGTATCAAGAAAGCATTTGAATCCTAGGCAAGTGAGTAGCTATTTAGGTCCAGCTTCCTCAGGGTTGTCACTTAGGAGGAAGGGCAGAGGAACATTTAACTCACATAAAAGTCACATGTGCTTTGTCTCTTGGACCTCAGGTTTGTGTGTGTGTGTGTGTGTGTGTGTGTGTGTGTGTGTGTGTGTGTTTTCTCCCTTTAGAAATTTGAAAGGGTAGCTCTGATTCAGATATAACTGTCCTCCCAAAGTTTTTTTTAAAAAGATTTGGAAAAGTTGGATTTTAAAGTTAGAAACCAGTGAGAACGAATCTGCTGGGGGAAACTGTTGGAAGACTACATCTGAAAATCTGTCCATCTGTGCTTTAGGTGAGACAAAGGGTGTGTTCAAAGGGCAGGGGTCGGGGGTCGGTAGGTTGTTGAAAGGATTTATTGTACAACAGTGATTTTTAAAGTATGTGCAGAAAATAATTTAGAATCTTTAATTTCTAAATTGGAAATTTGGGGGTGGAATTTAGGAGTAAGGGGGTTAAGTGTTAAAGGATTGGTTCAACAATTGCTGATAGGCTGTCGTTAAATCACATGTGGATGCTGCCCTGGGGAGGTTAGGGTCTCGTAGGGGAGCACAGCCTTCCCCTTAGATTTTAATGAGTTTCATGTGCCATCAGGAAACTCATTATGCTATCATGTTAGGATGGTAGGTGTGTACCAGGCATCCTGAAGAAGAAATTTTGTGTTAGGAGTTACCAGTGGTCACCAACATTTTCCCCATCATATTCTTCTTTTTATTATTGTTCCTTTTTGCCCCAGAAATGACTGGGATCTTATTAATAGCTAAGAAGTTTTGTTCAGTATAAGGAAATGGTATTACTAGCTCCTATTTGTTCTGTATAGCTGACCCTTGAACAATGAGGGGGTTAAGGGTGCCAACCCTGCCCCCCAAGCAGTCAAAAAAATCCTTGTTGTTGAGAGTATTACAGATGTCTCCCTTTTTTCACCCGGTTCTCACCCCGCCCCAGGTCTTTACCACCCTGTTGTTTGTGTCCATAGGTAATGCATATATACATATTAAGTTCTTTGGTTAGTCTCTTGCCGCCCCTTCCCTCTGAGATTCATCAGTCTGTTCTATATTTCCATGCCTCTGTTCTATTTTATTCACCAGTTTATTTTGTTCATTAGATTCCTTGTCCATTTATTTTTCAGATTCAATTGTTGATAGATATGTATTTATTGCCATTTTATTGTTCATATTTTTTAATCTTTTTTCTTTCTTCTTCTTAAAGAGTATCCTTCAAATTTCATGTAATACTGGTTTGGTGTGATGAACTCCTTTAGCTTTTTCTTGTCTGTAAAGCTCTTTATCTGACCTTCAATTCTAAATGATAGCTTTTGCTGGGTAGAGTAATTTTGGTTATAGAGTAATCTTGGTAGTAGGGTAATCTTGTTTGTGGGTCCTTGCTATTCATCACTTTGAATATTTCTAAGTGTCTATGATCTACCTTGGCCTGACCTGGAATGTTGGGCTTCCCACAGGACTCAACACTAGACCCTCTTCTCAATCTTCATTCTCTCTCTCACTGACTCACCATTTTCTGTAGTTAACTCATCTGTATGTGGATGACTCTTAAGTTACTACCTCTAGGCCAGACTTTTCCTCTGAGGTTCAGATTCATGTGACCAACTTCTTACTTGACCTTGACATTTGAATATCTCACAGACAATGCAAATTTAACATTTCAAATGGAACTGTTTTCACAGGCCCTATTCATGGCAAGCCCCTAGTCCAGTGGTTCTCAACCTGTGGGTCACGACCCCTTTGGGGGTCAAAGGACCCTTTCACAGGGGTCGCCTAAGACCATCGGAAAACACATATAATTACATAATTGCTTTTGTGAGTAATCACTATGCTTCAATTTGTAACAATGAAAATACATCCTGTATATCAGATATTTACATTATGGTTCATAACAGTAGCAAAATTACAGTTATGAAGTAGCAACGAAAATAATTTTATGGTTGGGGGTCACCACAACATGAGGAACTGTATTAAAGGGTCACGGCACTAGGAAGGTTGAGAACCACTGTTCTTTACCTCAGTTATTGCCACCACCAACTGGCAACCATTCATGATGATAACAATAAGAGCTGACATTTGTTGAGAGTTTATTATGTACCAGACACTTCCTTAAAGGCATTACATGAATTAACTCAACCAATAGTACCATGATATAGAAGATGATAATAGTAATAAGAATAGATTATGTGGCTCCAAGTACATACCAGGCATTCTTTTAATCATGTTATAAATACTAACTCATTGAATTCTCACAATAAATCTGTGAGGTAAATACTATTACTATCCCTGGTTGACATATAATGCCAGCAACTTAAACACTGCGAGATTGAGTTACTCCCCACAGCACTCAAGATCCCGTGGCCAGTCAGTGATGGGTGGAGCTGGGAATAGTCCCACAGAGACTGAGCATGTGCATTGCGCCAGTACTGCATGTTACTGTGTTTCTCCCCATTTCACAGATAAGGAGGCGATTCCTCTACTTCCTCTCCCACATTCAGTTCATCAGAAGTTCTGATTTCAACTCCAAGACATACCTCCAGGCTGCTCTTTTCTCCCTCTGTCTAGTGAGCATCTTTGTTCAGGCCACCATTGGCTCCCCCTGGATCACTGCAACAGCCTTCGACCTATTTTTTCTGCTTTCACTTAGATCCTTCCCAGATCTCTTCTACACCCCAGCAATACTGGTCCTGAAATGAAAACCAGAACATGTCAGGCCATGCTTAAAACTACTCAGTGGCTTCCCACTGCACTCAGAATTGGATATCAGCTCCCTTTTGTGGCCTGTAAGCCCCTCTCCCCCAAACCTTATCTATGCGCTTGTTTCCCAGCCTCCCCACCAAGTCTTCCTGCCTCTTAACCCTGGTTCAGCCATTGCCCATTGGGAAGCTCGCCTCCCCAGCTCTCCATCACTTCTTTGGTCTCCACTGCAGTCCCTTCCTTCTCAGAGGTCCTTCCCTCACCACCCCTCGTAGGGTTCTTCTTTCCCCTCCGCATAGCACTTATCGCCAGCGGCAATAACGTTATTTATCTCTTCCCTTTTGTTGTTGTCCCCCTCACCCCCATTAGAATGTAAGCTCCATGCAGACTAGAGCTCAGTAAGTATGAGTTGAAAGAAATAAATACAGGTTCAACTGTAGGCTGCATTATATACCTACCATTTTCCAGCTGGAAAATGTGTTTTGAGTTCCAGAGGAGCTGAATCTTATGTAGACTGGGACTTAGCCCACTGCAAAGCTATGGAATGCTTGTAGAGTTCTGTCTGCCACCTCTGGAACACAGACTACAAGAGTCCTGGGACACTTACATCTGCAATTTTGGTGACTCCACTCTGCAGCTTAGCCTTTTTCCTCATGCACCACAGAACCGGAGCCTTGTGAGACTACTGCTGCCCAAGCCATGGTGATGCTGGCGTTTTTGTGGATGGTGGAAAGGATCCAGGCAGGGGAATGTCACCCATGTGAGGGGCTGAGCCTGAGTGTGTTGGCCATGTCCCTGCCTGTGAAAAGCTATTGGATAAGGTGACTTTTAAAGCCCCAATCCAACTCTCACCCACTGATTCTCTTGGCTCGGATTTACAAATTGAACACCACCAAGTCAAGACATCTGAAAGGTCAGTCACGACTTTCTGTAGCTCTTTATTTTTTTTTAAATCCTCACTGAGGACATGCTTAAGAGAGAGAGAGAGAGAAAGAAACATCAATGTGAGAGAGGAACATCGATTGATGTGAGAGAGGAACATTGATCGATCGATCGATCAATCGATTGGTTGCCTTCCGTAGTGCCCTGACCAGGATCGAACTCGCAACTCAGGTATGTGCCCTGATTGGGAATCGAATCTGCAATCTTTCCACGCAAAGGATGACACTCAACCACTTGAACCGCTCTGGCCAGGCTTTAGCTGCTTCTTGATGCCTGCCCTGTCCCTCTCAGCTCTGCCACTGTCCCTAGCGACTCTTCTAGGCCACCTTGGATGTCTCTCTACTTTAATGGCAAATTCTTTTACTTTCTTCAGTGACCAGTTCTCTCATGATGGGCATTCAAGGAAATGTGCCTCATGAGAATTTCTGTAGTAAGCAAAATGATGGAGTTTGTGCTAATTTTAATAAACAGGCAATTACTGTTAGCAAATTAAGATCTTGTTTGTAGTTCAGTTGTGGAGGACAGTCAATTATTAGCTTACTTAGGACTCTGCGACTTCCAAAGAACTGTCATTCTGTGAAGGTATTGAATGAAGGTGGGCCCCTGCTATGAGATATAGGAGAAGCCATCCACACCTTCCAGATTGGAGCTCATTATCTCTCACTGAGCAGGAGTGACAGCTGTAGTGAACTAGGGAGACCTTTCTTCTAAACAACAGCAACAGCATGTTCTTAGTTGACAGTGGGAGTGTAAACAGGACCCTAATTAATTTAGACAGGTAACAGTAAATCCATAAAGATGGGCCCACACTGCAAAACTCGTGCCGTAGGATCCCCTTCCCACAGCAATCTTTATTTTACAACTTGGAATAACTGGAAGTGATGGGTGTAAAGCAGCACTTTCTCTGCAAAAGTATTGAGGGGTTTCTCTTAGCAATAGAGAGGGCCCAAGTTACTAGAACCTACAAATATCCTTTCCCTGGCTTTTCCGGTCCTGAATGTCACCTAGAACAACCCGCAGTCAGGGAGGTCAGGGAAATTCGATTTGTTCTTAGACACTGAAGAGTATTGGGGAACATACTGTTGGGGTTAGAGCCCAAGTACATTGTGGATTAAAATGACTTTTATGGACTAGCCTGTGGAGCACTGACAATGCTTATGACATTACTTCTTTAGAATTGTTTAGTCACAGCTATGAACAGTCCACTTAAACACGTAACCGTGTAGTGTGCGGATTGGTCGGGGAAGTTTGTACTAGGGCCAGCAGGAGCAAGGATTGGCCTTGGCTATGGAGGCAAGCACAACTCCTCCTCCCTGCTCTCTGTTGCTTTTCCAGCTGTGGGAGAGCTCAGTGTGGGTTGTGCAGGATCTTGTGTTGGTTCACACTAGGCTTGTGACTTTCTGGTGGCCTGGAGAATAACTTTTGGCTTTTGTGTGGAAGCTGTTGCTCTACATCTTGAATACAGAACTGATACCAGGTCACCTCGGATGCTTCTCAGGCTGTGGAGTGTTTGCTTCAGCGAAGCAGATATTCTGAAATTACCCACTGTTTCCTGCAACAGGACCAGGCCTTTGGGTTCCAGAAAGGTCCCCTTTCTTTTTCTGGCAGCAGTAACATCTGTGGTCTTTCTGGGCCACCTCAAATTCTGCTTTCTTCACTCAGACCATCCTTTCAGCCCTCCCCACTACTTTCTGGAGCTCCCCACTCCCTTTGATGCTGGGACCCTACTTTGTGTTGGTCCTTCTCAGCAAGAGGCAGAGGCAGAAGCAGGTGTGGGCTCCCTGTCTCTCGTGCTTAATTCATCATCCCAGGCATGGAGTGACAGAGCTTCAGGGGATCTTAAAGCTGCTGATGGTCAATCAAGTGGACTGCACTGCATTTGCTTTAAATGAAGTATTGAAAGGGTAGTGTCTGTTTTCACAGCACGGCTCCTTTGAGCTCTATAAGGTGTCCAATCTTAGTGTAGAGGATAGTGAGCTGTATTGACATTATAGCTTCATAAAGAAACAACCAAGTCCAGCACCTGACATTTTTCTTCAGTGGTTTTCGTATAGTACGTTTTCGAGAATTTAGAGGGGAAATGTGGAATAAAATATTGTTTTTTTGGCCCCTTGCTTTAAATGTGAAATGATCCAGCACTTTTCAAAAGATGTTTTTTATTGAAACTAAAAGATGGTGGTTATGCTTGTGTTGATTTGAGTGGATTGAATTGCTTAATTTTAAAGTCATATGCTTAGCTCTTTCCTAGGATTTTACGTTGATAACTTTTTGTCTGATTTTATTTAAGAAAATTTTATATCATCAGTTTAGAAGAACAGTTGCTCTGACAGTAAGACTTTTTCTTCTTGATCGTTTTACCTGTTTTATTACTTTATTTTGTTTTCTAATAGAAGCCAGCAAGTATTTATTTGATTCAGATTCTTAATTTATATTTTATTCTCACCCCCCCCCCTTTTTTTAGAGGGACGGGGAGAGAGAGAGAGTGAGAGAGAGAAAAAGAGACACATTGATGTGAGAGAGAAACATCAATCGGTTGCTTCCTATACCACCTTGACTGGGCATCACACCTGCAACCTAGGTATGTGCCCTGACCGGGACTCAAACCCTTGACCTTCCGGTGCAGAGATGACACTCCAACCAACTGAGTCACACCAGCCAGGGCTGACTTCTCTCCCCCCTGCCCCCCGCCCTTTTTAAACAGCTAGTTGAACAAATACTTGTGGAGGGCACCATACCAGGACTGGTGAAAGTGAGGAGATAGATCATAGAATCTGTGTTAGGGAATCGTGTGGTGAGGTTAGCTTTTCTTAGACTGGGGGGGGGGGGGGGGGTAGAGGGCAGAAGACTGGACATGGATTTTGATAATGTAGAAAAATTAATAATTGTTTAGAATTTAAATCTTGTATATGTTTTCTACTATCTAGTTGAAACTTTTTAAAGATACTGTTAATTTACATATAAACATGATTTAACCCAGGTATGGTAGAAAGATGTGTTCTTTTCCTTTCTCTGTTATATTCTGATCTCAGTGTCATGGGAATAAAATCATAGAGTGGGTACTAATATGTTTAGAAAATACTTCCTAGCCTAAGTATATGATATTCTATTTGCATCCATGAGGAGCATCTTTATATATATACTAGAGGCCCGATGCACGAAGATTCCTGCAAGAATGGGCCTTCATTCCCCTGGCTGCTGGCACTGCCTTCGCTCTGGCCGGAGCCGCCTTTCTGCCTTCCCATGCTGACCAGAGGCCTAGAGCGGCTGGGGTGCCTGCATTGTCGCCATGGTAATGACGCAAGCGTCCCGCCTGCGTACGCAAATCAACCTGCCAGCTTTGTTGGGTTCATTTGCATACTCACTCCTGATTGGCTGGTGGGTGTCACAAAGGTACGGTCAATTTGCATCTTTCTCTTTTATTAATGTAGATATATTGACTGACTTTAGAGAGAGAAGAAGGGGGGGAGAGAGAGAGAGAGAAACATCAATGATGAGAGAGAATCATTGATCAGCTGCCTCCTGTACGCCCCACACCAGGGATCAAGACTGCAACCTGGGCATGTGCCCTGACCTAGAATTGAACGGTGACTTCCTGGTTCATAGGTCAATGGCTCAACCAGCCGGGCATAAGGAACATCTTTAACACATGGCTTAAATGGTACAAAACTTAGTTTCAAATGACTTCATTAGTGTTAATTTCAGATAATTCTGTTGAAAACAAAGTGGAGACTCTCCCTCTCCCAGCTCAGTCATTTGGCACTAGCATAACCGGGACAGTATCCTTGGCCTGTCTCCTTTCCCACCCTTAGAATGGTGTGGGTCCCCCTATGATCTTGCTGAGACATAAGCAGACCTATTCATTCGTCCAGAAGGTTCTCAGATGCAGCATGCAGCTGTGAACACTTGATACTTGCTTGGCTTGGAATTTAGCTGTGAACGTCTCTCCCTAGAAAGTTGTACCCCTAGACCAGTGGTCGGCAAAGTGCGGCTCGGCAAACCGTGCCTCGCGAGCCACATGTGGCTCTTTTGGCCCCTTCAGCGTGGCTCTTCCACAAAATACCGGCTCTTCCACAACATACCGACTTCTGCGCATGGGCCACGAAGTTTCAATCGCACTGTACGTGCGCGCCTGCATGTGGTATTTTGTGGAAGAGCCACACTGAAGGGGGCCAAAGAGCCGCATGTGGCGAGCCACGGTTTGCCAGCCATGGCCCTAGACCATAGGACTGTTATTTCAGATGGTGCTGTGCAATTAGGTGATGCTTCTTTACGACCAGTATAGATGTGAGGCATTGATCATGTGGATAAGCAGGATGGTAGATGTAAGGGTTTGACTTTCTCAGTAACTGGGGAATCAAATTTGATAATTTAGTAAGTGAGAAAATGGCATATTTTTCTTACATATTCTTTCATTTACTTTTATTTCTCAACTTGAATATTTGTTGTTGAGAGGTAGGCCTCAGTGTGAATTTTAATTAGAACTGTAGTATAACATTAATCTTGTGGTAGCAAGTCTAATGTAATATGAATGCATTTAAAAGAAGGAAACCTGCCCTAACCTGTTTTGCTCAGTGGATAGAGCATCGGCCTGTTGACTGAAGGGTCCCGGGTTTGATTCCGGTCAAGGGCATGTACCTTGGTTGCGGGCACATCCCCAGTAGGGGGTGTGCAGGAGGTAGCTGATCGATGTTTCTCTCTCATCGATGTTTCTAACTCTCTATCCCTCTCCCTTCCTCTCTGTAAAAAATCAATAAAATATTTTTAAAAATAAATAAAATAAAAGAAGGAAACCTTGTATATTATAAAATGAATAATTGAAGCCATGCCAAGTGCACAGTACTATACTTTTATGCCATTGTATCCTTTTTTTTTTGGAATTTCTTTTTTATTTTTTATAGTTTCCACTGGTCATTTATTACCTTATCCTCCTTGGTTATTTAAAATCATCTTTTCGCCCTAGCTGGTTTGGCTCAGTGGCTAGAGCGTCGGCCTGCTGACTGGAAGGTCCCGGGTTCGATTCCAGTCAAGGGCACATGCTCAGGTTGCAGGCTTGATCCCAGTAGGGGGCGTGCAGGAGGCAGCTGATCAATGATTCTCTCTCATCGTTGATGTTTCCCTCTCTCTCTTCCTCTCTGAAATCAATAAAAAGATATATTAAAATAAATAAGAAAATAAAGTCATCTTTTCTTCACCAGGAATTTATTTTCTTAGCTTTTTGGAATAAGTGACTGTTTGTGCATTATATTTTTATTATGGAAATTAGTTTCTTAGAGACATTCTTCAGCGAAATTAAAAACCTCTCTGCACCAAAGAGAAAACCATGGCCAGGAGGAGGCCCTGCACAATTTGATTTCCCCCTTAGGTGGCTTCCTCGGTGCCTCTGTAGCTACGAAAGCTGTTGGCACAGTCCCTGCTGGTGCGAGGACAGAGCTGAAAGCCCGGCTGTCCTTAGGCAGGTGGCCATCGTCCATCGTCGGGTGATTAATGGAAGATACGATTTTGTATTTGAGGCCCCGAGCCATCTTTAGGTTAGCAGGAGATAATCTCACATTCTAATGACACTTGAAAGGTGCACTCTTATCGTGCAGTGCACATTTTAACTGTTTAAATTGGGAGAGAGAAACACTGTCATTTATCATCTAAATTAGAAAGTCAAGAGTGTATTTCATTCCTAGTTTTTCACTGCTTAGCACAGAGGCTAGGATGTATGGCAGTCAATGTTTGTTCACTGAATGAATAGATGGACAGATGTATGGATCAATAATTGGTTTTTATATTTAAAATATTTTATTTGAAAAGAAACAGTATAGGACAGTGATGGCGAACCTATGACACGCGTGTCAGAGGTGACATGCGAACTCATTTTTTTGGTTGATTTTTCTTTGTTAAATGGCATTTAAATATATAAAATAAATATCAAAAATATAAGTCTTTGTTTTACTGTGGTTGCAAATATCAAAAAATTTCTATATGTGACACGGCACCAGAGTTAAGTTAGGGTTTTTCAAAATGCTGACACGCCGAGCTCAAAAGGTTCGCCATCACTGGTATAGCAGATATATATTAAATCTGAGAAAAAAAAGCAACTTTTAGTTCTTTTGCTCCCTATGCTTTGAGTAAATGACTAGGAAGGAAATGGGCTATCACCTGGCGCCAGGTAGAGCTGCCTCAGCTTGGGAATGTTCTGGGAAGGATATTCAAAAAGGCAGAAGGAGAAAAAATCAGAATCTCATTTGTTTCCTTGCATTTTACTGGTATCAGAGGTAATTCAGACTTTGGACTCCTAGACGTTGGACTTCTAAGTTGAAGTCCTGCCTTAATTTCCTTATGTACAGAACTAGCCTAAATAGTGAGGTCTTCTTTCCCATCCTGGTTTTTATCTTTCTGTCACTCCAGAGGAATGACAGGGACAGGTGACAACATTTCACAGGTAAGTAGAGGGAGACAGGGAGACTGGTGCATGCTGTATGGCCCTTACCTTGTTTGCTGACTAGTTTGATTGAAAGTCATGCTTTTTAGGAAGAATGGGAAAGACACCTCTCTGATGCATCGCACATTTTGGACCATATTCTCCAAGCCTCAAGAAATCACTTTTACTGAATTACCCTTTAATGTTAAATTCTATTCATGTTTGCTATAGGAAATAAGGGTAAGTCCTATTGTACATTCATGTGAGATTGTCATAGACATCATTTCCATCATCTGATGGCCCTCTGTAGTGCTGCAATGTTGAAATCTTTTCAGAATTTAATAGTAGGGAAAACACTCGTCTTTCCTGAATAACTAGGCAGTTTCCTCATTTCTGATCATAAGATTTCTGTAAGACATCCTGTGTCTCCTTTCCCCCTAATTGCAAGCATACTTCTGGCCAAGATTTTGTGTTTAGTGTTAATATTTTTGCTGTCTCTTTTTTCGTAACTGTTTTTCTTTTTATAAGGTGATAAGTAATATTATTTTACTTTGTATGCACTTTCATTATTTTTTATTTTTTAAAAAATATATTTTATTGATTTTTTTTACAGAGAGAAAGGGAGAGGAATAGAGAGTCAGAAACATCAATGAGAGAGAAACATCG
This sequence comes from Myotis lucifugus, assembly GCF_000147115.1. NCBI lineage: Eukaryota > Metazoa > Chordata > Mammalia > Chiroptera > Vespertilionidae > Myotis > Myotis lucifugus. The sequence continues at coordinate 3,553,060 of NW_005871173.1, forward strand.
ATCAGCTGCCTCCTGCACACCCCCTACTGGGAATGTGCCTGCAACCAAGGTACATGCCCTTGACCGGAATCGAACCTGGGACCCTTCAGTCCTCAGGCCGACACTCTATCCACTGAGCCAAACCGGTTAGGGCTATTTTTTTATTTTTTAATCCTCACCCGAGGGTATGTTGATTTCAGAGAGAGGAAGAGGGAGAGAGAAACACCAATTGGTTGCCTCCCATATGCACCCTGACTAGAGATTAAACCCACAACCTAGGTATGTGCCCCAATGGGGAATCGACCCCACAACCTTTTTGTTGTACAGGACGACACTCCAATTGACCCACCTGGCCAGCGCTGTGTGCACTTCTTATAAAGTGCTTTAAATTCTTTCTGGAAAGAGTTATGTTTTTAATAGATTAATTAAAAAAACAGTATGTACTCATTATTCATTAAGTACTTGGTTTCAGTTTATGCTTGTTGGCACCACAACCTCTTTAACCACTAACTTCAGTTGATTTTTCTTACTTGTTTAGTCCAGGGTCATGCTGAATATCTCTAAATTTAGGTACACGAATACTATTTTAAGACCTTGATGTAGTATAAGAACTTGAAGGAAACATAATTGATTTTTTCTTCCAAAAGCTAACCTTTTGATAAATGACTGAATCCCTTCTGAGAACCTGGGTGATATAAATCATTGCCTGAACCCACGTCTCGTGTTCATTAATTCCAGCTATGAGTATAGCACTTAATTGAAATGTGGTTTAAGGGAAGAGTGGGATCATTATCCTTTTTCCTGCTACCCATTGTCTACTCTTTTATTTGAAGTAACACCATTTTCTGGGAAGAAGGGTTACTCCACTGATCAGACGCACAGTGGAGATTTAAATTCTATAGTTCATTTTCTCATTTTTATTTGTACAATTACTCATCAGTACTATGAATTAATTGAATTTTCATTCTTGTTAGTGTTATTTTAACAACACCTGTTAGAAGCAGGCATCTGGATCCCACAAGGATATAGACACCTTCCTTGATGAACCCCATTTCATGTTAATCCTATCTCAATTTTAAATTCTTTTAGCAATTTCATATACAGGACATTATGTTAGTATATGAAAATCTACAGAGATGTGCAACTGGAAGTGCTAAGAGGTACTGAGTGGTGTGAGTATGTCCTTATCTAGTTTCTTTCACTTCATTTTGCTAATTTGTAACCAGCTTCCACATATGGTTATTGTTACAGTGAAAGGAAATTAAAAAAAAATCTTGAAGCACTATGCCTGGCTACATTCAGTAGTAATTGAATCAGAATAATAAGCATTTCCAAGCCCTTGGTGATGGTCCACTTATTCCCCCATCTGTATAACCAAATTCTTGTGGAAAACAGCTCTGCGATGTAGAACGTGACAAGATTTGGCTTGTCCTCTGAATCTTATGATTTCACAGTAGCTTAGCACAACCGATCATTTGTTTCCACTAATGGAACACCCATTTCATTCATCTCGTTTTCTGTACATGGGGTTTCCTATGCCATATCTCTTTCTTGAATTTGACTTCACTTTGAATCTGTGTGCTTGTCATGACTTTTTTGGTAAGTTAATATATTCCTGAATTATCTTCTTTAACTGATGGGAGCACCATCTATTAAAGGAAAGACTCTCCTCAGGATTGTCCTTCTGTCCAGCCAGTCCAGCCTGGCTCTCGTGTTGGCTGCTTGTATTTCCCTCACATGCTTTGGGTCTCCCCTGATCTGACTGCTTACCTGAGTTCAGTGCTTGCTCACCTTTGGGATGATTTCTGACCCCACATCTGAAGGTGAGGTGATAGAGTATGGAGCCCTCCTGGAAATGAAGTTGACCAGATATTTTAGAAACCCTCCTGTTATAAACACTTCCAGTAGAAATATTGGAGAAGATAAAATAAACATCCTTTGACCATCTTTATTGCAAGAAAGTGAGGAACCCACAAGGAAAGAGGAGTGAGCATTTCTGAGAGAGAAAGAGGGAGCTGACATGGAGGGAACCTCTGCTGATCCTAGGGACCTAGATTTCAAGGAAACGGTTTCATCTGCAGCTCTCTGAAGGGTTAGGGCCTAGAGTGGGAGAGAACGTCCAATAGCAAAGGGAGGAGGCTTCTTAGCTTTAAATAAAACGTCTCTTTTGATAGTCGTGGGTTTGGGTTTTGAATTTGTGCTTACCTGCATGATCTGGAAAACCTCAAGCTGAGAAACTCATCTCAGTGCTTCTGCTCAGAGACACCCACGGGCTCGACAGAAGTAAACAGATCCCTTCTGGAACAAAGGCACCACAACCCACTGATTATGAGCTCTAAAGTGTGAGCAGAGTATGCAAATATTACTGAGGAAATGAGCCACCAGGAATGAGGGTCATCTTAAAGTCAGTTTTGCTGTGCCGTTTGTTCATCCATCAGCCAGAATTCCTCACGTCTGATCCATCGCTCATTATATACTAGGTACTATTCTCAGTGCTGTGAGTTTGCTTCCAGGGGTAGATTATGAACTGTTTTAAGTTCAGGGGCCTGATGTAATATTTTTTTTATTAACTATATTATCTAGCCTTGGGCTGGCTTCTAGGTAACTGTTTTATAATATTCTTTTATTGTTGCTTGATTAAGCATGTAATGCCATTGTCATGAGGAAATGAAAATATTTCTGTCCAAAAAAGGTATTATGGTCATTATGTGAGAGTTTTGGTGACGTGGGAAAATATTTTTGCTGGTTCTTTATGATACAGATTTCTGTATCCTGCTCTCTCCGTCTGATTGAAAAGGTGATTCCTACCTGATTTCCTGCTGCCTTTCCTTTACAGCCCAGGGTTTCTCATTCATTCAGTGCCGGGCATGCCTGCCAGTGCTGCCCACCGAGCTGGATGCTCTCTGTGTGTGGATTATTGACTACCTCACAACTGCTTCTCTGGCCCCAAACACGTGTTCAGAATTGGAAAGATGTCCCCTGCTCCCTGCCCTGCTGTCTGCCCCAGTGCATGACCTAGGGAGACAGTTGGGCGTGCTCTCTGTGTCGGCTTGTCTGTCTGCTGGCCGTGGGTCAGGGACTCCTGCTTACCATCAGAACCAGAAAGGAATCAATGGAAGTTACCCCTCCCATAGCACCCAGCTCAGGCTGGGCCATACCCAGGACTGTTGTCAGTGCCGTTGCTGGCTGCATTTCAGCTATCCGTTTGAGCCCTTTCTGTATGAAAGACCTGGAAATGCCAGGGGATACTTTTTGCAAGTAAAAAAGATGGCAGCAGATGTGAAAACATTTACTCATCATGATGTAAATTGGTGTTTTGTTTTCATTTTGGTTGAACAATATATAGGCACTCATGAAAATATTTTACTGTAAAAGATTAAGAAAAATATCAAACTGCCATTATCTATTACAATATAATTCAATTTAGTTCTTTGGAAAGAACTTAAAGTTATAAGTTAAAAAAAATACTGAAATTTATGTTAGTATTAAAGTAAGCTTTAAAAGTTTTAAGTAATGATCTAGCAGACATTAACATTCAGATTGACTATAATAAATTATGCCTGCTTTTGTACAGATACAATAATTTATAGGGAAGTGGAATGTAGTAGTGGAACTAATGCACAGTTGTTTGCCACATCTTTTACTTTTCTCTGATAGCTGTTTCTAAGTGTGTGTGTGTTTTCTTTTTTTGTAAAGGAAGCTGTTTATATTTTGTATTTCCTCTGTAGCCATGACCAAGAAGGTAATTTCTTCACTAACCTAAACTTAACCAGTTTGAATTTCCTGCATTGCCATGCATCTGTGAAAAGATCCTGTATTACTGGTATTTCTAGTAAACGTCAGCATGGTGAGATCACCTGAGCACTGCAAAGGGGTCATTGACAGGAGCTTGGGGGGATATTTTAGTTATTTGCAACTCTGTCTTATGGTTAATTTCAAGACAAATTTTATTACATAATTTCAATTTATGTATTTACTGTCATCCAAGACTACAGTGTTTTAGATGATGGAAACTTAGCCTCTGAGAGCCCCAGATTTTCAGCTCTTTTAATGGGAAAAATTCCAAAATAAGCAATTTCCTTCTTAATTAGAAGATAGTGGATGTAATAGAAACTATAGTTTACCATTCAGGGTCATCTCTATTTCATGAGGACATACAGTGATGGTTTGGGGAGGAGTTAGCATATTGGGCTTCTTCCTACATTTAATTGCTATTTATTCAGAAAATACTGAATTCTTTCCTAGGTGTGAAGATTCAGTGATTAAGGCATATTTCCTGCTCTCAGAAGGTTCACAATGTTATAGGAAAGGACAAAAAAATCTCAGGGAAGGCATTTGGGGTATACAGGTTTGAGATTCAGATAGACCTGAATTCAAACTACAGGGTGAATGAAGTTGTATTAAACTCTGTCTAGCATTTGTGTGACCAGAGTTATGAGTGCATGAGTCTGTTTATCTGCCTGTGGCAGTGGAAAGATTTCCTGTAGTTTATTGGCCTATAAAAGAATATAATGTATAATATCCTTGGGGAAGCATTTTTATTCTTACATAGGATCATTTGTTCGTAGGGAAAAGGTTTTTAACACTATGTACAAAATGAAAACACTTTTATTCGATTGAGCATACATTTATTGAATACCTTGAGGTATTTTAAAAGTTCTTACCCTTAAGTAACTACCAGGCTAGCAGGGAATATAAGGGCTCAAATACCTATAATATGATGGAGAATTAATGAGCAACTCACGAAAAATAAAAGAATATACAGTACTGTGAAGATGGAAGACGACAAATCCACACCCAGTAGGGAGAAGCTGGGAAGGATGTTTGGAGCAGGTGGTTTTGAAGATGCATCAGGAAAGGTGGCTAAAATTGGGGCTTTGGGGCCCTGACCAGTTTGGCTCAGTGGATAGAGCGTCGGCCTGTGGACTGAGGGGTCCCAGGTTCGATTCCGGTCAAGGGCATGTACCTTGGTTGCGGGTACATCCCCAGTGGCGGGTGTGCAGAAGGCAGCTGATTGATGTTTCTCTCTCATGGATGTTTCTGACTCTCTATCCCTCTCCCTTCCTCTCTGTAAAAAATCAATAAAAATAGTTTTTAAAAATTGGGGGCTTGGGGATGACCTTTGTAGTCAGCAGAGTAAACTTGGAGCTTGGTGTATAAGGAGAAATTAGACCTTGCAAGGAACATAATTTTTAGAGAACAGAAGTGTACGATAGGTCATACAGATAGGGTGGCCGTGCTGTGAAGGGCGCTGAGTGCCAGGCTGAGGAGGTGTCCCTCGATGGTGTATGAACTCAGTGACTGTGGCGAACCCGATTGGGTCACAATCTAGTATTTCCTTCATATACTATTGGGGGGGCTAATGCTCTGTTTAAGATGTTTGTATCCTATTCATGGGTGATATTCCCTTTAATTTTTCATTTTTACACTCTCCATATCTGATTTAAATATCAAGGTATATAATGGCCTCATGAAATTAGTTGTGGGTGTTACCACTTTTTCCCCTCTGGATGAGTTAGTGTAATTCTGCAATAATCTGTTTCTTGAATGTTGGTTGAATTTATCTGTAAAATATCTGTACTTGATGTGTTCTTTGTGGGATGATTTTATTTTCATGCTTAACATTATCTTAGGTTTTAAGGTCTGCTTCATGCGAGACATCTGCTTCATAGATAGTTTAAGTACCTTATAATAACAAAATAATCATAATTCCTACCTCTTGTCCCTTTCCTCATTGCTTTTATTTTTTTTCCACTTGTAAATAAGCATACATTGTGTGTGTGTGTGTGTGTGTGTGTGTGTGTATTATTGAGTACATTGTTGGTGTTAGTATTTTAAACAAACTGTTAGCTCTGATGGGAGTGATATTGGAGGGTAGGGATATTGAGTAAAAAAAAAAAGAAAAAAAGAACTCATGGACAACAATGGTGATTGTTGGGAAGAGTGAGGGCGGAAGAGGGTATGTGGGGGATTAATGGTTATGGAAAATAAAGAAAAAATCAAACATACACACAAATACATGTTTTTATTTTACCTTTACTCATTCCTTCTTCAATGCGCTTTATTTTTGTAGGTCTGAGTTTCTGACCTACATTATTCTCCTTCTCTCTAGAACTTCTTTTAACATTTTTGCAAGGTATATCTAGTGGCAACAACCTTTCTCAGTTCTTATTTGGGTGAAAAATTCTTTGTCTTTCATTTTTGCAGGGTACAGAATTCTAGGTGGGTGGTTTGTTCTCTCAACACTTTAAGTATTTTACTCCACTTTCTTGCTGGCATGGTTTCTGGGAAGTCAGATGTAATTCTTATCGCCCTTCCTTTACAGGAAAGTTGTTACTTTCACCCTGGCTTCTTTCAGAATTTTTCTCATTTTGACAATGCTGAATAGGTGTGTTTTGGGAGGGGGAGCATTTCTCCTACGTGGTGTTCTCGGGGTGTCCTGAATGTGTGTCTTGGTATCTGACATTAGTTTGTGGGAAAATTCAGTCTTTCTTGTTTCAAATAATTCTTCTGTTCTTTCTTCTTCTAGTATTCTTATTGTGTGTATGTTAATGCCTTTTGTAGTTGCGCCACGGTACTTGGATATTTTGTAAAAGCATAAATATTTTTCGGTTTGCTTTTCAGTTTTGGAGTTTTCTATGAGAGATCTCCTCAAGCTCAGATTCTTTCCTCAGTCATGTCCAGACTCCTAATAAACCCGTCAGAGGCATTCCTTAGTTATTACAGCATTTTCCCCTAGAATTTCCATACGTTCTTGCATGCTGTCTACTTTATCCATGAGAGCCCTTACGATATTAAACATAGCTGCTTTAAATTCCTGGTCTGATAATTCCAACATCCCTGCCATTTCCGAGTCTGGTTATGATGCTTGCTGTGGCTCTTCAAACTGTGTTTTCTGCCTTTTAACGTGCCTTGTAATATTTTCCTTGATAGCTGGACATGATGTACTGATTAAAAGGAACTGCTGTAAGTAGGCTTTTAGTGATGTGGTGATAAGGTGTCGGGGGAAGGGAAGCCTTCTGCAGCCCTATGAGTGTGTGTGTGTGTGTGTGTGTGTGTGTGTACACATTTTTGTATTGAGGTGAAAAGTGCAAAACATAAATCTTGCCATCTTAACTATTTCTAAGTGTACAGTTCTGTAGAGTTAAGTATATTCACACTGTTGTTCAACCAATCTCCAGAAGTTTTTATCTTGCAAAACTGATAAGCAATTACTCACCATTAAGCAATAACTCACCATTCCTACCTTTCCCAGTTCTTGGAAATCACCATTCTACTTTTTGTTCCTATGAATTTGACTACTCTAGGTTCCTCATATAAATGGAAGCACACAGGTTGTAGTATTTGTCAAAATTTCCTTTTTAAGGCCAAATAATATGCCTTTGTTGTATACAGCTCATTTTCTTTATCCATTTATCTGGTGATGGACACTTTGGTGCTTCCACCTCTAGGCTTTGTGAAGAGTGCTGCTATGGACATGGGTACGCAAATATCTCTTCAAGATCGTGCTTTCAGTGCTTTGGTTATATACCCATAAGTGGACTTGCTGGACCGTATGGTAGTTTCTATTTTTTTGCGGAGGGGGGGAGGCTAGTTAATGCCTCAATCACCTCACATAATTGCCATTTCTTTTTTGTTTTAGCAACTGTCAAGGATATCATAGTGCCATTAACCGTAATTATCATGCTTTACATAATACCCCCAGAACTTGGGGTCTCAGTCTTTTAGTGCACTTTGCCTCTGAACTGTCTTCAAGTATTTTTCTCAGTTTCTCCCACACCCTCTTAGGTATGACAAGTTGGCTAGAGTGGGCTGGAGTTGGGCATTCTCTCCCCCCAGGTCAGTCAGGCTCTGTTTCAATAGCTTTTACTGAGGGCAGGCCTTGTTGAAAAGAACAGAATGCTCTAGTGCAGTGGTTCTCAACCTTCCTAATGCCGCGACCCTTTAATACAGTTCCTCATGTTGTGGTGACCCCCAACCATAAAATTATTTTCGTTGCTACACTTCATAACTGTAATTTTGCTACTGTTATGAATCATCATGTAAATATCTGATATGCAGGATGTATTTTCATTGTTACTAATTGAACATAATTAAAGCATAGTGATTAATCACAAAAACAATATGTAATTATATATGTTTTCCGATGGTCTTAGGCGACCCCTGTGAAAGGGTCGTTCGACCCCCAGGTTGAGAACCGCTGCTCTAGTGTATTTCAAAATTACTCCTTTTCACCTTCTCCTGCTGGAAGCAAGGGGATCATTCTTCAGTATTTACTGCGAGGATCTGGTGAGCTCCTGGAGATAAACTCTAGGGGCTGCAACGTCTTGGTCCTCCTCAAGCATTTATCTCTCAGTCTTGCCCACACTGAGCCTGCTACAGGTCCTCAGCCACAGTTCAGGTTTCCCTAGGCTAGGTCTGGTCCCCACAGAGGTTTTAGCTTATTGACCTGTGTTCTGGTACGTGTAATTCTTTGTATTAGCCTTCGGATACCTCCAGTTTTTTTCCCTGTGACTCACTCCTGTTATGGATCTAAGAAGAGTTTATGTGTGTGTCATGTTTCCTTCTTGATATTTCTCATACTTTTCTGCAAATCCAGCAAAGATTGTTGTGATCTATCCAAGATCTAGTTATATAGTAGTTATATCCTGGAAGTGTGACCTGTAATTTCACTTTTTACTTAAGTTATTAAGAACATGTTACCATGTCACCCTATAGTCTTCTGTAATACATAGTATTGTGTTTTATGGCTGTGCCAATATTTACTGAACCAATATCCTATTTTGGACATAAAAGTTACTTCAGATTTTTCCTTACAAAAACACTGTGGTGGAAATCCTCCTAAATCTTTGGACAATCCAGGATTATTTTCTTATATATTTCCAGAAGCAGATTTGCTAAATCAAAAGGTTTGCACCTGGCTGGTGTGGCTCAGTGGTTGAATATCAACCTATGAACCAGAAGGTCACAGTTCGGTTCCCCAACAGGGCATGTGCCCAGGTTCTGGGCTTGACTCCTAGTTGGGGGCTGCCTCAGATCTTGCAGGAGGCAGCTGATCAATGATTCTCCCTCATCATTGATGTTTCTATCTCCCTCTCCCTCTCCCTTCCTCTTTGAAATCAATAATGAAAACTAAATGGTTTACAACATTTTACGTCTTTTGAATTATATCACCAAATTGGTCTCTCATTTCTCTGTGCCCTACGTGACATTGGGAATTATCATGGTTTTCAGTTTTTGTCACTTTGATAAGTGGAATGTCCTCCTTTTTAAATTAAGGCACATAACTTCTGATACCAGTGAGCTGTTTCACCACCTAAGTGTCAGGTGTAGATGCACTCTTAGAAGTATCCCACTCCCTTGTAAACCAGTAATCCAGCTGTTTGTCTTACAGCCTACACCCTCCTTTCTCTGTACAGATAACTAAGTGAGCATGTTCTCAGAACTGGCTATTGAAACCATGCGAAGAAAGTAAAGAGGGAGTAACTTTCCCTGACAGTGCGCCTCTTTTCTGTTCTCTCAGCACAGCCGTGGACACACGGCTTCCTCTTTGAATTATTTTACTCAACGGGCTACAGTGACTGTCAGCCTAGGCAGTCAGGGGACCCAGATTCTGAGTGGTTGGTGTTTACCCAGGGTTCCGAGAGAACCTCATTCAGGCAGTATTTATTATTTCCCTTTTTCTTAGAAGACTGTTGGGGGCTCTGTAGCATACGTAGTGCCTTGTTAAGCACTTAATTAAAAGAAGTACTGCTGGGTACTGCAGGTGAGGTAGAAATCGGAGTCTAGAAGTTTGTTGTTTACTATGCATGATGAATTAAACAGAAAAATAGCTCTACCACAAATAGAGAAGACCCTTGCCATGTGAGTCTGTACAGTGCTTCAGGGCACTACATCTAAAGGGGCTGGTGCTCTTCTGAATAAGACAGCTTTTCTATGGAATGCATCTCTAAAATTTATAGTGCAAGTCAATGGAAAAATGATTTGATCCTGACACACTTGTAGTAAGAATGCATCTTTGGAATAAGCTTGGGCATAACCATGCATGCATGTCTTTAGTTATTATCTCACTAGCATGTTTTGAGAATGGTAATACTAGGTAGATAGATAGATAGATAGATAGATAATCATTATAAAGACATATAATTATTACTAAGCACCATTTATCTTTGCAGTGGTGGTGTAAAATTTCCATGTATATAGTTATTTCCCTAGCTGTGTAAGTGGCCACATGAGGAGTGGTTGCTGAGAGTATTCCTGCCTTAAAAGGCAGTCTTGGGAGGCAAATTCAAACTAGCCTCTAGGCAGCTATTGAAGCTCATTAGGAACCAGTTAGAACAGCCTTGGACTCCATGGATATTTGTGGGTTGTGGAAAAGTCCCCAGGGGAAGGAGTAACTGTAATTAAAGACAGGTCATCTTAGTTCCTTCAGTTAAAAAGAAAAGTGAGTTCAGGGTCTGTTGCCATCTGTAGAAAGGGGCACTGAGGGTGGCCTGCCTGAGGGTGGCGAGAGCCCCCCTCCGTCTACCCTGCCAACCATAGAGTTAAATCTAAGACAGCGGCCGGCCACGGCTGCAGAGTAGACATCAGGATGTGTTTAATGTACAGCCCCAACCAGAAAATCTCATTTTCCTTTCCCTTCTCCCTAACCCCCAAACAAGTCTATAATCAAAACCTTAAACTCTAGGATGTTTGGAATATTTTATTCAAAAGTTTCTACTGTGTTTTTCTTCCTGCTTTGTGTTCATCTAATATCTGTATATTTTTTCTTCAAATGTACTTTTTACTTCTAATAGAACTATATTCTGAAATGTTCTCTTATCTCCATTTATTACCATTAATATGCATTTTCTTTGTGGACACCTGCTTAGCTTGAGAAGTAACATAACATCTTTGATACTTTATTGGGATTTTCTAGATTGAGAGAGTATTCATTAAGGTTGTATATAATAATATTAAAAATTCTTTCTGAATAATTGATTTAACTTTTCTAAAAATCTCAAAGGATGCTGGCCTAATATACCTGACAGCTTATTCTACCTATTTATTGTGAGATGCATCATACATGTAGGAGAATATGTTAGACATATTGGAAGTAAAGAATAATTGTAAGAGGGAACACCCCAGGCTGCCACCCAGATCAAGACATGGACTGTGGTGAGCACTGAGCAACACTCCTGTGTGGGCCCCTCTCTGTTCACAGCCTCCATCCCCAGGGAACCACTGCACTGCTTTAGATTACATTGTTCTTGTTTCTAAAACTGTCTGTGTGTGCAGTTTTCACTGATAACATTAGTTTTGCCTTCTTGGACTCTATGTAAACGGATTCATATTGTAGATTTTTCCCCCATAAGATCCCTGTTCAGCGTTATGTTTGAGAAACTCATGCATTTTATTCTGTAGTTCATTTTCCTTGCTGTATAGAATTCTGTTGTTGAATATACTGTACCACACTTGATTCATTCAGGTTGGTTTCAGTTTTGGCTAATGAAAATGATGCTACTGCTACAAATGCCTGTGTGTGTGCCCCGGAGTACTTGTGAAGACTGTGTCTGATGCATGGAGTCAAATAGATCGATAGATAATCTCATCACTAAATGGAGAAAAGAGGAAATTTCAGAATATAGTTCTATTTGAAGTAAAAGGAGTGGAATTGCTGTATCCAGAGTGTTCACATCTTCATTAGTGCTAATGAACCAAACTGTTTTCCAGAGTGGTTGCATGCGTATAACTTTTAATGAAAACTAGTATTTCTATCAGAATTGTGTACATGGGAAATATCTTCCCAAATTTATCTCTGATCTCTGACATTAATTCAAATGCTTCTTAAAAAACCAAAAGTGCATTTTTATTCCCCCCACTGGTGAATTTTATTCATGTCAATGGAAAGTAGGAATCAGATAAAATGAACTATAGCATAAGTGCGTTTTCTCAGGGTTACTGTTGTACTTTAATAGTCAAGAGAAATGTTTTCTGTGTAGTTGCTGTTTTGAAACACAGAATATTAAACAGCCATGTACTCAGTGGTTGAGATTTAATAAAATTAACACTTTTATTGCTGAATCGAGAACATTCTTAAGTGAAGCTGGCATTTCAAAAAAATCCAGTGAGTACTGGTACAGTTGGGTACCAATGCCTTGATTGGTATTAAAGAGCTGGCAATTTGACCCACTATCCCTTTTGTACCACTGATACAAATTATCAACACAGTGAAGAAGGCACATAATGTCCTAGTATTATTATGAAAATTATTTTCACTTTATGGGCACCCTGGGGGGTTTCGGTGGGATGACTGATAATTTACATTGTCGTATTTAATGTAGATGCTTTAATAATCATTAATTATGCTCTTCAGTTGTTTAAAACCCATGCATATATGTATAGCTGGGTCTTGAGAAGTTGCTTTTGCTTTTCCCATCTGTGATGCTGCCCCCACGCCAGAATAGGGACTAAGGTGGTATTATTCCGTGGTGTTAGTATTTTAGGAGGACAAACTTAGCATTCATTTGAATTTTATAGCATTTGTTTTCACTTTTTTTTTTTTCAGGTGCAAGTGCTTCCTGAGAGATTTTGGTTGTTTTGATTTATTGGCACATACACAATGTATATACTGTGACTCATCCGTAGTAGGGCCTCTCGAGGAAATGAGGTGTAGCTGCTGCCTTGCTCCTGCCTGCCTCCTCCTCCTTTTGTTGAGCACCCAGTTTATGCAAGGTCTACTCCAGAGATGAGAAAGACGGGTTCCCTGCCTCTGGGAGCCTAGGGAAGAGCGTTGGAATGCAGTGTAGAGAGGCTGGTACAGAAGTTAGTGCTGGGTGCTCTGGGAAGCAGCACAGGAGAGGGGCTGTTGTAGGTGGCTTTTAAAGGAAGCGTTGGGGCCTGGCAAGGGAGCAGCCGCGGTGGAGACATGAAGGAGAGGAAGAACACATTTCTTTGTGGACAGGGAGTGGCCCAATGCCATGGTGGTAACACAGGCTGGGCGTGGAGGCCGTCAGGAGAAGAGGACAAGCTGAAATCACATCGTAAAGGGTCTTGCTGGGACTTGGTCCCGTTGACCAGGGTTCTCCAAGCCTGCTCCCCAGACCAGCTGCATTAGCATCTTGGGAGCTTGTTAGAAATGCAGATACCTGGGCCCAGCCCGAGGCGTTGAGGTCCGGTATTGTGGCTGAGGCCAGGCTGTGTGTTTCACTAGGCCTCTAGGGGACTGCCCGGGCCAGGAAAGAACAGTTAGGCTCTTGAGCAGCCTTGCATTTTTGTAAAAGCTCACTCTGAGGACCCTCTGGAAGGTGGAATGGTGTGGGGGAGTTAGGGGCTGAGTCATTGCTGTTTTTGTGGATGGGATGTGGTTTGGACTGAAGGTAGTAGGAAGAAGAGAATGGATTTGCTGGACTTCATTGCTATTAGACAGTTTAAAAGTTGAGAAAACAGCTGTGCTTTGCTCTGTGACGTACCCCAAATCAGGGATGGAGGGGTTTTAAACACCTTTGCTGCCTTCTGTCTTCGGGGAACATCTTTTACTGGTTGGGGGCGGGGGGCACAAATCACATAACTGGCCTGAGCCTCTTCAGTCTCCTTTTGGATGTTGCCTGCTTCCTCAGAATGACGGCCTCTGGAGGGGTCCTCTTGCATAGTCCGGAGTCTTAGAGAGGCGGGCCGAGTGTGGGAGACAGAGGCAGTGATTTCATTCCGGTCTGCCCAGCTACTGGCCAATTTAATAACCGGTAATGGCACAGACTGACGTTGTACATTGTCTCTAAGTTGGTGGGATGTACCTTTTTGCTCTTTGAATTTTACCATCACTAGCTCCATTTGGTACATGTAAGTGTAAAGATGGGTCTCCAATTTCAGTTACAGCGATTATTCTGCCTTTTTGCTCTTTGAATTTTACCATCACTAGCTCCATTTGGTACATGTAAGTGTAAAGATGGGTCTCCAATTTCAGTTACAGCGATTATTCTGTTAGAAGCTTTATTCTTCAGCATTTTAACATTTTTTTATATCCTATTTTGTTTTACAGATTTGTAAGACTCCAGGGCCTTCATGCTGTTATTAATCAGATGGTTCCTGAAATGACTGGGAAAACAGACACTTTACCGGCCAGTTGAAGAGTGTATGTCGGTGTATATTTAAAACCTTTCTATGCACACACACACACACACACACACACACACACACGAGAAGACAGGCTCATTCTGGTGCACACTTGAAGCATTTTACAACTGATGAAAATTAATCTAAGAATCAGATGGAGCAACTTGACACCACTGGGCTCAGGGGCCCAGGGAGAAAAATACATCACTAACGGCCAATTTTCCATATGGTCTTCACGGGTAAAGAAAGTTTGCAAAAAGAAGAAAAAAAAACTTGCACAGATCAAGCTTCAAAAATACCTCTCCAGTTGAAATAAGGAGCTAAGTGAGACGGTGCCCGAGGGAGAAGTGTGATTTCAAGCATTGCCGGTGGGATCAAGCAGTGTTTTTTGCACTTTATTTTTCAGTGGATTTAATGATTTGGACAGAGACTGTAAAATTCTGGACTGACAAGTTTCTTTACTGTGAGCTTGTGACTGGAGGAAAGCCAGTTCAGGTTTGATGGGACAAGTTTGAACAATGAACTGGTTCCTTTGCCTTTTTCAGTTGACTATACTCGAGAAACTTTAATTTATTATTTCCCTTTCCTTTTCTGTATCTACAGGATAATATCTTAGGTAGCATTTGAAACCGATAAATAAATATCAAGGAACATCCAAGCAAAGCTTCTTTTCCTTGGACTGTACGTGTGGCATCATTCTCTGAATGTGAACAGAAAAGGGCCCATCAGCAAAACGTGGTAACTCCTTAGGGACACAGTGGGGAAGAACCGACCCTTGCCTGTGTTTTTGTTCTCTTCTCTTCTGTGGAGTTCACGAAGACTTGTGCATATAAGAGGAGGATTACTTGATGGACTTAAATCTGAGATTCTTCTTTTTTCTTCCAAGATGAAAAAATGTGTGATTTTTAGGAGCAGAAAGGGGAGAAGTTAGACTGGGGGGAGGAAGGAGACAGGCAAAAGAAGAAATCTGCAGCGAGGCTTCGTTTTGTCAGCAAGAGGATTTAGGACTCACCTGAGGCAAACACTTGGACCAACGCTCTGGCTCTGCGGCGTGAAGGGGCTTCCTCTCGCCCCCTCTCTGGCATGAGGGCTGCGTGGGCTGTGCGGGCAGTCAGATAGAGCCCTGCTCTCGGGGGGAGCACAGGGACTGCCAGGACACCGCTGGGGCTCTGAGCCCTGGCAGAGAACCTTTTCTTCCTACACTTGGACTGCTGTCTGCACAAACTGGTCGTTCTGCACGGTGTGTGTGCCTTTTCCCCTTTATGCAATCTTTTTCAGCTTTAGCAGCAGAAATTTGTCTAGTTGAGAAAACATGCCAGAGGGTGGCTTCAGAAAGAGGAGGATCCCCTGTGCTTTGTTTCTGTGTCTGAACTTTTGAAGAAAAAATTCCAGCTCGAGGGATTCTTAAAGCCTTAAGTTACTTGAAATCTATGTATTTGCAACCCTTGGTCTCTGGAATCATATTACACTAAACTGGAATCTCAGGCGGAATCAGAATAACCAAGTTGAGTAAACAGAAGGAAACTCAGTTTCTTGATCACTACATATTAATGATGCTCTTTCTCCAAAGGGTCAGCCCACTCTTCCTCTAAGGACTTGAAAATAAAAATGGACCCCACATTTTTTTAAGCATCACCTTTTCTTAGCAGACTGCCATCATCTTTTATAGAGGAATTTTTTCACTATGCATTTGGTGGATCTTTATAAAATACTGATCTTCTAATTAGATCCAGGTCAATCTTAACTAAAGGAGACCGGAGAAGCCAAGCCAGCCAACCACAAAAATAGAATTAATCAATGAGAGGAATTGGGTTAGCTTTTTGAGCACTCAGCATTGCTCTTTAAGTACAAGAGTCCACTGAGAGAAGTATGTATGCAGCGGTGGAGCAGGGGCCTGTGCTCTGCAGCGACTCGAACATCCTCTGCCTGTCCTGGAAGGGGCGCGTCCCCAAGAGCGAGAAGGAGAAGCCTGTGTGCAGGAGGCGCTACTATGAGGAGGGCTGGCTGGCCACGGGCAACGGCCGGGGCGTCGTGGGCGTGACCTTCACCTCCAGCCACTGCCGCCGGGACAGGAACACGCCACAGAGAATTAACTTCAACCTGCGGGGCCACAACAGCGAGGTGAGTGGCTCTCCTTTCACAGTTTGGTCACTTCTAGAGGTATTTTTGAGCCACCCCCACCCACTGGCTCAAAACTCACTTTTCTTCAGTTTCTTATATTTGCTGCCCAGTGAGACTTTTTGCAAAGTGAATTCTGTCGCCAGTGTTTTGGTGGGAAAGTGTTAGGGCAGACACAGTGCCCATTGCTTAGTTACCTTATCCTCACCTCCTTCCACCACAATGAGCAAACCCCTTGTCCCACCCGCACGCCCTGCAAGCTCCCAGGCGGAGCTCATGGTGATAGCTCCAGGCATCTGCTGATGTCACAGCTGAACAACTGGGACTGTTTTTCTCCTAGAGAACAATTTCTTATACATATTTTCACTTCCATGCAAGTTAGTCATGGTTAATACTGACTCTTTATTTAACAGGATTTCCTTAGGACAGTGGTTCTCAACCTTCCTAACACCACGACCCTTTAATACAGTTCCTCATGTTGTGGTGACCCCCAATTTCATTTCTACAAATTGAACATAATTAAAGCATAGTGATTAATCACAAAAACAATATGTAATTATATATGTGTTTTCCGATGGTCTTAGGCGACCCCCGTGAGAGGGTTGTTTTGACCCCCCCAAAGGGGTCTCGGACCCACACGTGGAGAACCACTTCCCTTAGGAGCAGATAGGCAGTCATGCGTGTTTGGTGGAAATGGTTTCATTATAGGGACACATCACTATAGGAATGGTCTTACCTGCGTTCTAGGATTTGGTTACCTCTCTCTGAGAAGCTTTTCCTTACCCCCAAGCCCCCTTTCCTCCCCGCCCCCCACTTGCCCTTACTGAGCTCTGAGCAGCCTTCTGTGGTGGTGCTGGTAATGATAGTTATCTGCTGTGTGGGTCAGTAAACTTACTGGAAGATTGTCTGTTCTTGTGGTCTTAGCTTCCTCACCTCCCACTCTTTAAAATGTCATTTATTTTAATTGCCTTTAACTTGTTCACCCACTTCAGTGTGGCTTTTCCCCACCTCTCTAACTGAAAAGGTCATATTCCCAGTGACCTCACATTGCTAAACCCATAGGTCACTTTATTGCAGTTAGTAGCATTCAGTGGAGTGGAAATGTCACTTTCTTGCTTTCCAGGACACCGCCCTCTTCTGGGTTTCCTCTACCTTCATGTCCTCTACTTTTCACCCGTCTTTGCTGGCTTTGGCTGTTTTCACCTTATCTTTAAGTTTAAGTGTTGGAGGGCCCCAGGCATGCATCTTTTTCTAGATGATCTCTCTTAGTTGGCTTTAAATCCACCTATATGCGGGTTACTCCCAAATTTATATTCCCCATCTATCTTCACCCTCAATTGCAGACTCCATTCTTCACTTTGGTATGTGAGATACAAAATTGGACATTAGTTACTAGACCATCTCAAAATATAGGTCTCTCATGAGAACTTGTTTTTCTGCTGCCCCTTCAGCCACCAGCCCTGTTCCAACCCCCTCTCCACCCATCTTCCCAGGAACAGCCCACAAACACTTAATACTACTAGTTTTTTTATCATGGCTATTCAGAATCCAGTCCCCCAGCCCAAGAAGCTTTTGCTCTGTACTATTCTCCAATGCCTCTCCAAACCCTTCACTGTCCAAACCACACAGTCACTCATAACTGTTTCTGGGCTCATTATGCTTCGCCTTTTTTGAAGCAGTGTATCACAGAAGGAAAAATACACAGACATGAATTTAAATCCCAGGTCTGCCATCTTTGTCATCAGCTCTATACCTTGGATAAGTTCTATAACATCTCTGAAAGTCAGGGATAATAAAACAAAGCTGTAGAGAGTTGTTATGACAGTTAAACAAAATAGCGGACAAAAAGCACATAGAAAATTGTGGCCATATAGCATGTAGCAACTGTTAGCTGCAGCAGCAACATTATTTCCATGCATCCTACATATCCATCTTCTGACAGACAGGTCAGCTGGGCAGAAAGAGCTCCTTCTTCATGGTGCGGGGTGTGCAGGAGGCAGCCAATCAATGATTCTCTCCCATCATTGATGTTTCTATCTCTCCCTTCCTCTCTGAAATTAATAACAAATATATATTTAAAAAGAGATATTTTTAAAGGTTCTTAAAGGCATTAAAAGTAAATTTATTTGTGGTTCTGTTCCCAGTCAGGCACATGCCAGAGTTGCGGGCTCAATCCCCAATGTGTGGTGTTCTATCTCTCCCTCTCCCTTCCTCTCTCTGAAATCAGTAAAAACATATTTTTAAAATAGATTTATTTTCCCTAAACAAAACAAAAATATTAATCCTATATAATAAAAGGCTAATATGCAAATTGACCGAACGGCTGAACGACTGGTCGCTATGATACACACTGACCACCATGTAGCAGATGCTCAGCACAGGACCTGCCCCCTGGTGGTCAATGCGCTCCCACAGGGGGAGTGCCACTTAGCCAGAAGCCAGGCTCATGGCTGGCGAGCGCAGCGCCCGTGGCAGGAGCCTCTCACGCCTCCACGGCAGCGCTAAAGGATGTTCGACTGCTGGCTTAACCCCACAGTCCCTGGCAGTCAGACATCCCCCGAGGGCTCCTGGACTGCAAGAGGCGCAGGCTGGGCTGAGGGACTCTCCCCTCCGCCCCCCGAAATGCATGAATTTTGTGCAGCGGGCCTCTAGTAGAATTATATTTTATTTAGAAAATAGAATTTGTCAAAATAATGGCATTGTTCATTTTTTTCTTCAGCAATTTGTTTTACTTTTTTTTTCTCCTAATAGAAATAAATTATCATGTCTGAAAGTAACTTAGACACTGGAAAACACTGTCTTTTGGGTGTATTTTTGCTAGAGAGGAAGAGAGAAGGATGTGGGCACAAGGCAGTAATTTTTTGGTAACAGCCTCCTAGGGAAGCAGCTTCAAGCTGCATCATGTCAAAATGAGAATGAAGGAGGTTATTACTGAAGTCCTGGGCAAATAAATATTTTCCTAACTCCAGCATCTGTTCATGTTTTATTAATAGGTGTGCCTATGGATTCTTGAGCAGACTGCTTGGGTTTGAGCTGAGTCCCTTTCTGTATGACTTGGGACAAATTACATATTTTTGTGCTTTGGTTACATTATCTGTACGGGAACATAACATCTACCTCCTAACTTGCTTGTGGTGACTGAAAGACACAGTCCATCGAAAATGCACATCAAAGGGCTCATTATATCTTAGTTCTTTTTCATTATTACTAGACTCTCTGCCATCCTTGGGTTTTTGCCCATCTGCATTTCCTTTTGTCCCCCCTAATCCTCACCTGAGGATATTTTTCCCATTGATTTTCAGACAGAGTGGGAGGGAAGGAAGAGTGGGAGTAGGGAGAGAACAGAGACAGAGAGAGACAGAGACAGAAATCGAAGTGAGAGAGAGACACAGGGATTGATTGCCTCCCACATGGGCCCTGACCAGGGCGGGATTGAACCCGTCACGGTGGTATGTGTCCTTGACTGGGAATTGAACCCATTACCCTTGGGTCTGCAGGCCAACACTCTCACCGGGCTGCATTTTCTTTTGGGTTTGAAACAGTGGAGCCATGGCGTCTCTGCTGAGAAATAGCCCGATGGTTGCAAAATATAGGAATGGAATGTGAGGCAGGAGGCAGGTGAGCGGTTAGAAGCAGGGTTCGGGGTGTCCACGCTGGGAAGGAGGCCGAGGTTGTGCCACTAGTTTTATTACAGGTTTGGGATTCTGGGACACTGGGTACCTCATCTGTGTCACCTCCATAGCTGCAAGGCATTCATCCTGCCTACTTCCATCCTAGTCTACAGCAGTACCTGGCCTCAGGTGTGCATGGAGCCACCTAGTCATCCCTCCACAGAGAGGCTGTTGGCCATAGTGCAGAAATGGATCCCTAGTGCGCTGCGCAAGGGGGTATCCTATTCTAATTGGAGGTTTTTGTCTAAAGTTGATTAAAGTTATCTTTCTGGGATATGGTCTGGGAAGGGGTAGGGCGGGTGGGAAGGGGTAGGGCGGGTGGGAAGGGAGCCAGAACAGGAGAATCTGTGCTGTGCAGCAGTTTGGTATTTCTCATTGGGTCCACCCACATGCTTGACTCTGAACTTCCAAAACAAACACGCCTGTGAGTTTTGCCCAGCATTTACCGCTGGATGTTTTCATTGTACCTTCTGGCAACCTACATTTGGTTTCTCTTCCTCATTGTTGCTGTTTTATGGAATTCTTACTGGCATTTGTGTTTTTTTTTCACTTGGCCTAGATAGATTTGGTCTACTAAAATACAGAGGAAATTGTCTTTATCCTAAGGAACTTTCTTTATCCTGAAATAATCTTCCTGTTCAAGTTCACTTCCTACCTTTTTTCTTCTCCCTGTATACAGTCTCCACAACAGTGTGCAAAGCAAAAACCAATGCTGTCTGTCTTATCTCTACTCTTCTCTTTCTTTGCTTCTTAAATTTTTAGAGTTTAAGCAAGTATTTGTTCATCAGATCTTTAAAATAGAAAATAACCTTGGAAATAGCATCATTGTCAGCAAGGTATATTTTGTAAACTCAGTAGCAGAAATAAATGCTTAGTGGTTTCGTTTATAAGGTAACATAAGTTGATGTTTAGACTTGGGAAGTATATTTTATTCAAACAATTTAAAAACAGGAGTTTAACGTGTTAAAAACTTGTCTCCGTTTACTTGATATTTTCACAATTTTAGTTTTTAATTTTTCATCTTTTCAGGAAAGTTCTACAGGTGACTAATTAGGAAATTACTTAAATAACATGACCAAAGACCTCTTTCTCATCTAGTAGCTATGGCCAAAGATCATGAAAATCCATTGTAAGGATTGGGTGGAAGTGTGACTTGATCTTTACAGATTCATTCCAGCAACTTAAAATATGGTAATGAATTCATACTGGAAACCATGTTTTGTATTAGTCTCCCCACCATACCCTCTACCCCTAGCTTATGCTCTACTCTTTCACTTGTATAATGGGATTTCCTTCATGTCTGAAGAATTGAGGATTTAATTATTTAAAATAAAATTCATTCTCAGCTGGTATGACATTTATTAGGAACATTTGGCCCTGTTGTTGAGCAGCTTCTTATTTTTTTTATGTGAAAAAGGGCCAATTAAATTTTTAAAGAAATGACGCAGAGCCAGATGTTCTCTTGAGGTAGCCGTGCACCTTTTGTAGTGATCGAGTACAAAACAATTCTGTTGCCACATAACAGTCCACAGTTATCATAGATTTAGCTTGCTCTGGAAGGAATTGCCAAGACTTTCATGAAATTCACTTAAGTTCCAAGGATTTATAATAACTACTATAATAACTACTCTAAATGGAGGGTTTCTTTTCAGAATAGATTTATGCCTGGTAAGTCAACTTTTCATATTTTTTCCTAGTGAAGATGAATTGTGACAATTATTTTACTGTTGACATTTTTAAAAAGAATAAAACCTATGGAAGATATTCTACTCTAAGTTTTCATTCAGCTCATTTGAAAAAAATATTAAGCATCTTCTGTGTGTTAGCTACCATACCAAGTGATGTTGTTATAGGGGTGAACACAGATTTTATTGATTATGATATATATAGTTAAAAGTACAGAAATATTACTTATATTGGCTTAAGCAATTAGTAAAAGGAATGCATTGGCTCATGGCACTAAAAGCATCCAGGAATCTCAGGCTTGAGTCATTTCTTGACCAGTTGGGACCTGGTGTCTCCATCTCTCCGCTTCTCTGCTGGCTTCGTCGACGGCTCGTTTGGCGTGGGTGCCCTGGAGGACCCCAGGCTACTAGCCTCCCCGTCCTCCTTTCAGCGGAAAAGAGACTGCGCTTCTCCAACAAAAGTGTCGGGCTTGACTCTTAATATGCGGAATTAGTCGTGTGCCCAAACCTGAACCAGTCACTGTGGCCAAAGGGAGGCAAAGCTCTGATTGGCAAGCCTGAGCCAGGGCTAGCAGGAGTCATCCCTTCTCTGTCATGGAGGCTAAGAGCAGGGAATGGTGTTTCCCTGGGGGAAAATCAAGTCTCTACCCTAGAAACGGAGTCAATGGAGTCAAAACTTACCACTGCCTCAACCTCTCCTTCATAGCCAGCAGCCACTGGAGGAAGATGGGATTCCAACAGCAGTGACACTGAGGGTGCTGGTGCTGGTGCTGTGGTGGAGAAAGTTCCGGCTGAAGTGGGAGCACCAGCAGGAGCACTTTGTGCGATTCTTAGTTTGAAGTGTGACAAATAATAACAAAAAGTGGACACTTAAAATACACGTTTAAAGTAAACATAATTTGGTAAAGGAACATGGCAGTTAGCCTTATTTTGGACCTTTTCTCAGGCAGTAAACCTGTTGAGTCAGCACCTGTCGGCTCTGTTTGGGCCAGGACTGTGCTGGAAGAGAACTGCCTGGGCTGTGAACTGCTCGGAGGCCGCAGCGGCTGGGCAGTGACATCTCCCCTCCATCTCCCCAGGAGGGTTAACATTCTACATTTCTGTACAATAGGAGCAGGTTCAATATTGTGACATTGAGTCAGCCTCCTTATGTTGCACCTTCTGTGGGGGGGAAAGAGCTGAGCAGGCTGCAAGGTGAGGTCTGTACAGGGACCCGAATCACTGCCCCAAGGCAGAGCCAGGGCCACGGAGGAACTAGAGATGGAAGAGGGACTTTGAGTGTGGAGGGGAGATCACAGAACAGTCCTGAACAGTGTGGCTTTTGAGGTGGGCTTTGATTATGACGAAGGCTCCTCCTGACTGGAGCACTGCCTCACTCTCTCTACGAGCTCCCCTCATAGGAGTCCCTGAGGACTGCTTTGCTTGTGTAGGTGGTAAGCACTCCTGGGTGGGCGAGGGCCATGCTCACCTGTGGGGACTGTCGTGAGAGGCATCTGAGAGCTCAGGGAGCATTCCTCTAGGGGCCAAGTGAGTGTAGTTGAGGAGGATCTGCTCCTGAGCATCGAATGAAGCCCAACGCGAGGACAGAAGCAGGAGTCTGGTCTGACCTAGACCTCGGGGCCCTGTCCTCTGTGGTGCCCCAGCCCCGTGACGTTGAAACTAGTGGCCACCAGTAGGCGTGTTCAGAGACCTGTAACTTCATTTGGTGGAATCTTGGTAATTTGGTGACTAGTGAAAATGCATTTTTCTGGGTAAGTTTGTCAGAATTTTTTTGCATTTATTTAGTCTCTAGATTCAACAAACCTCAATCAGTAATGTAAATGTTCAACTTATAGGGCCACTTGTAACTATTGAGTACAAATCATGTTTACTGAATTGAGTCCTCATTAAGGTAGTTTTATTTTCTTAGGTTTGTTACTGAGTGAGTGTCCTCCCACACCTGCTACTGTGGGTGCAGCCCTCCTGTGTGTGTGCGTATTAGGGAGGAGCCGGAGCAGGGTGGGTACATGCACACACACAGTCGGGGGTTTATTCCTCTTAGAGGAAGGAGGTGATTTCACGGAGGAGCCTGGGCCTGTTCCCCAGCCGTCCACCACACCTGACCTGGCCCTGTGCTCTCTCCGACCCTGCTTCTCTCCTACGTCACCACGATAAGTGGTGTCAGATTTGGGGACTCTGCTTAGCCCTTCCTTTTCCCTGAAGTGCCCTGACCATTTGGACCGATGGGACCTCCCTCTTTTGCACTCGGTGACTCTGCGGTCACTCATCGCTTATTGCTTGGACCACTTGCTGGGCATAGAACGCATTGCCTTCTTTTATTTCTAGGGATGCATGCAGACCGTGCTTCCCTGGCTTATGCTATTTGAGTTAGCGCCTTGGGGCCTGCTGAGCTGCTAGATTAAAAATCTCCATATTTTTTCCCAGAAGGATTGGCAAAATGATGAATACCGCATTTCTTAAAAGAATTCTGGAGTCTAGAATTTCTAGATCATGTGAAGTCTTAATTTCTTTATGGCTAATTAAGGGATATAAAGTCATATATTACAGCTTTACTTTTTATGTCTTCATTTAATAATTGGGTTGAAATTTAGTAATATCAATTTGTCATCTATATAGACTGATATTGCTTCTTCAATTTTGGGGATTTAGTAAATTTTTCTATGTTGTATTCATCATGTTTTCTCCACCCATTAAAATATTGGGTTTAAATAACAAAGAAAAGCAAATAGGGTTGTTTTTCCTTTCAATATTCTTTGGTATTTTTGTCTACTTAATTTTCCTGATAAATTTTACTATCACTTTTTACTCCTAATAACCAAGGTTTCAGAGAGCAGATTCTAGCTGATGCAAAAATAAATAAAATCGGGTCCCAAATAAGGTTGAGCCAGCTAGAAATCTTCACATGGGATTGATGTTGATCTACGGCGTGTGGTCTGTCTGCTCCCAGACCTCCTGGCTCCAGTAATACTGATGCTTCTCCCATCCCCACCGCCTGTGGCTCTGCCAATAGTTTTCCACTGAGAGTTTGATAATGCTTCAAACCTACATAGTAACTTGGCACATGTCTCTGCTGCTATATTTAGTGTTCCAGATAGAACCTTCAGGCATCTCTCCATTTGTCTTTATCTCCCACTAGGCTTTTATAATTTTCTTTAGATTGCTTAAATCCTACTTTAAGTTAATGCCCCCAAATTACTCTTACTGCAGATGTGATTGCTGTACACTTTCATTTGTGGGCCCTGTAGCTATCTATGTATAATTAATTGAAAAATTTGAAGCCATCGAACAATAAACGTTCAACATATATGTTAATACTCTGAAACTTGAAAGCAGCGCGCTTAGTGAAGTTTGTCATGTGTTCTCTTTTCTCCTCCACCTGAAAATACATTTCCGCCCTCCAGCTCCGTGTTTCCAGCTTCTTTACTAAGTTCAGGCGTCTCTTAACTGGGTGCCGTTTGTGGAGTGACAGATAACGAGAATGTTATACTGCTGGATTCCTCATTAGTTGACAGGTTCAAAAATTGTCTTTAAATTTTAGATCTCTGAGATCATTCTTAAAATTCCTATAAGCACTAAATTTTTTCCCCCACAATGTTGAATTCTCTAATAAGAAGACTCTTCTAAATAAAGCCTCTGTCTCTGAGATTCTCTGAACGGTTTCATTTTATAATGGCACTTCATCCTCTGAATTAGCCAGTGGTTGCTGTGGAAATTGGCTCTAGAATCTTCAGGAAGCTCCTTCATTGACCCAGGAGCCACTGTGTCCCTAGCCCAAGGGTCTGTTGGGATTCTGCACCACTGCTGTTTGCTAAGGAGCACCTCTGGGATTTGGGGGTAATTATATAACCACTATGCCTTAGCGATTTGACTAGAGGTTATTATATATTTATTTCTCCCAGTATTTACCTGAGGATATGTTTCTATTGATTTTTAGAGAGAAAGGAAGGGAGAGAGAGAGACATTGATGTAAAAGAGAAACATTGATCAGTTCCCCTCATGCTCACCCTGACTGAAGATTGAACCTGCAACCTAGGTTACGTGCCCTGACCTGGAATGGAACCCACAACCTTTTTTTAAAAAAATAAATCTTTATTGTTCAGATTATTACAGATGTTCCTCTCCCCCCCCGCGCATAGCTCCCCTCCACCTGGGTCCCACCCCACCCAACCCCATGCCCTTACCCCCGCCACTGTCCTCATCCATAGGTGTAAGATTTTTGTCCAATCTCTTCCCGCACCCCTCACACCCCCTTCCCCCCGAGAATTGTCAATCCACTTCTTTTCTATGCCCCTGTTCTATTATATTGACCAGTTTATTCTGACTTAATTTTTAGATTCACTTGTTGATAGATATTTATTTGTTGTTACTTTGTTGTTCATAATTTTTATCTTTACCTTTTTCTTCTTCCTCTTCGTAAAGAATATCCTTCAGCATTTCATATAATCCTGGTTTGGTGATGATGAACTCCTTTAGCTTTTTCTTATCTGTGAAACTCTTTATCTGACCTTCAATTCTACATGATAGCTTTGCTGGGTAGAGTAATCTTGGTTGTAGGTTCTTGCTATTCATCACTTTGAATATTTCTTGCCACTCCCTTCTGGCCTGCATGGTTTCTGTTGAGAAATCAGCTGACAGTCGTATGGGTACTCCCTTGTAGGTTTTTCTCTTGCTGCTTTTAAGATTCTCTCTTTGTCTTTAGCCCTTGGCATTTTAATTATGATGTGTCTTGGTGTGGTCCTCTTTGGATTCCTCTTATTTGGGGTTCTCTTTGCTTCCTGGACTTGTAAGTCTGTTTCTTTCATCAGGTAGGGGAAGTTTTCTGTCATGATTTCTTCTAATAGGCTTTCAGTGTCTTGCTCTCTCTCTTCTTCTGGCACCCCTATAATTCGGATGTTGGTACATTTGAAATTGTCCCAGAGGCTCCTTACACTATCTTCATATTTTTGGATTCTTTTTTCTTTTTGTTTTTCAGGATGGGTGTTTTTTGCTTTCTCGTATTTCAAATCTTTGACTTGATTCTTGGGATCCTCTAGTCTGCTGTTGGATCTCTGTATATTAATTTTAATTTCAGTCAGTGTATGCTTAATTTCTGACTGGTCCTTTTCCATTTTTTTGGCATTCTCATTAAGATCTTTGAAGGTCTCACTAAGTTCCTTGGAGGTTTGTAGAAGATTCTTGAGTAACCTTATAACTCTGGTTTTGAACTCTATGTCCAGTAGTTTGCTTTCCTCCATTTCTTTCATTTGTGACATGTTTCTTTGTCTCCGCATTTTGGCTGGCTGCGAGGACCCGCTGTGTCTATAGTGGAAGAACTGCTGTGCTGGAGATACCCTTATGGGGTAGGATTTGCTTCAGTGGGGCTTTGGTGCTCACTGAGTCTGCCTCTTGAGTGTGTCCCTTATGGATGTGAGGAGTTGAAATCTGGTATCTGACCACTGGGTACCCTGGCTCCTGGGTCTCCAAGTCAACCACTGTGTGAGTCCACCCAGTAGGAGCTACAGCGATATCAGCAGATTTCTCCTCTTTGTTAGGTTTTTGGAAGTTTTGGAGCTCTCTGACCCAGCTGCAGTTTGTTAGGTTAGGCTGCAAAAGGGCAGGCAGTTCCTTTGCCCTGCTGTGCATAGCTTGGGTGGGGATGTAACTTGAGTGGGACGGGGTCTCAGAGAATCACCAGGGCGGAGCAAACAGCAATGGCTGTCGTCAGCCGTCTCCGCAACTCCTCGCGTCTCCGCGTCCCCCTAGTCCCCGAGTCCCGTGCCCCCACAGTAACAATGATCCCTGCGAGCAGCTCTGCGAGAAAGCCACCCGCTGCAAGACAGTCCAGTTTCTCCCCGTAGGAGTCTGGGTCCCCAGAGTCTCGTCAGAAACGAGTTCAGTGCATTCGGGAGCTTGTATCCCCTTTCGATTGAAAAAACTGCACACCCAGGTGCAGCCGCCTCTCGCGCGCCTCCGTACCTCTGTTCTTGGCACCTCTGCACTGCCTACCCGGTCTCAATGCGCTTTTTTCTTTCCTTCTAGTTCTAGAACTTCCACTCGGTCAGCTTTCCCGTGGTTCTGGATGATAGCTGTTTTGTCTTTTAGTTGTAGTTTTAATGTGGTTGTGGGGGGCAGCACGTACAGGTTTATACCTTATGCCACCATCTTGGTTCTCTTCTGGAACCCACAACCTTTTGATGTAGCGGACGATGCTCCAACCAACTGAGCCACCCAGCCAGGGAAGTTCGTAAGTTTTTTAAAATTTATGTACAATATTATATTAGTTTCAGGTGTACAACATAGTGATTTAATATTTATATAATCACAAAGTGTTACCATAATTAGTCAAATTACCTTCTGTCACCATACAAAATTATTATAGTATTAACAATTCATGAGCTTTAAATTTGTGCACCATTCTGAGTAGTGTGATGAAATCTCGAGCCATCCCACTGTGTTCCTCCCCAGATGTGAATCATCCCTTTGTCCAGTGTTTACATGCTCTAGACCAGTGGTTCTCAACCTGTGGGTCGCGACCCCTTTGGCGATCGAACGACCCTTTCACAGGGGTCGCCTAAGACCATCCTGCATATCAGATATTTACATTACAATTCATAACAGTAGCAACATTACAGTTATGAAGTAGCAGCGAAAATAATTTTATGGTTGGGTCACAACATGAGGAACTGTATTTAAAGGGCCAGAAGGTTGAGAACCACTGTTCTAGACACTCCCCACCTGTTAGCCATTTAGTAACTGGTTATCAGACTGACTGTCAAGGTATCACAGTGCTGTGTTCAAGTAACCCATAGTGTAGTAGCCCAACACTATGTCACAATGACTGTCATTCACCTCACTTCATCTCATCACTTAGGCACTGTATCATCTCACATCATCAAAAGAAGACCAAACATAGTATAAATTGGTTCATTGCTATCGGTGGTGTCAGGCATCCACTGTGGGTTTGGAACATTTCCCCCGAGGATAAGGGGGGACTGCTGTATAGCATCATCTTGGATTTATCACAACGTACTTTACATTAATACTGACTTTGGATGCGATGCAGGAGCCCTGCAGAGTATCATTCCTTTTATCCCTCTCGCAGTCCTAGTGCTGTTGCCACGGGGTCTCGCCTTTAACTCTGAGTGAAATTGGCACTTTGGTGGGTTTTGAGCAGAGGAGTATTAAGAATAGCTATTGCTGTTCACAGTACATCCAGAGCCACTGATTTTTTTAATAGAGTAGTATTTTTTATAGTTTTTATAAAATGATGAGTAGAGTGTTTTTCACTGTTAAAAAGAACCATGTGTTGCCCCTTAGCATTGAGAAAGATGAGCCTTAGGTCCCTGAAAGAGAACCTCAAAAGCCCAATTAATCAATGTTCCGGATTGTCTGTCTTTTCTTTAGTTTTTCCTTATTTGGTGGATTAGTGTTATATTTCATTTAATCAAAAGTTAATCCCTAGTTTATAGCTTGTTCCTCAAATCAATTAGCATTTTATGTGCTCACCTCTTTTAGAGGTGTAAGCTGCCTTTTTTCTTTTTTAAAATGATACATGTTCATTCTCTCTGTAAAGATCAGAACTGTATAGACATGGATGGAGTGAAATGTGAGGAAGGCTCTTGGCACATGGGGAGCCGGTGTCTGTCTTCACTTCCACATTTATTCCATGTTTTCTTTCTAACACCATGTGTACTCCGCAAATTATAGCAACGTCCTCCTGGTTTCAGAGGTCAACTTACAGATGAGGGTGTGTGTTCCATCTACTTCCTCTATGGCATAGAACATTTTCCTGTCACCAACATAAAAATTATAGGTGGCGTATTCATTTTGCCTCAAGAACATTCGAGCTCTACAGGCTTTGAACACTTTTCAGTTGGTTGACAGTCTGGTGTGAGATGACTGTTCTTGGTCTCACACAGAAGATGCCATGGCTCATTGAATTAGCTCTGCTGCATAACAGCCTGTGCCTAAAAATAACACTCGAGTGGCATCAGCGCTTGCCCAGGGCTATGAACCCGAACGCTTGTTTATTGGTACTGACTCTGACCACAGGCTGGCTTCTCGTCTGTCCTGCCAGGTGATCCTCTATAAACACCGGGCTCGCTCCAGGGAAGTCCGACACTGTCGTGGTCCCTGAGAGCACAGCAGGCAGACTGATGGCCCGCACTGAGGGATTTCTATAGTTGTATTTCTGTTTCTTGGAGGTTATTGGCGCCTGGGTTTGTAGATTGTCTGTCTGCACTTAACCATCCACAGAAACTTGGGTAGTCAGTCTGACTCCAAGACAGTCAGATGCAAAGTCATAGTTTCTGTTTTAGAATCAGGATGTGTTTCCTCACTATGTGCTGTTTAAAATAATACTCCTTTTATTGCCTGTTTTATCATATGGAAAACTGGACTCTCCTCTTGCTGGCAGTATGTACAAGGTCACAGATCACGTACAGAGCCTAAAAGTAGGCAGGTAATTGCTCTACATCGAGATGCGGAAATTCTGAGATGACTTCATTAGAGAACGTGTTAACGTACCGCAGATTGTACAAAGAAACCAGTATCTTGATCTGAATCACTGTTACATCTTTGAGAGCACCTGTTTTTTTAACTCACCTATGAGTGCCAGCTAGACTTTTATCTATTGTTGTTTTAACTCCTATTTCCTTCTGGGTTAAAGATATGATAGTCACATGCATTTTTTTTTTATTAAGTCAGTACACATTGGTATTGGCGTCTTTAGTGAATACATACTAAAATAGTACGTAATGTCATACTAAAAAAACTTTGTTTAGAGATGCACGGAGTTTCTCTTCATTAGGTGCAAATCAAAGGCAATTATGAACTACCAAGACTTCACCTTTTAAAATATGTGAGAAAACATCATGATTTTGTGTTAAATATGAAGAAAATGGAACACATTGCTGAAGGCCATGCACAGTAAATGAAATGACTAATGAAAACTTCTCTTGGAATTTTTCCTCATTGTAATCACATTCCAGGGAAGTTTTTAAATTTAGAAAGAATAAATAAGGATCTAAATGTTGCAAAAAATATTTTGGTAATATTTAGGAGCTGTTCACTTGCGGTTTTTTATCTAACTAGAAGCTAAAATATAAAAACGCAGCCCTGGCCCGTGTGGCTCAGCTGCCTGGGGGTGGTCCTGGGCACTGAAAGGTGCTGGTTTGTTTCCTGGGCTGGGCACGTGCCTGGGCCGGATCCCTGATGGGGGGAGTGCAAGCGGCAGCCCGTCGATGTTGTGCTCTCACTCTTCCTCTCCCTTCCTCTGTTTCTAAAATCCAACAAAAAGGTCTTTAAAAACAGTATCTAAAAGTGCAGAATTAAGAGGCAGAGAGTTAGAAGAAAGAATACTAATTTGGGAGTCTTATACCAGAGTTCTCATTGTCTCAGCCATTACTTATTTATGAAACCTGAAATAAGTATTTTATTCTCTCTTAGCTCGTTCGTTGCATTGCCTTTTTTCCCTTTGGGTTTTTTAAATTATTTTTGCTGAGATATATATCCTTTAGTACAGAGGTCCTCAAACTTTTTAAACAGGGGGCCAGTTCACTGTCCCTCAGACATTCCACACATGCGCACTGCGGGCCCGGGACGAGTCAGCTGCTAAGCAGGACAGGCAGCAGCAGCAAAAACACCCGGCGGGCCGGATAAATGTTTTCGGCGGGCCGCATGTGGCCCACGGGCCGTAGTTTGAGGGCGCCTGCTTTAGTATTTCCTATAGTAACTGTCTGTAAGCGGTAAACCCAGTTCTTATATTTCAGAAAATGCCTTAATTTTATCCCCACTCTTCCTGGGTACAGAATTCTAGGTTAACAGTGGTTTTCCCTCAAAACTTTTAAAATATGACTTTATTGCTGCCTAGTATTGTTGCTATTGAGAAGTCTGCTACTAGACTAATGAACATTTCCTCTTAACTCTTTCCCCCCTTTTTTTCTTTTCTTTTCTTCAAGAGTTTCTCTTTATCCTTGACGTTTTTCAGCCTCACTACAATCTGTCCAGAAGATAGTTATTTTATCCAGTCTGCTTGGCACACCTGTGCACTTTCAGTATCAAGAGTCATGTATTCAATTCTGGAAAATTGTTAGCATTAGTTCTAATATTGCTACCCACCACCATTCCTTCTAGCTTCATTTCTGGAAATCCTATTAGATTATGTTTCTTCTCACCTGTTATGATACCTACCTCTTTCTATATATTTTATTTCTTTTTCTGTACTCTGAGCAGACTTCTAAATAGAGGCTTGATTTTTCCTTTTGTGCTTGGTGTTTTCTCCCATCTATTGAGTTTTAAATCAGTGACCATATTTTTCATTTCCAGGATTTCAAATAGATATTTTCAAATCTATCACTTGATTCACTATCTAACTGATATTGTTTCAAAAAAATTAGAGGGGGGTATTTTTTTTTTGGTATCTTTTCAAAGGTTTTAACACATTTATATTAAAGTCATTTTCAGTTTACCATGTTTTTATCTTGCCAGGAGTGACTTTATCAAATTAAGTTTTCATCAGTCTTTTTTTTGAAGTTAGTTTCCTTCTCCTGTGTTGGGCTTTTAGTTTAGAAGCCTGTCTTACGTGGGAATCCTTGTCCCTCTCTTGGCCTCTCCTCTGCCTGTGTAGTGGTTTTGCTGTTATCTCAACCCTCCGCCAGGCCCTAGCTTCGAGGTGGATCTTAATTGGAGGTTCCACTCCTGTTCTGATATCGAGGATAAGACGGATCTGTTCCCTTGGCCAGGTTCAGGTTGCAAGCTGTCTGCTTCCTGCTGCTGTTCCAGGTGACAGTCTCAGCCACAGCCCCCAGCAGTGGTCACAGAAGCCTTTTTGGTTTCTTTCCACAGACAGTGTGTGCTGCATCCAGTCCATGCGGCTTAGTGCACTGAGTCTCGCTCTGAACCATTTGCCTTCATCCTCACCCCGCCTGACATGAGCTGTGCCTTTGGCTGCTGGCTCTGCTCCGGGCCTCTACCTGTTCTGAATAGTAGCTGCAGCCCCTATGGCCGGCCTGATTTTTGTTCATGTGCCTTGTTTCTCTTGTTTGTAAACATGACTGATTTCCTCCCTCCTTCTCTGCCTTCCTCCCTCCCTAAAAATATTTTATCTATCATTGCTATCATTTAGAGTAGTGAGTGGTATTTAAAACCTGAACTCACAAGGCATCCTGTCCTGAAATTCTGTCTTAGTTTCTTCATCATTACTAAGTAATCTCAAAGGTCTCTTCCAGCTCCTCAAATTCTAACCTCCCCGTATGCACCAGGTAACAAGAGAAATTATCTGTGGAATCAGGTGTTTGGCACGTTACAATCAACCCAATCACTTTCCAGTCCTTACGGGACTAGGCCAAACAAGCTCATGAATTATTGATCTAAAAAGATGTCCAAAGGGTTGTGGCCTCTGCGGAAGATTTTCTAGCTATTATTTGCCTTTTCGGTTATTCTATTCCATGCTAGACTTTTCTTTTGTAGGAAAAAACAGACACAACCTCTCTAAATAGGAGTTCTTATTGGCCCGCTGGCCATTACCTCCTTTCTCTCCCCACATACATCTCCTTTCCTTTGCGTGACTTGAGAGACCTGGATGCTTCCAGAAGCAGCTACTTCAGAACCAAGGACTGTTTTCATTTTCTACTAGGAAGTAGTGATGAGTTTTCCAACATCTGGCTATTCCAGCATCACCCAGAGGGGCCTCGAGAAAGGACGGCCATTGTCAGTCAGAAGGAGGTGGAGTTGACTTCTATAAGCTTCTGAATCTCTCCATGGATGATCACTAGAGCTGTTTATGTTTTATGAATAATGTTTAATGAAGAACTGCCAGAATTGCTGTTAACATTTTTTGAAAAATAAATAACTTAGTAAGGAAGCAGCCATATGGTATCTGTTTAAAATTGGAGGCCAGAGTCTATTTTTAAAAATAGACCTACAAAAAGGCTGAACACAAACCAAAACATCCCCTCCACTTTAATAAAAGTAATACTTAACCATTCGTGGCAAAATTTTAAAATTAGACGGAAGAATTTAAAACTTTTACAAATGGCATATCACATTTGGCAAGCAGGAGTTCTGAGGAAGTACACATTGGATCCCAGTCCAGTGGTTCTCAGGGACCCATTACAGTGAACCTGCTCAGCAGAAGACGGACTGCGGACGACTGCAGTGTTTCGGGAACCAGGTGCTGCTACAGGAGAGAGGGGAGGGCCTCACATGAGGAAGGAAGGCAGGCAAGGAAGTAGGTGATAAGGGAAGGGGACGGGATGAGCCCTTAGGGAACACGGAAGAGAAGACGGTGCTGCTGTGACCCCAATGCCCGTGTCCTACCCTCTGACTGCAGCCCCTGCCTCTCTGGCACAATCAGGTGCTAACGGGCCTTCAGAACACCTGGTCCTCAAAACTGATCTCAAACATGATATATCACTTCTCAAGTGAAAGTTTGAACTATCCATGAAATTTCCTTTTGATGATTCTTTTTCTTCTTGATTGGTTTGTCTGTAAAATAACATCTATAAAATCATTAGAGTTTTTTTGCATGAAAAATTATGATCATTAATGCTAAAATGATTTATAACAGAATTGAGTTGTTACTCCAGTTTAACTGCTTGATTAGTGTAATGTTCTTAGCCCTTTTGAACAGCATCTGATAAGCCTTTTGTCTTATGTGTAAAGCATATCAGGAACTCATCTATCTCTAATCGTCTCTGATGGCATTTGTGAATCGGGCTAATTAGCTCAATTGGTGAAAACACTTTGTTGGAGAGAGCAGAGCATTGCCTCAGCCCCTGGGTCGGCCAGTTAATTTCAGTTTTCTGAGCACAGAGCCTTGTCCCCAAAGAGGAGTGGACCCTCACATTGCCGTTCCCAATTGCCATTGCCAAAACATCTTCCGGTGCATGACTTGAGCGTAGAGTGTATGTCAGTACCATTTTCATTACAACACACACACTGGTTTTCAAGTACACAATTACATAGTTGCCCCTGCTGGGACAGGCAAAGAGTTAAAATTTAAATGTTTTTATCTTTGTGGTATTTGTATAGTAGTTCATTCCGTAATATACAAAGAATCCTTATCATGTGGTTCTAGATGTCTCTGTAACCGTAACTTTGCAGAAAATGTGCCAGGTGTAGTTTTATCTGATGTGAAGACACTTGTTAGAGTTATTTTATAGTGCCAAATTGCAAGAAGTGTCTCCTTTTATATCTTATTTGAATCAATTAAAAATGCAAATATATTTTCCTTGAAAGGCCATGACTTTAACTTCGGGGCAGCCTTTGTTTTGTGCTGTTTTCTTTTGTTACAATGGCTTGTGGTGAATTTTACCAGGAAGGACATTTGCACATCAAGAGGCTTTCAGTCAGCCTCTGTCATCAGAGGAGGCCAGGGCTGGAGTGGGATCCTGAGGCCTCGGGAGTCCATCTGGGTGGATAACTGTTATTTCTTGCATTAAAGATGGGAGCTGAGTGAGTTTCTAGCATGTTTTTAAAAGCAAGGTGCAGAACAGTTGATGCTGTCATTTGGTTTTGGAAAATCACACATGTTTGCTTTTATACACATAGACTATCTCTGGAAGGAAATACAAGACCCACTTGATAACCGTGGTTGCCCCTGATTGTGGGAAATGATACCTGGTAACCAGATGTTGGTGGAGTCAGATGATAGTTCCAACCTTGGGTAATTTATTTAAAGTCTCTAGCCCTGGCTGGGTGGCTCAGTTGGTTGGAGACTGAACCGTGCACTGAAAGGTTGCAGGTTTGATTCCTGGTCAGGGCACTTAAAGTCTCTAGCCCTGGCTGGGTGGCTCAGTTGGTTGGAGACTGAACCGTGCACTGAAAGGTTGCAGGTTTGATTCCTGGTCAGGGCACTATGAGAGGCAACCAAGTGATGTTTCTCTCTCATATCGATGTTTCTTTCTTCTTCCCTCTCTCCCTCCTTCCATCACCCCCCTTTCCTCTCTCCCGCTAAATCAATAAAGCATATCATCGGGTGAGGATTTTTTAAAAATTGAAGTCTCTAAGTCTTGGTACTGTTCTAGAAAAGTATAGAGTAAAATTATTATATTATTTGCTCTCAGGTGAGTAGGACGTGGTAGACATCTGTTGTTTTTGAAATGCAGTGTCCATCCACCCTTCGTGTGAGCCCTCCCCTTCCCTACTGCTCCTGCTAGGGTTCCAGTGCAGCCCAGGGGATCCCATGACCTAGGACTAGCTTAGGCTTTGCGGTTCCCTGGCCAGCAGTGATGGGCTCAGGAATGAGGTCATGCCTTTCATTAGCACATCTACAAGTGAAATTCTTGCTCTTTCCCATGGCCTTGAATGAGAAGAGGATGAGGGGTTTGGAGTGGCAGTCACCCACATTCTGACCTCAGGAACTGGAGAAAAAGCCAATAGGGAGGAAAGCATGGAGCCTGGAGTAAGACGGCGGGACCTGAACTCAGACTGCACCTGCAGCTTCTTCTTATTCTGCCCTGGCTTCTAGCCACACGCCTCACTTACGTGAGCCAGTAAATCCACTGTTAGGCTTTGGTTTTTTTCTTGTAATGTATGTGAGGAAACAAAATTCCAACAGGTACAGGGTAATAGCATTTCAATTTTAGGCTTACTGGGTGATTAAATGAAATGTTTCTATAAAGTGTGGTGCTTGGACATGCAAGCACTTAGTGGTAATTTTTAGGATATTTAGTCAGAAGTCCACCTCACATTTTACTAATAATTTGCTCTAAGGTGAAGTAGAGGCTGCAAGAGAGATTATAACCAAGAATATAGTTTTTGAGCCTGGCACAAATATACTCCACGTCTATTCAAGTCCAAATACTTTGTTAAAATAAAATAAAAGTCTGTGGCATATTACAACCAAAGAAGTACTAGCTCTTCTCAGGTTCCAGAGTTGATTTAAATCCCCTATTGTTTTCAAATAAAAAAAATACAATTCCATGTTATTTACTAATTAAAAAAAGAAAAGGCTGTGTTGGGTGACTTAAAACTAAACAAATCAACCAGGAACTCAACAGAAATAAAATAGGCAAGGATCAGCCCGTAGGAAAACACCTCATAACTGCATGGATTTTGACTACCCTTCCCTTTCTCCGGCTTCTCCAAGGCAGAAAAATCAGGAGATTAAGCTACTATAGAGATAGAAACATTTTTTTAAAGCTGTTAACATTGAACCACAGAGCCCATTGGATTACATAATATCAGAAATATCATTTTTGGTTTTCTGACATCTCAACACTCCTAAAAGTGCAGTGTGGCTATTTTTTAAAGATGAAATGAATTAAAAATCAATTTCTATTTCTAGAATTGAGTAGTGTGAGATAATTTGAAAGGCCCTGGAGTGCTTCAATAATGCTTGAGAATCATTGTTCTTAATAATAGAAATGAACTCTGAAATGACAAGCATTTTATACACTCTAGGTAACCTGATTTTTAAAATAAAATTGTTTCTAATGAGTATGGAGCTCATGGCCCCAATCTGCAATAATCTTGACACTTTTTCCCTTAGGACTTTTATATAATTATCTCATCCCAGACACCATATTTCTAAAGTGCTGTGTGTGTGTGTGTGTGTGTGTGTGTTACCAGTCAGTCCAATATACAGTACCTATTTTTGTTTTTGTTTTTACTGCTTCATTACTTTTACATTCTGAAAAAGTAGTTGTAGTAAATTAGAAAATATTAGGCATATATATAAATAACTAGGAAATCAAGCTGATATGTAGATTATTTTCATGCAGTAATAATGGAAGCTGTTGATAGCACTCTGCATCAGCTTGTACTACTGATACTGAACAAGGTCTGACCAGCCTGACATTGCTCCGATGGAAAGAACCTGAAGATTAAAGTAGGTAATGAGAAGAGTAGGGTTGGAACTTAACTGTAAATAAATACTAAGTCAGGTTCTTACAGAGAAAGTTCTTTGATAGGAAATGTAGAGTCTGATAAGGGTGGTGGGAAGAATTACAGCAATAATAAGTTATACTTACATAGCTCTCACTGTGTTCCAGGCACTGCGCTGAACTCTCTATGCATACTAACCTACTGAACCTTAGCAGCGCTTAGGGGCGGGTGCCGCGACCACCCCCATCCTTCAGACAGCAGAGGCGTGGAATGGTGAGGTGACTTGCTCTAGGCACCCAGTTAGAAAGTATGAAGAGAGGGTGCTAGTGCTTTTCACTGCCACATACCTGCCTTCCAAGTGGAGTGTTCTTTGATGAGCCACAGGGCCAGAAAGCCATGGGGATCTCCTGTCATGGAGACTCTGAATAAATGATTAGAGTGCAAGTACTCACGTTCATCTTCATCGTCCAGGATGGCTTTGCACTTGGACCAGACTTGAATGCCGTGCAGACTCGACAACATGGGAAGTTCTTGAAAAACAGTTTGTTCAGTTCCACTTACAGTTATGGAGTTATTGCCACGTGGTTAATACTGTCTTAATGAAATTAATGCTTTTCAAGGAAAGGATATTTGGAATGACAGGTTATGGTGACCCCAGGTATCTGACCGGTTAACTCCTCCTAGAAGCTGTCTTTAACCTCTTTGGTCCACGAAGATTTTTCCTTAGGATTTATTTATAATACTTATTTACCAACTGCCTTGTAATGTGGCATGCTTTTAATTGTTTTTCAAGTTGCTACATTCAGCAGGTGTTTACTGAGAGCCCGCTGTGTCCACTCATTGGAGATTGGGATTTAGGACCAAACTGGTCCTTGAAGACCAGTAGGTTCCATATGGGCAGAGAGACCAGGACATCTTACTAAATGAGAATAGGGTAATGCAGGTCAGAGATGAGCATGAGAAAGGCTTTATTCCTTTTATAATAGCGGTTCTCAACCTGTGGGTCGCGACCCCTTTGGCGGTCGAACGACCCTTTCACAGGGGTCGCCTAAGACCATCCTGCATATCAGATATTTACATGACAATTCATAACAGTAGCAACATTACAGTTATGAAGTAGCAACGAAAATAATTTTATGGTTGGGTCACAACATGAGGAACTGTATTTAAAGGGCCAGAAGGTTGAGAACCACTGTTTTATAAGATACATCAAACCAGGAAACTGTGAATGTCTATGTGACATATCCTGCTATTTGGGAACCTTGATTGCATAGGCTGTTTCTGGACTTACTTTAATAGTGCCATTATGCTTCTATTAATAACGTAACACTACAGAGGCCTGCTTAGATGCAAATGCTGATTAGACGTAAATAGCAGACATTTTCCAGGAATGAATTGGTAGTGTAGATGTATTGCAAATATGAATGGTATTTTGTGGGTAACATTGATTTTTTCTAAAAAAGGAAAGAAATTAGGGAAGGAGAGTTTTAAAATTCAAAGATGATAACTACTTTTTAGTCTTCTAGGATCAGCTCCCCAATTTTGGATTCTATCATGGAGCTCCACCAGGTGAGAGAGCAGAGTTGTCACATGGCCGAGGAGAAGGCCAGGAGTTCTGCTTTCCGCCTGCTCCTGTCTTAGGCACAGTTTATTCCTTAGGTTCTTCATAGAATTCCAGATGTTCACTGTTTAACTTTTAATACCCTCAGAGTAGTCAAGGTTGTTTCTAGGTGCCTTGTCCTTTGCAACAACCCTAATATGTGAACATAGGAAATACACTGTGCCAGCTCTCACTGCGGGAGAGTTTCTGGTTTCAGCTTTTCAGCAGTGAATTTATTCATGACCATTACCTCCTAGGACTCTTTATATTTTTGTTTTAAAACATGTCTGAAATGTAACATTTTCTCAAAGTAGCTTGCTTATGAAGGATATTTTTGGTGTATTTATATAGTTTGTCAGGGTGTTTTTTTGTTTGTTTTCATGTATTGATTTGAGAAAGAGAGGAAGGAAGAGTAGGGGAGGGAGGGAGAGAGAGAGGGAAAAAACCCACAACACTTTGTTTTGTTGTTCCACTTATTAATGCATTCATTGGTTGCTTCTTGTATGTCCCTGACCGGAGGTCACACCTGCAGCATTGGGTATTGGGATGATGCTCTAACCAGCTGAGCTGCCCAGCCAGGGCCAGGTGTCTTTTCTCGCTTTAAAATTGTAGCCTTGCTATGCTTACCTAACCACTGTCTCCTTTGCTTTGGTGATATCATGAAGTTCAGAAACAATGATGCTAAACAAATGTTTCTCAGGCCTTAAATGGCCTCTCTATGTTTAGCCATGCCTTAAATAGCTTTCTCAGTTCTGTATCACACCTTTCAAGCAAAGCAGAATGCTGGCGGCAGTGCACCTGACCCGGCTTCGTTCAGTGCTGCTCTGAAGGGCAGGGCAGTTTATTAAGGGTTGTCGTCTGTCTGAAGTTGGGATGACTCAGTAGAACTTGGGGCTACACGGATGACTTTCTGTTTGATAAGAGCTCAGGCACTGTGTCAGGCTCCAGAGAAAGACAAAGCTGACAGCTGTGTTTGCCCATGAGGCTTGTCCTCTGAGGAAGGCTCTCAGGACATGCCAGGTGGAGGGCCATTCGGGGGTCAGTCGGAGAGGGCTTCCTGAAGGTGGCATGTTGTGACTCATCTGCACATTTTGCTCTGATTCTTGGTGACTTGGGGAGTGACTGCAGGCAGGAAGATACGTACTTCATTTTTTTACTTGACAATGAGTTTTCACTCTCAAAGTTCTGTGGCGGGGCGGGGGGAGCGAGGGAGATTCCAACGTCCTCTATGCATCTATGCATCCAAAAAGCAAATGCAGTGCCATAATTTTACCTGTGCTCTTGAATTCGAGTGTTTGGGATTATAGAAGTTATATGATACACACCCCAGAGTGTGGAAGGCTCCTTGAAGAGCTGGGCAACACCTGCCATCCAACATAGTCTTTCAGCAAAGCTCACCAAGTGGGATGGAAAGGTCTGACGAGTTTGTAGCCACATAAATCAGTTCAGTTTTTGTCAAACAAGTTGGTGAAAAATACTAGGTTTTCAGAGATTTTTATAGTTCAGGATTGTGGATAATTGATTGTGGACTTATAATCCAAATGTAGGACTCTGCTTTCCCCCCCCCCCTCCTCTCTTTTTATGGACTTGATGTTCATTAGAGTTGTGGGTGTTATGTAAGAACGTGGAGGTTGGAATGACTGGATTTGTGACTGGCTGTGTGGGATGAATTCTGTGCTGTGAGCTGTAGAAGTAAATTGCTACCAAGACCAATTCAAGTATATTATTCTTCAATAATGATAATAGTATAGTTTCATTTATTTTTTTAAAAAAGCTCAAATTATGAAATGCTCTTCATGCAACTGCAGGTTATACTGTTGTGGCTTGATGCTTGAACATCTTCAGAATTGTGCTCTCTTATATTACTGTCATGAGCACAACTTTAAGAAACAGATTTCTGGGAATTCACCTGACTGGCTGACTGTTCTGGGGTCCAGGAAAATTTATCTACACCTGAATATATCTATTCAATTTTGGGCTCTGTCCAGGGTCCCTCGTGCCTACTGATCTTAAGAAGGAACTGGGTTCAGTGCCCTATGAAGTTATGGGGATTTCCTTCCTGGTTGAATGGGAAAACTAGCTTTCTATCACTGCAGCCTCCCGTGATGGAATTCCTGCTCTTTCTCCTCCATTTGCCATATTCCTCCAGGCAGCAGAGTGAGCGAAAAGGGGCTTTGGGTCCCAGCAAACCAGAGCTTGAATTCTTGGCCTGCTATTCTTTATTAGTTTCCTTTTGGTGACATTACCTTAAATCTCGGAGCCAGGTTCTCATGTCTGAAATGATGATGACCAATAGATAAGCTCTACCTCACAGGCCTCAGTAAGGATGAAATGAGATCCTTTCAATAATGTGGTACAGGATATGCCACTTAGTAAACCTGGATGAATGTGGCTCTTTCATCATTGACAGTCACTTTGTGTAACTCTGGCATTTATTTGAGAAGTTGAGATTTTATTACATCAAGGGTTGCGCTGTTAATTACAGCAATGTTTTTTTCACATAAGTGAGTCGAATACCATAATAAATACCATTAATCTTGAGAAGTCAAAAAAATCTTGAGAGGCAAAGAGGGACAGTGCCAAAAATGGAATGAGAAGTCAGGTTTAGCCACCAGTGGGGTCATGAGAAGCATTTGCTGGAGCAATTTGGCAGATTGTGTTGAATCTAGGACAAAATTCAACCCATCTTGTCCTGGACCATTCATTCTGCTCAGCACCCTCCTCAAAGTTCCATGGTCATTAAGATGTAGAACCTAGACTCAAACCCAAGTTTGGTGACTTCAGTCACCAAGTTTGGTGACTTCTGCTCCCTGTCAACTTACTCTCATTTACAATAAGACCACTGCTCAGTGTACATATTGGATAGGTGTCAATGACGTGAAGACATTACTTTGTGAATTCTGTGAAATCTTCCATTCTGTTTCCCTTCCTGTAATATAGGAATGGCTATACCTACTTTTTTTTATAGTACTGTTGTGAGGACTATAATGGAATGAATGAAGTAGAAGTGGCGCACATAACAATTTTATACATATTTTAGCTACTGTTATCAAAGTGCAGATTTACATCATTTAGGCTGGGATAGTGCCTGTTTTCAAGGTGATGGATAACTAATCTGGATGTGAACTTATAACGGTGAATAGAAATGTACCATTAGGATTACAGGATGGACGGATAACACCCTGGATGTTGTGACACCCAGGATGGGGATGACAGGTGAGTCCACAGTGACTGGGAGCTATGCTTTGAGCTGTACTTGAAAGGCTCCAGGCCTGCTGGAGAGCGCAGTCAGGTCCCTTTGAGTGGGCAGGTGGAGACTGAGTGAAAACCTGGGAACACTTCTCAGGACGCGTGGCACGTGGATTTAATGGGGGAGTGGTGTGGTGACTGGACCATCAAAGGGAATTTGTATTTCATCTTCAGGCTTAAATGATGACTTTCAGCAGAGGTGATTAGATGGGCATACCTGGTAAAAACCCCTTTTAAAAAGTTCAAGGGGCTGACTGTCTCCTAGGAGTGGAATGTGGCTTGGAAGAAAATAGAGTAAAAGAAGTAGCTGGGTTTGGCAGGGAATAGATGGGTGATTCCTACTGCAGAACCAATGCTGTCACAAGCCTGTGGCTAGCGGAGGGAGGTCCAGCAGTGCCTGCTAAGTCTGATGGGTAGGATGCTGGGAGACTTTGGTGAAGTTCTGTGAGCTCTGTCTTAGGCTTCTGAATTACAGTGGAACCCTGTTTCTTTAAAATATATCATCTCAAATATTCTGAACACAACTTTTTTTCTAGCATATGAAGCCAATTCTTTTATTTCCTGAATGTAGCACATGTTATGATGAGGTAATTTAATTTTGAAAATTTGACTTTTAGCATAAGAACTACATGCTTGTTTTGTAATTACTTTTATATCTTCTTACTAGTTGCAGTGGTTGACCCTTCCTTTAGGCCAAGCATCTCAATTTGTTTGGCAAGTTATTAGCCAGCTGTCTAAATTGGGATGAGGCTACATTTTCACCCCCAACTAGGATGAGTAGTGGACTCCACATCCACATGAGGCATCAGACCTGAACGTGTCCTTGTTGGTTGTGGCTGATGGATTCTGGGAGCAAGACATCCTGGGCCTATGGGACCATGAGACTTGTGGGTTCAGAACATAGTCAAGGGCTCATCTCATAAGTGTTCGGAGAGTCTGTAACATGAAGGGACTGCAAAATCAAGCAATCTGCAAATTCAAAAACTTTGCAGAGATAGCTTCAGAAATTCTGAAGTTAATTCCAGATTAATTATCTTTCAGTACCCAGCCCCAAAGTCAGGCTTTTAATTGGGTTAAGAGTTGGTTGACTAAAATAAATAAATAATACTTTCATCTGGAAAGTGGTTGCCCTCACCTACCTCAGTGGATTGCTATTGTGAGTGTAGGTTCTGTCTGAGTAAACCACTCAGTAATTGCCAAAAAATGGAAACAGTGCATGGTCACCTACTGGCCTTCCTCCACCCCCACTAAAATGATCATCCTGGTAAAAATATCAGGGGTTTACTGTATAATGACAGTTCATTACAGCCAAAACATTCTCAGATGTTCTTACTGATTTTCTATTGCACCTGGCTACTGTTATGTATCACGCCTCTGCAGTCAGGGCTTCCAGCTAGGTGCCCCTTTAATTGGCTTGTACCATAGACAATAGCCCACAGCGGGTGGTTTTGGTCAAAACAAGAAATGCATTATGTCAGAGGAGCATCGATTCTGGAATCAGCAGACTCTGGCTTTAAATTCTCTTTTTAGCTTAGTAAATATGTCACCTTGAGCAATCTGCTCTTTGAACCTCAGACTCTTCAGTGACATGGTGATATCACCTGCCTCAAGAAGTTGCGAGGATTAAACTAATATG
The DNA here is from genome assembly GCF_000147115.1 of Myotis lucifugus. Classification (NCBI taxonomy): domain Eukaryota; kingdom Metazoa; phylum Chordata; class Mammalia; order Chiroptera; family Vespertilionidae; genus Myotis; species Myotis lucifugus. Next base: position 3,596,896 of record NW_005871173.1, read on the forward strand.
TGCATATAGTATATATGCACACAATATATAAATATGCATTATACAATTACACATTACATGTGTCATTTAGTATAGTGTTTGGTACACAAAGTTCCTTATTCAATGTTGATTTTTATTCTCCCTTCATCCAGGTTTTTACCTACACATCTTGGTTCTCCCTTGTTTTGTATATTCTTATTTGCAAAATCAGGACAATAATAGTTGCTGTTTCATAGGGTTCATGAAAGGGCTAAATGAGTTAATGCCTAAAAATTGCTTAGAATTGTATCTAGCACACAACGTTAGCTGTTTTTAAAGCTTTGAAAATTAGGAAAGAATTAGTTTATTTCTGTTTATCTCATCTCAAAGTGATTACTGAAATAAATGGGGAAGATGGGGAGAAAATAGTCACAATGGAAAAATGTTCAAAAGCAGAGGCTAAAATCTGGAAGAAACTTCATGCAGTACAATTGGGAGAGTGGGTCCAGCCTGGAGGGGCCGGAGCCGAGAGGGAATCATGCTCCGCATCATAAACATCAAGCTGTATTTAAAGCTGTCAATCAAAGCTTTCAGTGCAAGTTCCCTGCATTACACCAACATGCAAATCAAAATTTGAAGACCACTTTTCATGTAGAACATCAGAGCTACTGTATGGGCTGCATATTAAATGACCACATGTCAGTCACATGTATCTTAAAGCTTCATGAAGTTCTCCAACACAGCATACTATAATAGATGTCCTTATTTTAAGGGATTGGAACTGGCAGGAGGTTGGTTAATCCAAAAAAGGAGAGAAAAGCTGGTTAAAATAGTGAATCATTAAAAAATGGTATATGGACACCTTTTATATTTTACGGTAACTTAAGGCATAATTTCTGAGTATCAGTGTAACCAGTAAGTAATGTTTCCATGTGTTCACTACATGGATGTCATTATGTTTTTTTCCATTGTCCAAGGCATGTGCTACTTGCTATGAAACAGCATTATCAATGTTTTACTCAAGAAAGGTTCCCATGGGAGTTCAGATTGTCTTTCTTACACATACACATGAACACATATGCATACACATTGGTTTCTGTTTTTTTAAAAAACCGATTTACTGAGATGTAAGTATATACCATACAATTCACTTAAAGTTTTCGTGTACAATTTAATGGTTACACCATTTATTTTGAGCAGGACTCTCCAGCCTCTCGGAAAGGAAAGGTAACAAAGTGCGCTATCTCTATCTCTAGACTATTATCTCTAACTTCTGACAGTTGTATCACCTTCACTTAATTCAACTGAAATCTTTTTTAGTGGCCTGCCTTTATTGAGTCTCTGCAAATTGAACTTAGTTTTTCTAGTTAAATTCATATTCATGAATGTGCATGTGAATAACTTAAACTCATTCCCTGAACAAATGAATTCTGTATTTAATCAGTTCTGTCTTATTTAGTACATGTTAACATAGTTACTTGGAGAGAATTGCTTCTTTAAGAGATTCAAGTATCTGAAATGATTTAGCTAGAGTAAATATAAATTTATAATTACATCTTTCTTGTTTTCTAGCTATTATAGCAAATTGCCAAATTCTGTCTAATTTATACAGCATAAGACTTAGTAATTTCTGTGCTTAACTAGCAAATAATTAGCCTTGAAATTTTCTTTATATAGAAGACTGGTAATGAAATTGGTCTTATCTATCATATATAATGCTTAGGAAAAAATATATACTCATTTTCTAATGCATCAAACAAAGCCCTCATCACAGGATAGGTAAAACACCTATAAAATTCTTATATAGCTTTTTAAAATCATTGAGGCAGATTAACTCTGTAAATTATGTCTAATTAGTATCATAATTGAAATCCGACTAGGAGCGAGCGATATAGCACAGACTGGACGAGACTGGATGGCAGTTTATCTATGTTCTCTGGTGACAGTAGAGGTGACACTTCCCATCATGGAGCAGTTGTAGGGAACACATGTCTTCGGTCACTTTGTCCAGTGTTTAGTATCTCTGATTCCTAACCTGAGGTTTGAAAAGAAAGGTCTCAACTTAAGCTGATGTGGTTTGCTGGGTTCTAGCTTTAAAGAGATATATGAAGCCCAAATAAACAATTTCATAATTTTGCCAGCTAAGGTACGTTTTTGCTGAAAGTATCTTACTTAATAGGCAAAGGATTTTATTTTCTCACTAAATCCTGCAACTAAAATCAATAAAGGACAACTCTTCCCTGAGATAAAAGCGAGAACTATTATTTTTTTACTTCCTATATACATAAAACTATGTGTTTTATGTGAAGATCGAAGTAGACTTGGGGATTTTATTGTACAAGTTATTTCTTAGGTTTTAATTAATCTAATTGCAAAATTCTGTAGAAGACATTTTAATCATGTGGTATGCCTCTTTCTTTAGAGTTGGCAAACAGTGCTTTTGACAAGATGTCTGTTTTCAGTATGGATTTGGCCAATAGATGGCCAGAGCCCAGCAGTACCCCTCCCAACTCATGTGCAGAAAAGCTTTTTGGTTTAAGGGTAGAGTATCTGTTGGAGAGGGTAGCCAGGTTCAGATCTGTTGGATAAAAATTGATGTGCACATGAACCAGTGAGTAGGCTAGGTAAGTTTTTTTTTGTTTGTTTTAATGGTAATAAAATATGTTTAGATCCACAAGGCATTCATGTACATGGTGAGAAATAAAGAAGTCTGTGAAATGAAATGCCCTCTGCAGTATCTGGAGAAGCAGCCATTGATAACAGTTGGTGTTCTTTGTGAACTTCTTTGTGCACACAAGAACAGGCAAAACACATAACATGTTTACAAATGTACACCGCTTTTTATATAACAGAATTGAATTGTGGTATACCTGAATAGCAGCTTGCTTTTATAGAGACAAACTGTATATGAACTTTTTTTCTTGTTAGTACACCGATAAAAGAAAAATTGTTATTCAAATGAATGGATATACCATTATTTATTTAATTATTCCCCTTGTACTGGTCGATGTTTAAGTTATTTTGTCTTTATTGATTTGTTAGCATCTTCAACTAAAAAAACAACCTGAATTCTAGTTTGTTTTGTCAGGTGCTACAGTATGGGAATGTGTTCCTAGTAAGGCAGTAGTATCTACAAATAGCTAAAGTATTGCACTGTGGACTTCTTCCTAAAGCTAACTATGCAGAAGTGTTCATACCTCATCTGAACATAGGTTGACTACCATGGTAACTTGGGCCTAACTCTCAATCTTTATACTCTGTTTCATCAAATACATTTGTAACTGGAGGTGTCTCCAGAGACCATCTGCAGGGTGGGGTTTACACAACAGTTTCATAGATTAGGAAAAGTCATTATTCTGCCCACCAGATGGGAACATCCAATCCCAGAGGGAAAGGAGCAAACAGAACACGAAGAAGATTGCAGCCTGTGTACCAAGGAACTGAAAAGTCAGATGGTCGAGAGGAGAAAAAGCCATTTATGGAATGGTTTTGCAGAAATTGAAAATTCAAGAGTGCAGAATTTTTCTTTTCTTTTTTTTAATATATTCCATTGATTTTTTACAGGGAGGAAGGGAGAGAGACAGAGAGTCAGAAACATCGATGAGAGAGAAACATCGATCAGCTGCCTCCTGCACATCTCCCACTGGGGATGTGCCCGCAACCCAGGTACATGCCCTTGACTGGAATCGAACCCGGGACCCTTCAGTCCGCAGGCTGACGCTCTATCCACTGAGCCAAACCGGTTTCGGCAAGAGTGCAGAATTTCAACTACCACATTTATATTACTTTGGGTACTATGTTTATTTAAAAATAGGAACAAGATGGAAATATTTGAAATAAGTATCAGTATGGTCACAACTTTAATGTAAGAGTTTCTTAGCATAGTGTCCATGTGTGTATGTTTGGGGACAGGTAGGGGTTGACAGTATTGCTATGTATTTGCTTTTGTAAAACTTAAAATAAAAACCATAACAAAGTATTTTATTATGGAATGGAGTAAAATAGACCATCTTTAAAAATTCAATCACATACAGCCCTTATGTATAGCACAGTCATTAGCAGTTATTCTGTTGCCTTTTAATAATTGCATGTGGAAAGCACATCATGCCCACAGGAGAGGGTGTCAAGGAGCTGTGACTCAAGCCAAATAATCATTAGCAATTTGGTCAATATTTTTAAAGCATTTTTCTCTTGGCAACAATGTTTTTCCTTAAGGTAACATTTAAAATAGACTAGAAATATTGAATGGCAAAGGCTTCCAAATGTATTTCCACATCTGGGAGAAAATACTCGAATACCTGGATGAAGGAGAATGAATTAGGCCACTTGGATACATGTGGCCCGCTTGCTTTCCAGTACACACTGTTGTGTTGGAGGGAAGCAGTTTTGTCATGTCATTGCCAGCACTGAATGTTATATTTTACAATGACCTTTGTTGTTGTTATTAGTTTTGCTTATGAATAGACATTTAGGGTTATCTATAATGGTTAGTTTGCTTTCCTCTGCAGTTTAAGGAAGCACCACCAGAGCAGGCCTTTTCTGTTTTGCTCACTGTATTTCTAGAGCCTAGAACATTGCCGGGAACGTGGCAGGCATTCAGTAAATATCTGTTGAATGAAGTAACAACATGTGCCTGACTGTTGCTCGTACAAATAGGAATTTGAATGATGTAATAGGGAGCCCAGAGGTCAGCAGCTACTGCCATTTTTCAGAAGCCCGAGCTCAGCAGCATCTCTGTGGTTGTCTCGGCCTTTCCTCCTGGTCACAAGGGGCTGCTGCATCTCGCTCCAGTACATCAGATTGATGGCCTTGGCAGATTTCTGCTCACAACTCGTTGGCCAGAACTGTGTCATGTGGCCAATCCTGATGACAAGGGAGCAGGGCGGGGCTTGGAATTCAGCAGAGGTTGGCAAGAGGTTGACAGGCGGGAGCAAGTCGGGATTGGATGTGGGTAAGCCATCCCCCATTCTATGCTGCCAGTGCACCTATTTGTTTAAACATGTAGTTCTTTGTTCACTAGGGAAACTGAGCATTTTCCCTTATTTATTTAGCATTTTCTCTTAATTCTTTGTTATATTTGTTATATTTGATAGACACATTTTCCCTCGTTTGTTCTGACCTCTTATGTTAACTGACTTAGCCATTTCAGTTAGTGTTAGTTATATCTCTTTTTGGTTGCAAGTTGCATAACCAAAAATAGGGAATTTATTGCCTCTTGTAACTGAAATGCTATGAGTTGGTCTGGCTTTGGGCACATTTCAGTCCGCACCCTTAGGGGGTGTCTTCAGCTCCTCTTTCTTCATGTGTTGACTGTTGTCTTGTCAGCTGTTTCCTCTGTAGGTGGTTTTTGGTAGCTCCAGGGCTTCCATCATCCCAGCAACTCATAGTGCCAGGCGAAAAGTGGACCTTCTGTCCCTAAGGGCTGACATACCAAGTTCCCCTAGGAGCAGTCACTGTCAGCAGCGTGTGGAAGGCCTGGTTGGCCAGCCTGAGCCATGGTTCTTTCCGCAGCCCGCTGGCCAGGAGGCACAATCGCGAGCAGTGCTGGCATGAGCACAGGGTGTGGATGAGTAGTAGCTCCCTCCTTTGTGGAAACCAAGCGTGCTGGGCACAGAGAAACAGGTGTCCACTGCAGGCCTAACAGCAGCAGGCGTGTGTTTCTGTAGTTGAGTCTGCTGTTCTTTGATTTTTTTCTATTGCCTCATTGCTTAGAAAATTGTTAGTTTTCAAAGATGTTATACCTGTACAGTTCTGTTTTATGCTGATGTACTGGTTTGATATTTCTATACTTTACTCAGTACTCCTGGAGTTGATCTGGAATGTGATGTGGGTAAGGTACACAGAGCTGGCTCTTGACTCTATTGCCAACTTCTCATTGTGGCTTTGGCCACTGTAGCTATGAGACCTTGCGCAAATTATGAAATCTGCCTGTGCCTCTGCTTTCTCCTTGCCAAAAGTAGGGATGATACGTCTTACCAGTACACTAATCCCGAGTGAAATGAGAACGTGCACGTAATACTGTTAGAGAGTCAAGCAGAGTATTGGCCCCAGTGGTCCTCCCTCTCCCTCCAGCCCATCCTGTCATGTCTGTTATGTGAATAGCAGAGCCCTGGTTCTCTCTAACCTTTTTGCTCTCACACTGAATGCATCACTTGCTTGTTCTTGGCAAGAATCATCTTTTTTTAGGCAACTCAGATGATTAAGAAACATTTACAGAAAGCTTAACTTTGCATGCCTTTGAGACAGGTTTGTTTTTACAAATCAAGTAAATACTGGGTTAATCAACTTTTACTTTCTTTACATCAGGTGCAATATTTTTAAAAGGAAGAGTCGAAGAGGTGACATACAAAAGGAATTTATTGTGATGCATAAATCCTTTGAAAATATACTGAAAGACTAAATTTAAATTTAGTCTTTTCTAATTTTATGTAACCTTATGTGTATGAATTATATAAATAATATATTTACTTTGTAAAAAATGTACAACAGGAAGAATATAAAAATCTTTTGTATTCCCATCTAGAGGTATAACCATTATTTACATTGGGGTAGCTCCTTGCAGACTGCTTTTCTATATACACATTCAGTCGGTTGTCTTTTCATTTTGTTGATGGTTTCTTTTTTTGCTGTGTAGAAGCTTTTTAGTTTGATGTAGTTCCACTTGTTTATTTTTCTCTTGTTGCTTTTACTTTTGGAGTAAGATTTAAAAAAAAAAAAACATTGCCAAGACCAATGTCAAAAAGCTTTACTTGCCTATGTTTTGTTGTAGGAGTTTTATAGTTTTAGATTTTACATTTAAGTCTTTGATTTATTTTGAATTAAATTTCGCTTATGGTATAAGATGGGGGTCTGACCAACTAGGGTCATTCCTGGCTCTGTCCCACTTGCTGAGAGATTTGGGACAAATCGATGAACAGCTCTAAGCTGCAGTTGCCTATCTTTACAATGGGACGGTCCTAGTTATCCCATAGAGGTTTTACATGCGGACTAAATGAGATGATATGTGTGAAGAACCCAGCAGGAGTAACTGCAGAATGAATGGTTATTATTATCTTTAGCAAATTTTCTCTTGACAGTAGTCCTGTCAGTTAGGTGCTGGTCCCCGTTTTACAGACGAGGAAACTGAGGCTCAGGCTGGCTGTGACACTCACCCAGCCATGTGTCTCATTTTTTTTATTGACAGTACTTACGATGGAGTAGAATTGACTCTTGTTTTTACAGTTTAGAGGTTGCTGGATTCTTTGACCATCCAAGCTGCCTTTGCTAATTCCCTTCAAAAAGAATGTCATGTATGCATCTGTCAGCAGGATGCAGATTATGTGCATGACAAAGTGGGGAAAAGTCAAATTTTAATAAATAGTGATATACAATTAAATGCAAATAGTTGTTAAAATTGAATATAGGTTATAAAAAAATTCAAAATATATCTCAGATAATTCATCTTACTGGCTGAGAGCCAATGTTAAGTGGTACTTCAGGAACATAGACAGTTGACCCTTGAACAGCACAGGTTCAAACTGCAGGTGTCCACTTACACGCAGATCTGTTCAAGAAACACTGCAAGTGTATTTTCTCTTCCTTATGATTTCCTTTTCTCTAGCTTATCACAGTATACGACATATATGAGCATAAAGAATATGTTAATCAACTTTTATGTTATCAGTAAGGCTTCCAGTCAACAGTAGGCTTTTAATAGTTAAGATTTTGGACAGTCAAAGTTATATGAGGGCCCTGGCCGGTTTGGCTCAGTAGATAGAGCATTGGCCTGCGGACTGAAGGGTCCCGGGTTCAGTTCCGGTCAAGGGCACATGCTCAGGTTGTGGGCTCAATCCCCAGTGGGGGGCATGCAGGTGGCAGCCAATTAATGATTCTCTCTCATCATTGATGTTTCAAATCTCTCTCCCTCTCCCTACCTCTCTGAAATCAATAAAAAAAAATTTTTTTTAAAGTTACATGAGGATTTTCATTTGCGTCGGGGCTGGGGACCCCTAACTCTTGTGTTGTTAAAGATCAACTGTACACAGGAAGTTAAACTCTTTAAATATTTTGAAGAGGGAATCTTGAGTGTTACACATGCTAGGGAACGAGTAATTATAATTTTCTGGGCAGCTGTCAATAAGCTCACTCCAATTTTCACTCTAAAAGGGAATGCTGGGCAGAATAGAAGTTGCTTGCCTGTTGAAGGGATCTAGATAATGAGTGTGCTGGCAGGTAGTGCTGAAGCCCCTGGCTGTGGGTGTGGGGACATGAGAAAATTCCTTTCTTGCAGAGACTTGTGACTCAGGAAGCCTCCTCACACTGTTTCTGAGCTGCTCCAGCGGCTCTGCTTGCATTCCTCCTGTCAAGCTGAGCTCATTCTTGTGTAATTACTTAACCTGCCTGTTCCATCCCTCCGCCCCCCAGCCCTTCTGGATGGCAAGGCAAGTACCATACTTAGCTGTTCCTCTGGCTCCAGCATGGTGTCTGGCGTAGGATAAATGCTCAATAAATGTAAGAAGTACCTTGGCTTCATTTTAATTAGGGTGCTGCTCGGTGTCATTTGCCTGTTAAATGTGTAGTCCAGCCATCCCAGCACTTTAGTAAGTAATTGTGTTATTAGAAATGCTTAATGGCTTAGTGGATAGAGTGTTGGCCTGTGGACTGAAGGGTCCTGGGCTCGATTCTGGTCAAGGGCACATGCCTGGGTTGCGGGCTCGATCCCCGGTGGGGGGTGTGCAAGAGGCAGCCGATCAATGATTCTCTTTCATCATTGATGTTTCCACCTCTCTCTCCCTCTCCTTTCCTCTCTGAAATCAATAAAAATATATTTTAAAAAATAAATGCTTAAGTCATCCTGATAATAATTGTGCTAAATTGTGCAGAATTTCATTTCTGGCCTTTTAAAGTATGAAAGAATCATAATTGAATTTGGTAAGAAACACAGCTGGGTTTTTTTGCTCTCAGAGTTTGTATTTATTTTGGGTATTTCTGTGTATTGTATAACTTCAAAAGAATGATGACTATTCACTTCCTAACACAGAACCATTGATGGGACAATGTGGCGGTGTACCCAAGCAAGCAGAAAGTAAGGTCTCAATAAGACAGGCCCCTTGATTAAGAAAACCTGCATGTAGTCCCATGTTGACCAGTTTGCCCTGGAAACGAACAAGTACTGCATAAAACATAGCGAATGTGTGTGCCTGCACTACTTACTTTTGTCTGTTGAACATGTTCTGGGTCCTAAGTATAAAGTGTCCCACAACCTAAGAAGTAAAAAGTAAATGTTAGACAGTGTGTGTGACAGAGACAGAGCTGTGCTGGGCCTCTTGCATTTGGAGGCGCTCAGGGCCCCATGTGAAGGGAAGCCCTGGGTGGAGGGCGTGGGCCAGGCCTTCCCAGCATTCGGCAGATAGCGCTCCTCACCTTAGAGACTCATCCTCAGCCCGCAGCTTCCCTGAGCTGGGCCTTCTCATCATTTCATTTCACGTGCTTGTCTTCTGACTCCTGTACATTGGCACCATCTTGGTAGGTGGAGACTACATCCCCTCACTCTGCTCTTTTGTTTCATTTTTTTTGGATGTATACAACTTCTTTATAATTCTGAGTGGCCATGTAGTTTTTGTAAAAGTGTCTCAGTCTGTTTCCCAGTGTGGTTGAAATTAATCATTCAAAAGCAGTGTGGTATTCTGGACTACTTCTTAGGAGTCTAATCTTAGTGGTAGCTCTACAGATAAATCATGGAAAGGTGTTAGATGAAACTTTGGTGTATGCCGTCTTCTAGCAGAAACGCTCCCTGGCTGATGAGGAAGTTAAGAAGGTTCCCATGAATATTATAAGGACAAGTTAACACGATTCTTTAGCTGCTTTGAGCTTCAGAAGCATGAATATCACCTAAAATCTAGTTGTGAGTTGACCTCGTATAGATGATTCATCCCTTCCATATGGTATTATCTTCCTAATGAGCATGTCCTTAAAAAACTGAAATGCAACCATATGTACAGTGTTTTTAAGGTATCATGGATAACCCAGCAATAATTTTTAAAATGCCATCGTCTCCCCTCCCCCCTTTAACTGGGAAGTGAAAGAAAGTTCAGTTAATTTTCACACGACTTTGATTTTTCTGTACAGAATACACCATCTTCATTCCTGTTTTCTCACAGATATTCTTTACTTACCTCAATTTTTGTGGTACAAATAATTTTGAGACAGTAACCATGGTCAATACTAGCTGCCAGTTGAATAAAAGAAAAAAATTAATCTGTGACCTCATCTATGTGCTCTTTTTTTTTCCACTTTGACCAGTTCAAACAACAACTGAACTTGCCCTTGGGGTAGGGCTGTACCAGGCACAGAAAATACTAAGGGTTCTAGACAGTAGTAGAAAGACAACCCAATTAAAAAGGGGCAAAAGATCTGAATAGGCATTTCTCCAAAAAAGATGTACAAATGTGCAAAAAGCACTTGAAAAGTGCCCAGCACCAGTAGCCACCAGGAAAATGCAAGTCAGAGTCACTTCACACCCACGAGGATGGCTACAGTAAAAAAAATGGCAAGTGTTGAGAATGTGGAGAAGTTGGAACCTTCATACATTGTTGTTGCAAATGTAAGTTGGTATAGCCACTTTGGAATACAATCTGGCAGTTCCTTTAAAAGTTAAACATGGGGTTACCATATGACCCAGCAACTCCACTTCTACCCATACAACCAAGAAAATGAAAACATGTTCATATTCATAGCAGTATTATTCATAATAGACAATAAACAAAATGTGGCATATCCAAACAGTGGAATATTGTTTGGACACATAAAGGGGGGAAATACTGGTCTATGCTATACTATGGATATGCCTTGAAAACATTACACTGAGTAAAAGAACCCAGGCACAAAAGGCCACATACTGTATGATTTCATCTCTGTGAAATGTCCAGAATAGGCAAGTCCATAGACAGAAAGCTTAGTGCTTGCCTCGGCTTGGAGGGAATATTGGGATGGGGTTGATTTTAAAGTGATGATTGCAGAACTCTAACTCTATGTATGTAAACGGTATACTAAAAAGCATTGAATTGTAAATTTTTAAATTTATTTTAGAGAGAAGAATGGGGAGCAAGAGAGAAACATCAGTTGCCTCCTGCATGTATCCCAACTGGGGATCGAACCCGCAACCTTTTGGTGTATGGGACAATGCTCCAGCCAACCAAGTCACACTGGCCAGGGCTGAGTTGTACATTTTAATGAGTGAATTATGTGTGACTTTTGTCCCAATAAAACTTAGCCCCCCCCCCCCAATATAACTCATTTGAACCAATTCTAACAATATAAAATTCTACAGAAATATGCTTAATCGTCCTGCAGGAATAGTTGAATTTAGAAATATTTATGGCATGCCTGCTGTGCCTGGCATAGTGCTGGGGGCTCAAGAATACAAAAGCAAAGAAGTTCTCGGGCTGGTGAGGAACAGATGAAGGAAGTCATATGCCAACTAACAGGGTGCCATGGGAATAGCAAGAGTGAGTGGCCGGACCATCGAGGAAGTCTTTACCACTCGGTGCCAAGGGCCAGAGGGGTGTTCTGGGCCAACTGTGGCAGGAAATGTGTTGATTTTTAAGGTCCAGAGTTGGGTGGGGAGTGCATGTGACAGGAGGTGTGTCTGGAAAAAGGGACCACCTTTCAACCCATTTATCAGAAGAGGAAACCATAGATGTGGATATTGTGCTGAATTGGATTTATATTCTGGACGTGTAGCTCACAAATTAATAGTACAGAGCTCTCACTGATTGAACGTTTGCTGGCACTGTTCTGAGGTCGTTTCTCTTACTCCTCACAGCCTAGACTCTAGGCCTGAGAGAGATGCGCTGCTGTTCCCCACCCCTGGCAGACCCGGAGAGGGGCGCTGAGCGGGCCAGCCATTGCCCGCGGCCACACCATTTCACAGACCTTCCTGTTCCTGCCGCGGGCACGCGTCTGGAAACCACTGTTCACACTGAATTTCTTCCAATCTTTTTAAAGATGCTAATGGCTCTTTGTTTAATACTAAATATAGCTAAAATTAAATTGGTACTCATCATGTTTTTCTTGTACAGTTGCATTTATTGCTGTTTCACTTAATAAATCACAGAATAAGAACAACTAAGTGCTAATAACCACTTACAGGGATTCACTACTTGAACTATTTGTATTTAGCTTTCATTCGAATTACATTCTCTTCAAGTTGAAAATATTTATGAATATTGAGGATACTATTTGTTCACTGAGGTGGTTTCCCATATATTTCTATAAAATATAAATGATATTCATATTTATCAACACCATTTGAAGGGTTCTTGCTTGAAAAGATGACTATCCTTGAGTTGGGTTAACTGACAATTTTTCTAAAAATAGTTCTAGGTGTCGGAAGTGAAGTGACTTATTTAGGGCATTGGATTACAGCCCAGATAGACTTTCAGCTGCCCTGCCCTATATTGTTAGTATAGGTTTCTCTACTTTTAATAGTCCTTGATAAATACTTATTGGTAACAATACCTATAGCATGCTAGAACAGAGAGGGTAGCAGGCTGGCAGTTTCTGAATAATCAAAGCCCGAGGTCAAAGCTTAGCTTCTCATCTGCCTTTTTAGTAGAAGATCGCGCACTTCAGCTAACACCCTGCACACTGAGGGTCTTCTGTGCCCAGAGTCACCCTGAGCCCCGTTTTCCTTTAAAAGGGAAGGAAAGTTCTGCCTTAGAATGCCCGGGCACACTGCATTCTGCCGCATAATTTGGGCGACTGAGAACCCAGCTGGCCTGCTGCTTGGTAATTCCTCAACACTCTGGTATGTCTTGATGTTGCCAAATAGACTGGAAGGATTCGGAGAACAGGAAATAAACTTCTGGGAGATAAGACGAACTGTAGACCAGACGAGAGAGGAAATGAGAATATGAATCCAGGGAAACATTAGCAGTTTTACTTTATTTTTAAACCCAGAATCGTTGGAAAGATTTTTTCCCTAATTTAGGGGAGCTATCCACTTACTCCGTTTTATTGGTTAGAACTCACAGCAAAGAAGTATGTGTGGGGGGACTACGTTTCCATTTATAGCTGCATCTCAGCTGGTCAGGAATTGCATGTTATTGGTCATATTCTGTCCTGGGGCAGCCATTCTGGAGGCTGTCAGTGATTGTGGGCTTAAAGGCGAGCCTGTGGCTTTAGGAACCACATAGTAGCAACATGCACTTTCGTGGATTGCAAGGCTCAGGCCAAAGCATCACTGGGCCTGAAAGAACTTTATAAAGTTGGCTTTTATGGACCATTTGGAAATTCTAAATTTTATGACACATTCAGTGCATTTAAAGACTTTTGTTGCTGTTTTGGTTTTACTGTTTTTAAAAAATTAGATCAGTACTTTAAATAGAGAATTTTAAAAACTAGAATTAAATAAATGAACCTGGATTTGTTGCCCCCCATCCACCTGTGTCGAGGGCCCTCCTGTGCATGTTCACAGCTCTCTATTGCAGATAGAGCACTAGATTGTGTCCATTTACTGAACTGAACACGACAAGGACAAAGATGGCTTAGCACCCAACAGTTTGTAATAGGCAGGCAGGCAGGCAGTGTTGGCTGTTGTTAAAATGCCTTTGGGAGTTGAAAATAACCTGCTAGAAATAGCTTTCAATAACCTTTTATAGTTCAAAGATATAACTGAATAAGGATCATAACTTCTAATTATGTATTACTCTTTGGAACAATATATTCAAAATTACTGTGTGTCAGTATTCCAAGATGATCAGGATTCTGTTCCTTTCCTCAGGCAGCACAGCTCAGGAGGGAGGGCATCTATGCAGTGAGAGTTACCACTCATACAGCGGGTGGTGTGAGCGCTGCACACGCAGAGCTGGGACCAGAGTGTGGCAGGCCCTCAGCAGAAGGGTGGCTGAATGGGGCTGCTGGGAGCTGTCGGTGTCTGCATCCTTGGAAGTTGCCTTTGGCGTGGGAACCATCAGCTAAGTTAGATTTGACTAGTGATTGTCATGTCTGGAAATTGCAACCTCACAGCTCTCTTTGATTTTTGAATTTTTAAAAATATGTATATTTTTATTGATTTCAGAGAGGAAGGGAGAGGGAAAGAGAGATCGAAATATCAATGATGAGAGAGAATCATTGATCGCCTGCCTCCTGAAAGTCTCACGCTGGGGATTGAGCCTGCAACCGGGCATGTGCCCTGACCGGGAATTGAACTGTGACCTCCTGGTTCATAGGTTGACAGTCAACCACTGAGCCACGTTGGCTGGGCCAGAATTTTTTTGTTTTGTTTTGTTTTGTTTTTAAAGCAACAGCATCCTTACATTTTGAGTGGGTAAGAATTTTCTCTTGGAAAATTTGAGGATTTTATTATGCATCTTTTTTTAATGAATTTTATAACTAATGCTAATGCCATTAGTTATGGGGGCTGCTTATAGCTCTCTGGTGCCTTGAAGACAAACTTAAGGACTAAAATCAGGTGTGCCCATGGTACAACTTGGAGAAGTGACTGGGCTTCTGCATTGGTCTGTGTTTTGGACACAGATGGGCATGAGGAGGTCCTTGACAATCTGTCATTGTACAGTTGACCCTCAAACACCATGGGTTTGAACTGCATGGGTCCACTTATATGTGGCTGTTTTTCAATAAATGTGTAGTCAGCCCTCTGTGTCCGCAGGTTTTGCATCCACCAACTGCAGGCGCAGATGGCCAATTGCACACATTGATCTATGCCGTTTTATATGGCGGCCTTGAGCATCCTCGGATTTTGGTATTTATAGCAGTCCTGGAACCAGTCCCTCAGAGAAGCTGATGGATAGCTGTAGTTAAGTTTTGGGGGAATTAAAAGGTGTAGATGGATTTTTTTATGTGAGTGGGGTCAGTGCCCTTAGCAAGGGTCAACTGTACACATTAGAATTTGGAGACCATTTACACAGGGACCACTTGTTCATGAGGGTGGTTCATTTATTAGGCACAAGGCCCTGGGAGGAGACGGGATCCAAAGCTTTCTTACGGACACAGGCGTGCTCTTGCCAGTTAGTGATCGTCCTAGTTTGACAGACACACCTCAGTATATAGTCACATATTTGTGGGTGTTCTGGCTCCCAGCTGGTCTTTTCCCAAGAGCGGGGCCTGGTCTTCTCCAGCTTCGTATTGGTTACAGCGTCACACAGCAGGAACCTTAAGTATGAGCTGAATGTCTGACCGATTGACTTAATTCGGCATGATCACCAACATGGGCCAGTCAGGTGACACTCAGAGAACATCCACACAGTGAAAGTGGGGAGTCGTTTTGTGGCTCCTGGGCTCCTGGGATCACTTCATAGCCCTGCGACCTTAGGGGTATCACTGGACTCTATGAGGGCTGCCCTCAAGCATTCACCTAATTCCACAGACCACCTCCCAGAGGGTCTGCCTTTTAGATAGAGTGAGAGTTGAGAAAGATGAAAGCCATTACCAACTTGGCCATGTTTAGATGCTGAACTATTTGAAAATAAAAATCTAGAAAATATATGGAGAATTTCACATTGGGAGGAAAATGAAATTAAATAGGTCTCATCCATGCCTCTTACTGCACTAAAAAATAATACTCTGATTCACATACACAATATATTCTGTGAAAATTGTTTTCCCATCATACAGTACTGTCAGGTGAAAGATCCTTGCACCTGTGAAAGGCAAGACAGAGTACAAATGGCCTCTGGCCCTCTGTTTTTACACCAGTGGGTATTTCCATGCTGCACTTTATCATTTGCTCAGGTGCCTGCTGTTTCTCAGGAAGCCTTTCTGTGGGTCTGATTCCCTATGAGCCGTGTGTGGACTGTGGCCTGTCCCCTCCACTGATCCCCACATCCTCCCCAGGCTTTTCCTTGGACCATGCATTCTGCTTAGTTTTGAAGTTTGATCTCTTTGTAGGCGTAATCCTGGCCCACTGGTTCATTCCTTGTGGTAAATATCATCTTGGTTGTTTTCTAGGTTGTGCTGGTAAGGTGGAATGAGCCATACCAGAAGCTGGCCACGTGTGACGCAGATGGAGGGATATTTGTGTGGATTCAGTATGAAGGGAGATGGTCTGTGGAACTGGTCAACGACCGAGGGGCTCAGGTGAGTGGGCTGGACCCTCTTCCAGTGGAAGACTGCTGGAGAGACAACACAGGTCATGTGTTCCAGGGCAAACGGAAACTCTTTCCAGAAATGGGTGGAGTAGAAATAAATAAAACTAGAACCCTGCTTTTCATGCTTTGTGCGTATATCACTTCAGCTGTGCTGCTCTTGTGAGAACGCTCTGAGTTTTCAAGCTTGAATTAAATCTGTGAAATCACTTTTCACATTCAGCGTTGTGACTGCTTGCTGAATCTGGGTCCTGAAGCACTCTGGCATATCACTCTTTTGCTCCCTTTCACAAGGTGTTTTCCTGTGCTGTCACCTCCTGGCTGTCTCACAGGGAGCTCCACATGACTGTTTCTCACAACCCACTCACCAAACTGGGTTGTCAACACTTTCTTCTCAGGTTGCAATGAGCGTGGCCACCTGTTGTCCTCCCTCAGCTCTTCCTTTCTGATATAAATTTGTCTCCCCCAGAGGAAAACAACTGCTCCAGGGATGCCCTGCTGAGCTGTGCTATTTTTGAACCGCTTCATAGATTCTTCTGGCTTGTGGGACAGCTCTGCTCCTCCCACAGGAGGATGGGCAGCACAGCACACATGTGCCATCCCAGGGATTTAACAGCTAGGGCTTCAGAACCGAATCCTCAGAGGACCTTTGTTGATGGGGGGTTTCTTAGTCTATTCTCCTCTCCTAGGATGGTTTCCCTGTGAGCTCCCCAAGTTTGAAAGATAAAGAGATCAGTGACATGGCATAAAATTGCAAGGAGTGAAGATATTTTCACAGTTATTATTAGCAGATCCTTATTAGAGGATCTTTATAAGATGTCAACACAAAAGATTAATCTACTTCTGGGTAAAAATCAAATTTTCTTTCTTTGTGACTTTATTTGTTAGGGTAAATGTAATAGTTTTGACTAACTCTGAAAAGGCCATCCTATATAATAAGAGAGGAATATGCTAATTAGCCATTACGCCCTGAGGCGTAATGACCATGCACATCACAGACCAGATAGATCACTGATCAGCTGGAGGGTGGGCCAGCGAGGTACAAGCGGTACAAGCGGGCTTCAGAGAGCTACAGGAGGGGGCAGGGCAGCAAGCTATGGGGGGGGGGAGCTACAGGAGGGGGCAGGGCAGCAAGGTGTGGGGGGAGCTACAGGAGGGTAGGGCAGCAGGCGGAGAGCTACAGGGCCGCAGCGACCTACTGGCGCACAGATTTGTGTGCAGGGCTACTAGTATTATAATAGGCAGTTAGACAGACATGAGCAGAGCAAGGACTTTGGGCCAGGTACAGAAGGTCACCAGGGCGAAAAGCCCCGGGCGCCTAGCAAGGGGCAAAACTGGGAAAACAAGGACCTTCCCCCAGGGTAACCTTTCCTCCCCTCGCATATCACTAGTCATGTAGGTTAGACCCTGACCTTTCCTCCCTAAGGAAACACCCAGTCCTCAGCTGTATTTCAGCTCCAGGCCCAGTAAAGCAGCAAAACCACACAAGTGAGGCCATGGCTGCCTCAGGACTGGCTGCACTGACTGCTGGCACCGACCAGTCAGTGGAGACCATGACCCTGAAAGAGCACACTTGGAAAGCTGATGAACATTCTATTAAGACCTCCCCTAAGATTCCAGCCTATAAGGGAGAGAAATACCACACCCACATCTTTACCTTCCCCCACAGGTGTGAGAGGACCTGTAAGACTTACAGCCAGGGGAGCAGTGGGCAGCGGCAGCTCGTCCCAGACTAAGCCCCGACCCTGTCTCCAAGGCCCCCCTTTCTCTGACTTCCCAGGGAGCCAGAGCAGCCCAGCAGAGGCTCCTCTGGTGCTGCTTCTTGCCCTTCCTTGTCCTGAATGTGTTTTTGCTTCAGACAATAAATTCTTGCTTGCTTTGCTACACTTTATCTCTTGATTGAAATCTTTCCTTCAAGAAGACAAGAACCAAGGTCTCTAGACTCAGTAACAATATCAGTTTCCTGCATACCTCCAAAGAGTGAAAAAGGAAGGGTGACTACTAATTAGCCTTCTGAATAGAGCTGCAGATGTAGAAATCTCAGGATTATGAGAAATTCATGTCACCTGCAGGGAATGTTGTCAAGAGCATGATCTCTAGAGTCAGACCACATGAGCCAACAGTCTCACTCAGTGACTTCTTAGTGGGAAATATTTCTCTGGACCTCAGTTTCCTCATGTGTAACATAGGGACTGTAGTGGTACCTGCCTCCGAGAAGCACTAGAACTTAAAAAAACTATGGAGAGTGCTTATAGCATTGTCTGCATAGGAGAGTCTCCACAGCTCTTAGAGTGTCTACAGAGTGTGAGGCACTATTCCCACATAGCGCCTGAGCTCAGAGCCCAGCTGCCCTAAAATAGTAGCCAAAACGTCATCACCAAAGAGCGGCCTCAGGTCTTGAGGCTGCAGCTCTCCCAGGCTTCCTGTAAAGACTTGTGAATTGGTCCATAAGGGTCTCTAAAGCAGGGGTCCTCAAACTACGGCCCGCGGGCCACATGCAAATACAAATATTGTATTTGTTCCCGTTTTGTTTGTTCCCGTTTTGTTTTTTTACTTCAAAATAAGATATGTGCAGTGTGCATAGGAATTTGTTCATAGTCCGGCCCTCCAAAGGTCTGAGGGACAGTGAACTGGCCCCCTGTTTAAAAAGTTTGAGGACCCCTGCTCTAAAGTGCTGAAAGGATAACCCTTTCAGAAGATGTTATTATTCTCATTTGATGGGAGGAAAAAGGTCAGGAGGTTCAGTAACTTGCTCAAGAAAGTTCCTGGGTGCTAAAGCCAGAATTGAGCCCAAGATTGAGTCCCAAACGCTGTATCACTCACTGCCTTGTTCCCCAGCAAGAAACTCTCTTCTCTTTTGGCAGAAATGCATGTATTGTCTATAGTATACTGGTAAGATAGATTGTTCCAAGCATTTTTTGAGATAACAATACTGTTTAATTGCTTTATGTTTTTAATCCTGCATTGTGGTTTCCCAAAGTGCTTATTTAATTCTTTCAGTTCTGACTGTACCTTTGCCGTGTTCCCTACTCTAAGAAATACTAGTACAGACTTCAGATGGGAGATGGTGTGAGAGGTCCTCCCCAGGCCCACCCCTCCTTGTCACTCAGATGTGACCAGGTAGCTGCCAATCTGGGCACTTCCCCTCTGACATGGCACAGAACTCCCAGGAAAGGTGCTTCCTGACATCAAGAGGCAAAAGGGCCACTGAGTCTGGAAAAAGCTGACTCTTGGCCAACAATGCTTTCGGAGAAAGATCTTGATCAGAAGAGGGAAATGTGAAAAGTAATAAACAGAAACCTCATTGAAAATGGAGTCAGGAGGCTGGAAGAGAGAACTTCCATGCACATTTCACTCAGCACACAGGACTGACCCCACAGGAAGAGAGGCACCTGCATCTCTGATAGGAAGTGATACTAGACTCAGCAGGAGGGAGGGAAGATTCCTCCTCCCAAGTCCATAAAAGAGTGTGCCTCTCCTTTGTTTCTCTGTCCATGCCTGTGGTTCACCATTACAGCTCACATCCCTAACATTATACAAAAGAGCTCCAGCCTCAGCAGCCAAGTAGAGCTATCACCACATCATTTTCTCCTGACGGGCAGCCTGTCTGAGGAGGGAACCTTCTGTCATGTCCATACAGCAGCTGTGTGGTCTCTATCACCACTGTATTCCTCAGCTTTTCTTGTCATTTAGAGTTTGGTGCAAATGGCATGTTAGAAAGAAAAAAAAGTAAGTTAGAGTGACCTGGGGTTGAGTGAGCTTACATGCACCATAGAACATCTGGAGCACCTAGAATCTCACAAAAGCCTGTGCCAGCTAGGTTCTACCAAAGTAATCATTGTATCTTGTGATCTGACTTACATTTTTATATAATTTTACTTTGTAGAGCTCTGATCCTACACATCTCAGAACCCACTGAGCAGTTGTCATCATTAAATGCCTACATTTTGGGGAGGGTTGGTTGCTTTTAATTGTGTTGAAGTCAAATCTTATGTGAGTAAAGAACATAGCACTCTGGTGATGATGAGTCACTGGTCGAAGGAGCGGTGGCTCTCTACACCTGAAACAGTGTCTGGTAGGAGGAGGGGCAATTCTGTGACTTGGAAGAGGAATATCCTTGAAATCTGCTGATAGAAAAATAATACTTTTTAGAAGTGACAGGTGATCCTTGTTACATAGCATGCCTTTCATTGAGACAAAGCAATCAAACATCTGGCAAAAGCTGATTGATGCTTTAATAATTTCTTTTTTAGGAAATGATTGAGTCCTTTGTTTCAAAGTTGAGTCTGGAACAGTGTATGCATAGTTTCACAGTATTAGGCACCAAGGATGGTCTGATAAAAGCTGCCTCAGGCGTGGGCCATGCCGGCTGCGGCTCAGCTTCAGTTAATCCATGTCTGAGAACGCTCGTTAGTGAAGCAAGAGCACTGTAACCCCCTGCAACTGAAAGACAAGCAGTAGAAGAGCCTTTCTACTTATTTTCTTTACAGCATTTGGTTCTGAGTTCCCCCTGTTTTTGTTTTTCCAGTTGTGACATGTTCTTATCACTCTGTGCTCACCTAATTTAATAAAACCAATTAATTCATGTAAATATCCTATGCGATCTTTTTGTGATTATAAGGTTGGTGGGGTGGTGTCTTGCACAAGATTCTTTTCACTGACTAGATCAGTGATGGCGAACCTATGACACGCGTGTCAGTGGTGACACGCGAACTCATTTTTTTGGTTGATTTTTCTTTGTTAAATGGCATTTAAATATATAAAATAAATATCAAAAATATAAATCTTTGTTTTACTATGGTTGCAAATATCAAAAAATTTCTATATGTGACACGGCACCAGAGTTAAGTTAGGGTTTTTCAAAATGCTGACATGTCGAGCTCAAAAGGTTCGCCATCACTAGACTATATCAAGCATGTCAAACTCAAAGGCTAACACAAGCCAAATTAACAAGGTTTGCTAGTAAGTTTATGTGGGCTGCAAAAAAACAAAAGCTTCAACTTTCATAGAAACGTAGGATTATTTCGATAGAGACATGCTGAATACAAAGGGCTGAAATAAATGAGTAATCGTTAACATAAAATAATAGAACATTTTAATAAAAATTAATATTTTTTCTTGAACATTAACTTACCAGACACTGAATAACTGCACAAATTAATAAGTGTAATGCAAATCTATTTTTCTTGTTCTCCAAAAGTGAAATATTTCCTGTTGCGCACACCAAACAAGTCAGTCCAAGACTAATGACGTGGCAATTGGCTGCTAGGATATTCGCTGCTAGTATTAGTGGAGAGAAATGATGCGCCTGCGAGTAAGGGAAATGAATGCAACATGATTATAGTAATCAGTCATTAGCGAAGTTCGTTATTAATAATTAGAGGCCAGGTGCACAAATTCATGCACGGGTGGGGTCCAGCCAGCCCGTCCCAATCAGGCCTGGCCAGCCAGGGGGAGGGGACACGGGAGGTTGGCCAGCCAGCCCCGCCCCCTGGTCGAACTCCTGGTCAAGGGGACAACTTGCATATTAGCCTTTTATTATATAGGATATTTATATTGTTCTCTTTAAAGCCGCCTTGACCTTAGCCAAAGGCTAAGTTAAGGACTGCATCTAGGTCTTTGATGAAAGTGCTTTCCATTTAAGATTACAAATTGACCACTTTTATCTGTGTGTGTCTCAAAGGTGAGTGATTTCACGTGGAGCCACGATGGGACTCAAGCGCTTATTTCATATCGAGATGGGTTTGTCCTGGTCGGTTCTGTCAGTGGACAAAGACACTGGTCATCTGAGATCAACCTGGAAAGTCAGATCACATGTGGCATATGGACTCCTGATGACCAACAGGTAATGCATCTTGAATATAGGTGTGTAACGTTAAAGCCATGAGAGATGAGGAGGAAATGAGTAAAACATTATCACACAAGGAAAAAGGGCTGGGCTAGGGGAGTTTGCTCCAAAGCTTCTTAAAGAATCACAAAGGAAAAGAACAATGACAGTGTCCAGGTAAATATTAAAACAAAAATTTGAAATGAACCGTAGATTGGAAAAACAATATTTCCCACCAGTATGGTAAATATTGGGTAAATATTTTAATTACAGAAAATGTTGACCCAAATTTAGTTTTGAATCTACATAAGTAGTCAATTAATAAATGGATAATGGACATAGACAGTAATTTACAAAAGAAGTTCAACTAGTCAGTAATCATGTGGTGGAAAATTATTCTCAGGGAAAAAATGCAAAATAGCATAATGAGGACATATTTTCACTTTTAGCAAAAGTAGTAATAAACTGATACAGATGATTTTACTGATTATTGATGAGTACAATCAAGTATTCTCATTCATTGCTAGTAATAATGTGTATTAGACATTTGAAGAAGCATTTTGGTGTACAGTATGTAAAAAATATTAAAAATTATCAACCACTTTGACCTGGTAATATACTTTAGGAATTTATCTAAAAGAAACAAAGAGAAGCCCTGGTCGGTATTGCTTGGTGAATAGAGTTTTAGCCTGCACACCAAAAGGTCTTGGGTTTGATTCCTGCTCAAGGGCGTGTACCTAGGTTGCAGGTTCGATTCCCTGGCCCTGCTTCGATGTGTCTCTCTCATGGATGTTTCTCTCTCTCTCTCTCTCTCTCTCTCTCTCTCTCTCTCTCTCTTCCTCTCCCCCCCCTTCCCCAGTACCTCCCCCTCCCTCCCTCCCTTCCACTCTCTAAAAAGCAATGGAAAAAATATCCTCTTGTGAGGATTAACAAAACAAAAAAAAAACAAAAAAAAAAACAAAGGGAAGAAAATAACAGTTCTTTATTGAAGTATTATTTATTATCAACTTTCCAGGTTGATCTCAGATGACCAGTGTCTTTGTCCATTGAAGATAGCACATCAGCCTACTAGTCTCAAAATAAAATGGTTAAGGTATTACATAGTAGTTCTGTAAATTGTAGATTGTGGTATAAAGATGGTGTAATAATTTGGAAGAGCTCTTATGGTCTAATGTAAGGAGGAAGGTCCGGATTTGAACGGTATATGTGGTATGATCACCACATCATAAACACCCAAGAGGAACCCGCTGTGTAGTATGAAGAACTGGAACGAAGTGAATCCAAATGCTGCGGACAGGTTGTGATTTTATGGTGATGAGCCTTCTGGTCATTTTTTTCAAACCTAATTTCAAAATAATTTTTGGTGTTCTAATTTCATGATAAAACAATATATAATAACCTAATAAGATCAGATGTTGATAATTGATTTTTAAATATAATGTTTATGAGGTAAAACCTTTATAAATATAAAACTTGTCCAAGTACAGCAGAATCCATACAATGCTGAAACATTTTAAGCAGTATAATATGGAACCATACTTTTATTTTGAGACACTGTTTTGTTTTGTTTTTACTAAATTGCTTTCCTCTAGTCATATGTTTCATGTTTTCTTTTTTTTAAAAATAAAAATGGCCAATTTGTTTTCTTCTCAAACTTAGTGTTGTGAGAAAGGAATACATTGAAATTGAGAATTTATATGGATACTATAATTACTTTAAAATTTCATTGATTTTAAAAACTGCCCTGCAATGAGAGAGAGCTGTTGACCTGATGTGGCCTGAGGACCCTCAGGTTTCCACCAGCCTGTTAGCTGTTGGTGTCCACATTACAGAGGCTTGTCCCTCACCTGGGCATGAACCCTGCAGTCCAGCAGGGAAAATATGAGACAAATTTACATAATTTCGTCATCAGTTCGTAATTAAAAGCGTTTTTGGAATATTTGAACAGAGCATTGATTTATAGCCTAAAGAATCAATTGAAGAAGTTCTTCCTTCATTTGGCAAAGACCAAACTTTGGGTAGAAACTCATTTACTAATAGTCACTGAGCATCCACTCGTGACAGGAAACGTGAGAAATTTCGGTGCAGACTTGCCCTCGAGAAGCTCATGGTGTAATGGGCAAGACAGACTTGCAAAACAGAGCCAAGCTCACAGTGCCCTGGAGGCCATGGTTAGAGTGAGGTTAATTCTGTGATGGGTCCGAAAGCTTTCAGGCGTGGTGTCGGAGCACTTGTGATGTGACAGACACCGTACTGGACATTGGAGATAGCACATCAGCCACAGTCTTTTCTGGGAGAGGACCTGGCTGTGTGTGTTGGTTGTTTGGGAAAGGACAAGATCACACATTTCGTCTGGGACTTGTTGACTCTGAAGGCCCTTTGGCTCATTCAAGTAGCAGGTCGGCAAGGGCATGTGTGAGCCTGAGCTTAGGGAGAGGCCTGGACAGGGAGCTAGTGTGGGTGGGGCCCTCGACGCCGTGGACATGACTGATCTAGAGAGAGAAGAGGGCCTCGGGCCAAGCCTGGAAGAGGAGCCAGCCCAGGAGGAGCCAGCCCGGCTCCCTGGAGAGAGCACCCGAAAGAGGGAGGAGAAGCGCGGAGACTGGTGTCCTCGCCATGAGTGTGCTATTATTAGACTTTCCGTCTTGTTCTCTTCAAGTCCGAGCCTCACATAGCCTGTCTCATGGGAAGTGATTAGGCATGAAAAGAACGTGTAATAGGCGAGATTTTTAAAAATCTGATTTCATGTTGTATCTGTGACATACTTGTTCCAAAACAGAGTAACTCCCTCCATCATTGCTTGACAACTAGACAATTCGTGCTGGTTTTTCCTTCTCTCAGATTTTATAGGGTCTGATCTTCCCAAGAGGGCTGTGTTTGGAACTGGCTGATGGTGGAGCTTTGGGGGAGGGGGGCTTTTTGTTCCATGTTGCCTTACTGTAATGTTGAGCACTGGCCACCAGTCCTTTCATTCAGGAATTAGGGGTCTGTTCTATTGTCTGGCATCAGTTTCTCTAAAATGGAAAGATGTGTGTTACTTAAAAACGCTTCAGTGCAGAGGCCTTTCTTCCTCCCTCCACAAATACTGCCGTGGTCACCTGCTATGACAGGCCCCGGGGAGATGGCGGTGAGCAGAGCCGGCCTGGTCCAGTCCTCAGAAGCTTACGGTCTGTGTGGGAGTCAGGTATGAAAAATCATACAGGAAAGATTGAGAATAGTGATGATTGCACCAGTGGAACATGGTGGGTCGGCAGAGTCCACCACAGACAGGGCGGGGATCTCCTTTCCTGCGTCCTTGTGAAGAGTAATTAATTGTTGGCTAATGAGCTATCGTTATTAAAAACAAAAGTCATAAATGATCAATGACCCCTTCAGCCAGCACCAAGGTACAGAGATGCTCTTCAGAACAGACTTGAAAAATGAGTGAGGCTGTGCAAAGCAGGGGAAGAAAAGCCTTTGTCACCCGTGACATTTGCCTTACAGTGCGGTCCCCACATATCTTTTTCACTTGAAACATGTAAATTGTACATTTCAGTTAAAGTTATAGGAAGTCATGTTCTGTATGTGTCATCATTTAAAACTGCTTACCAACATGTTCAATGTCTGCCATTCTAGAGTTCAGCAGTGTTCCTGTTGGTTTTGTCTGGTTTTCTTTAAGTGGCGTGGACTAATAAATTGATCCACTTCTGAGGGAAAACAGTTTTAGCCTTTTTTTTTAGCTTTCAGTCATTAAAATGTAGATCATGTTTAAAGAAATATTTGGTAGAAATTGATTTATCCTAACAGTCCTGTGAAATCTGTGAGCTTATTACTACTTAAATGAATTATATCATCCCATGCAATTCATCTCAATCATCAGCATTTATGTCCTAAAATTACCTTTTTAAAAAAATATGTTTTTATTGATTTCAGAGAGGAAGGGAGAGGGAGAGAGTCAGAAACATCAATAATGAGAGAGAATCGTTGATCGGCTGTCTCCTACATGCCCCCCTACTGGGAATCGAGCCCACAACCTGGGCATGTGCCCTTGACTGGAATCGAACCCAGGACCCTTCAGTCCGTAGGCCTATGCTCTACCCACTGAGCCAAACCAGCTAGGGCTAAAATTACCTTTTGATTGTCATTTACTTTAATTTATTCATTTAACAAAAAATACTTGTTGATTGTCCACTGTGTACCCAAAGCTCTTTTAGGTACAATGGGGTACCTCTGTGAATAGTCTTTGCCCCCAAGCTTAGTGTCATAACCTTAAACGCAAAAAGAGGCAAGAGTTTAAAAAGCCTTATTAAATCCTGGTCTTTCTAGTCAGATAGCCCTGGCTTGACCACTTAACAGCTTTGTCAACTTGACCCCTTCCAATTGTTTCTGCACCTGTAAAATGGAAATAGTTTGCTTGGTTGTCACAATGAGTTGCTCGGGGGTAGACAAATCTCATTAGACACAAAAGATAGAAAGTTTTCATGGCAGGAGATGCAGAGCCCGCCTGTGCCCACCACACAGACCAGAAGATATCAGCATGCTTCCCAGGCCCAGGTTCCCCTCGTGACGTCCGGCTGGATGGCACCACTGTCAGGGGGCTGCCAGCCTCTGTGAGATACTCTAGCGCTGCTCTGATGGGGCGCGGGGGGTCACTCCCACCCCCTGTCCTCTGCCTGCCGTGCTCTAGCTCTGCCATGTGCCTGTCCCATCTCCCAGCAGGGCCCTGAGTGTGTGCTCCCAGACCTGGGGGCCTGAGGGAATTCCCGAGGTCCATCCGGCTTCATTCCAGCATTGCTGGGACTTCACTCCCAGGAGTGTTCTGACAGTTATGAGGCGCAGCTTTTAGTATAGCGCTTATCACAAAGTCAGCACTTAGTGAAGGTATTATTACCGTTAATGCTTTATAACATTAATTATCAGCTAATACCATTCTTATTCACAGTGAAATAAAACAGACAAACTATTTCAGGAACATCTTTTCCAAATATGATTAGATAACATGCTTACATAACCAGATGTATTTTCTCTAGGTCAGACATACACCTAAGTTTGTCTTCTAAATCTAATGAATTCTTAACAATGAACCTCTGCTACTTCTTTATTTTCCAGAAAAATAAGTGAATAACCCTCTTCCTTCAACCCAAGAAAACAAAACAAGCCACAAAAAGTGAAACCAGGATTTGCTCATATTATTTGATAATGTCCATACAATATAATGAATATGTTTATTGTGCTGCTGGTCATATTTCCGTATTAGAGGACTCGAGTTTTTGCAATAGCAGTCAGCTAAATTTTCACTGCTTAATGCTTTGTGTATCCCTTCAGTTACTTAACTGGTCTGTGATTTTTATTCCAAATATACTTTGTCCTTCTAAACAAGTTGGAGGTGATGAGGGTGTGTGGGAAACCGGAGGCCTTCCCTCCCGTCCATCAGCAGTCCTGGTGCTCACTTGCAGGTGCTGTTCGGCACGGCCGATGGGCAGGTGATCGTCATGGACTGCCACGGCAGGATGCTGGCGCACGTCCTCCTGCACGAGTCGGACGGCATCCTCAGCATGTCCTGGAACTACCCTGCCTTCCTGGTGGAGGACAGCAGCGAGAGCGACACGGACTCGGACGACTACTCCCCGCCCCAAGGTAGCTCGCTGCTCCACAGGGACAGCGTATGGAGGGAATGGACCGCGTTAGAGGCAGAGGGGAAAGGTCTGCCACAGGCACAGCACCCTCACTTGTTGGGAAGAGTTCGCGAACTGAATTGCAAGGCCCCTCGGCCCAGTCTGTGTTCTCTATTTGACTGTCTTCTCTCTGCCACCCCCTGTCTCACTGTCGCTGGTCAGGTTGATTGGCATAGGTTTCCTACACATAAAATGCTCTCGCTTTGTCTTCTTCCTTTCCCAGATGTGTGTGTTATGCTTCCCAGAGAATATGCATACACATTGCTGTGCATGTGTGTTTATTTTAGGAGAAGACAATGTTTACACATAAAAACATTAAGATCAGTGCTAGTGTTTCAGGGTAGGTAGGTCTTGAGGGAGAGTGTTCTTAGCACCGACAGATGGGGAAGTAACTGCCCAGGCTCTCTGCTGAGCACCCTCTGCGGCCGCGTCGTTTGGAGGGCGGAGAAGGCTGCTTGCTTAGCAGCACCCCAGTGCAGAGTCCCATCCGCATGGCCAGGCCGTTTTCAAGACCCTCCACAAGATTGCAGCGCTGTGGCCCTGGATTTGGGTCAGGTGCTCATTGTCTCTTTTTCACTCAGCACTTTTGTCCCCACAGATGGTCCAGCAGCATATCCCATCCCGGTGCAGAATATCAAACCACTGCTCACCGTCAGCTTCACCTCGGGGGACATCAGCTTAATGAACAACTACGATGACTTGTCTCCTACTATCATCCGCTCAGGCCTGAAAGGTACTGCATATGACCCTCGGCCCAGGGATTCGTTTTCCAGGCTGGGTGTCGTACACCCAGCACTTGTTGATTCTCGTCCCCTGCAGTGACCCCTTCCTGACTTAAGGGAGTCTGTTAGAAAGGCCACTTCCTTTCTCTTTTCCACTTATCTGACAAGTCGCTGCCTGGTCTTGCCTAGAGGAGGGATTCCTGACCAGCAGGCTTCATCTTCACCTGCTCTTCTCCCGCTCCGACAAGAGTGGTCCTCTCTCTGTGCGCTGTGTTTGTCTCTGGCTGACACTGTGTCTGCAGAGTAGTGGATGGCAGCCCCTGCTGTTCTCCAGGCAGCAGATGGTGCACGAGACACATTTACACAGAAGCCCCTGTGGCTTTAAGGCTTACTAAAGCCTTAATGGTTGTGCAGTGACGTTACCTTGGATGCATTGTTTTGTTCTCTGTTTATCAGACGAGATTGTGGTGGAGCAGCATTCCCAGCACATTCCCACCAAATTTGCAGCTTAGAAACATGTGAGTTGGGGAGGTGACCCATAGAAGCCCTCCCAGGTGAGAAATTTTTTTGACTAGAGTTTTATTCTAACTCCCATCTTAGATCCACATGGTCTTTTTCTGTTACTGTCTCAAATAAATATAATCAGAGAACTTCCAGTGAAGAAAGGTGACTTATGATATTCTTTTTTATATATATTTTATTGATTTTTTACAGAGAGGAAGGGAGAGGAATAGAGAGTTAGAAACATCGATGAGAGAGAAACATCGATCAGCTGCCTCCTGCACACCTCCCACTGGGAATGTGCCCACAACCAAGGTACATGCCCTTGACCAGAATCAAACCTAGGACCCTTCAGTCTGCAGGCCGACGCTCTATCCACTGAGCCAAACCGGTTAGGGCTGTTCTTTCGTTTGTCACCAGCACAGTGTCACATGGAAAAGAACATAGAGTGTCCGATAGACCATGTGCCTGCAGCCAGCCCTCTTCTCATCATCTACCACACATTCCTTTATTGCAGATTCATTTGTGTGTGTATAGGGGTGGGAAGTGATTTTGCTTTGCCAATGTTCCCCCCCCACCCCAGCAAGTTGTGCCTTGAAGAAAAATTTCCTGAGAATCCCAAATTGTTTATCATACAATGAACCATAAATTGGTTCACCTTATTTGGAGTTTTTACCCTTTGTTGTGACTTTTGCTCTTTCTTGAGGATGTAGGGGAGGAAAAACATTTCCCCCAGCTGAGGTTCTGCAACTGCCCATCTGAGGTTCCGCAACTGGGGCCCTGTAAAGTCGACTGACAAAGACAGATTGACAAGAGAAAAGCAAACAAATGCATTAACTCAGGCATTGCACTTACCCATGAAAGCACTAGTAGATGAGTAACTCGGAGCAACTCTGAGCGGTGGTTAGAATGTGGGTTATACAGCATGTTAACAAAAGAACAATACATTTTAGAGAAATGACAAAGCTAAAGGACTAAGTTTCTAGGGCAGCAAATCGTGGGAACTAATTGATGATAAGGGCTAGTTCATAAATTTGTTTTATAGATTCGTCTAGTATCTTTTCTGGGTTGATAAGGGTCTAAAGTTGTCTCCAGTGATTAACTTATGTTCTTCCTGGTGGGAGGTCATACACGTTTACAAATTTGTCTTGCTTTTAGACAATCTTGGAGAGCAGAGAGCTTGTCTTGTATCTTATTTCTTCTCAAAATAATCCTTATGCCAATAAGGCATATTTTGGATGGCACATTCTGCTACCCATCAAAAACAAAAACTTAGGAGTTCAGAAATTCAAGAGCATGTCTCACTTTACCCCACATTGCCTTAAAATAAAGGAATTCGAATTCAAAATAAAGGAATTCAAATTCATACTGCTTTGTTTTGTTTCTCTGTTTTGCAGAATTTTCTCTTTCTAGCATTTCTTTGAGCACACAATGGCCCTATTATTGTGAAACATACTCCTTTTAAAAGATTGGCTTGCCATTATAGACTATAACTATCTCAGGATAACTTTATAACTGTGTCTAATGCACTCAGAATTAAGATTCAGGAGGCTTTGTCTAGAAGTAAATGACAAAGACTTATTCAAGGGTCTCTGAGTTTGCAGACGGAAAACACAGCTAGGCAATACCAGACCATTCCAATGGAGAAAGAAAAGCTGAGGGGCCTTATAGTACAAAGTCCGTTCTTGAGAAGAATCAGTCCTGCATTCTGAGCCCTGCATTGGTCCAGGATGGTGTCTCCAGATGTCCAGCGATCTGGACAGTGGGTCAGTTTCTTCTTGAGGTCACTCGGATGGTCATCTGAGGGTTTGATGTATGTTCAGGCCATTGACACACAGTGACCCAGGTGCATCCAGCATTGACGCAGGACTGAAGCCCAGAAGGTTAAGTTCCCAGGCTAGTCAAAGCAAGAATGGCATCATTTCCTATTGCCTCAGCATACGTTATTGAATAATTCAGAAACTTGACCATAGTGACTCCATTTTTTTATTCACTCTGTTCCTCAACTGCACTGAAGAAATCCCTGAGCATTTGCTTGTAAATATTTGGGCTCATTCTTAACTCGGACAGACAGTTCCCACCTAGTAAACAAAATGTTTAAGACTCCAAAAGTGTCTTAAGAGCCTTGAGTGCTCAGGGCCCGTCTTTGAGCAACCTCTGAATGTGACTGTGTGTCTAGGTCAGCCCTGCGGGAGCAACAACCTACTTTTCTGTTGGTAAAAGACAAAATGCAAAGAATGTTATTAAAATGAATAAATAGCAAAAAGAATGGTGCCAGTATCCACTCACCCATTGACCAAAGTGGGTCGGCTGAGGAGCCTTGGGAATGAAGTACTGTGTCTTTATTTCTGCGGTATTGCAGTGATGCTTCCGCCCTAGACAAGGGTAGACCTCATCTTTTTCTTGTTTTTACCTGTTAGTGTTAGTGCTCCTCCTTTTGACGTCTTTGTGCTTACAAAGGAACCATCCAGAAAAGGTCATCTCAGTTTCATTACCACAAGGCTCTTCACTAGAGTGATTGAGGCATTTGGGTCCAGAGCACACTGTGGTGTATGCACAAGCCCTCTCGCTTCCCCTATCATCTTTTTAAAAGTCTATTCACCAGGGTATGTATTTGATTCTTTTAAGTTATTTTTCATTTGCTCCACCTTATTCATATCCTCTTATATGAAAAAGGGGGGTGGGGGACTCCTTTTATTGATGTGTTCTCTCTCTCAGGGTGTATTATTTCACGTGGTGCTTGTCTATAACTCCTTCCTCTCAGCTCTCTGCTACCTCTGTCTCTGGTTTCTGTCTGTGGCTGACATGCTGAACGAGCTCTGGCTTCCCTGGGTCTGGAGAGTCGTCTTGCCCCAGAGGCCACTGTCTAGTCTTCAAAGGAAGTTAATTTCTGCGGTGACCTCAGAGTGGCTGGTGTTAATGTCAGCATCAGTACCGCACATGAATAAGAGAGAGGCCGTGATCACGTGTGACCTGTTAGCACTTAGAGCAGTGGTTCTCAACCTTCTGGCCCTTTAAATACAGTTCCTCATGTTGTGACCCGACCATAAAATTATTTTCGTTGCTACTTCATAACTGTCATGTTGCTACTGTTATGAATCGTAATGTAAATATCTGATATGCAGATGGTCTTAGGCGACCCCTGTGAAAGGGTCGTTCGACCGCCAAAGGGATCGCAACCCACAGGTTGAGAACCACTGGCTTAGAGGCTGTTGAATTCTAGACCCAGCTCTTACACACGTCCCTGTCCAGCCTCTGCAGAATGGGCCCCTGAGTTCCAGACTTCCGGGATCTCTGTATAAGCCACAAACGGTCTTAGGGTCTTGAGGGAGAAAAACTATACTGTAAATCTTATTAGTACAACAGCTTATTTTACCAGCAAGAATAAGTAACTGGCTCACATTGGGATTAGACAAATCATTTAATAGCCTTTCTTGTAGGCACTGAAAGGCTGGTAGGAGGGCATTGCGTCTCCAGTGTGGACATTTCTCTGACAACACTACCACCTCACAGAAGTATTTATCTTCTTTCCTAAGCCCCACAACATCGTCAACTGTTGGATAAGAGTTGGGGCCTTCATGTGCAGATATGTTCTTTGCCTGCACATTATCTGCCCAGGGCTGCATAGAAATCAAATGAGTATAGTTAGGCTTTGCTCGGAATTTACTTTTAGCCTTTATGACTTCTTTGAGTCATCTCTTGGTGGGGGGGGAGGAGGGGGCACAACAATGGGAAAAGCACTTAGGATGTACATCATAGGTTTTATTATCTTGCCTGCTCTCTCAGAGTTCTGCAAGTCCTGTTATGGAATTGCTGGCATTAGAGATAGGTATTTAGCATGCCAGCTTTGTCGTATATTTTCTTTGACTGATTTAGTTATCTTTCAGGGGCACTACAATTCCTTGCTAAGTCGTAAGCACCTGTTTTTAATAGAGTCTGTATCGTTTTCAGAGAAATAGGTAGCTAATGTCTTCATGAGAGAAAAGGGGAGAGCCACTGTTGCATTTGTTAAGCGTCTCTTTTTTAAACTACTTACCATGAAGTGAAAGTTCAGGGAGAAGTATGTTTCAGGCCGTTTCTTCTTTGTGATTTCAGAGGTGGTGGCCCAGTGGTGTACGCAGGGAGACCTTCTGGCAGTCGCTGGGATGGAACGGCAAACCCAGCTTGGTGACCTTCCCAACGGCCCTCTCCTGAAGAGTGCCATGGTCAAGTTCTACAATGTTCGTGGGGAACACATCTTCACACTGGACACACTTGTGCAAGTAAGGAGGTGGGGAGGGGCACTCACTGTGATGCCGGTGTTAGTGTGCCCCAGTCTTCATGGAAGAGTCGTGAGTTGGTTATACTCACTGTAATTGTCTTTGACAGATTTCAATCCTTTGTTGACTTTAATTAAATTATGAGGCATGAACCAGGAAAAATAAGGAGAAAGACATTTTTGCTTTTTAACCAAAATACAGTCAAATGAATGGACAATAAGCAGAGTGACCTGGTGTTTATTATCAGTCTGAAGTAGAAATCAGAACATGCAGAAGTGAATGCTCATTCTTAATTTATTTACTCCGATTTTATGTTAAGTCAGTAATGTATTTTTATGTTTCAGCTAAGTTACTGTTAAACAGTGTTTAAAAGCTTAAATGTCTTTGAGAAAGTGCACAGGTGGGCCCCTTTCTGTTTGTTTTTATGTTCCAGAAATCTTTAGACCATTCATTCTTGTCTGGGTCTGGTATGGCAGAGGATGAAATCCTCAGCAGGGTGTACTGGACAGAGAGCAGTGAGTGAGTTTGATGGGGGTGATAATAAACTAAGGACTTATGTCCTAACCTTACCCAGCTCATTAGAGAGGCAGGTATACCATATTGGGGTATTTTGTAATTAGATGCAGGCATTAATTATTTAAATATCTCTTTTTTAGAAATTATAGTGAAATATACATAACATAAATATTTACCATCTTAACCATTTTTAAGTGTATAGTTAGGTAGTGTGAAGTATATACCATTGTGGTCTAACCAATCTCTAGGACTTTTTCATCTTGTAAAACTGAAACTTTATCCCATTCTGTTTCTATGCACTTGACTATTGTACATACCTCATATATGGAATCATACAGTATTTGTCTTTTTATGACTTTTTAAAATTTTAGTTAGCATAACCTCTCCTTAAGGTTCATCCACGTTATAGCATATGCCAGAATTTCCTTCTTTTTTAAGGCTGAATAATATGCCATTACATATATATGTGTATGTGTATGTATGTATATACTGAATGGCCAGGTTATTATGACCACCTGATGTTTGTAGGCAAATTAGCTATAATTTTGTGCTGAAGTTGCTAGAGGGCCAGATCATTATAAATAGGGAAGCAGGTTGTTTACCATGACAGTAGAAGTGATTTTTTTCTGAAGATATGGGTAAACAACGCGATTTAACAGCCTTTGAACGTGGGATATATATATACACCCACACACTGAGTGGCCAGATTATTATGACCACCTGACGTTTGTAGGCAAATTAGCCGTATACTGCATCGTATGGGATATGGAAGCCGAAGGCCTGTTCTAACACCTTTGCTGTCTGCAGTTACCAAGATAAAAAGTCTCCAATTCACACAAGAACACAAGGATTGGACAGTCGAGCATTGGAAAAAAGTCATGTGGTCCGATGAATCACGTTTCCAGTTGCATCATGCAGATGGCAGAGTGAGAATTTGGTGGAAACAGCATGAAAGCATGCACCCCACATACATGAGTACAACCCTTCAAGCTGGTGGGGGCAGTGTTATGGTTTGGGGCATGTTTTCCTGGCATGGTTTGGGCCCTTTAATTCGTGTGGAACAACGTCTGAATAGCACAACATACCTAAGTATCGTTGCTGATCAAGTTCATCCTATCATGTTGATGGCGTATCCCAATGGAGATGGCTTCTTCCAACAAGACAATGCGCCATGCCACGGTGCTCGTATTGTGCAGGAGTGGTTTCAAGAACATGAGGGAGACTTTACCTTGCTTAGGTGGCCCCCACAATCACCAGATCTCAATCCAATTGAGCATTTGTGGGACGAAGTTAAAAGAGCCATGAGG
Source organism: Myotis lucifugus (assembly GCF_000147115.1). Taxonomy (NCBI): domain Eukaryota; kingdom Metazoa; phylum Chordata; class Mammalia; order Chiroptera; family Vespertilionidae; genus Myotis; species Myotis lucifugus. The sequence continues at coordinate 3,631,725 of NW_005871173.1, forward strand.
CAGCTGGTTCCACAACCATCAAATCTCACAGAACTGGACAGTGCTATTCATCAGGCATGGTGTCAGATTCCTCGCATCACCTTTCACCGTCTCGTCGAGTCAATGCCAAGAAGAATTGCCACAGTATTGAAGGCAAAAGGTGGCCCAACGAAGTACTGATGGGGTGGTCCTAATAATCTGGCCCACGTTCAAAGCCTGTTAAATCACGTTGTTTACCCATATCTTCCGAAAAAAATCACTTCTGTCGTGGTAAACAACCTGCTTCCCTATTGCTAATGGTCTGGCCCTCTAGCAACTTCAGCGCAAAATTATAGCTAATTTTCCTACAAACGTCAGGTGGTCATAATAATCTGGCCACTCAGTGTATATATACACCATTTTATACATTCATCCTTCAGTGGACATTTGGGTTCCTTCCACCTTTTAGCTATTTAGGTCTCATGCTGCTGTGAACAAGGATATACAAATATGTCTTGAAACACTGCTTTCAGTTCTTTTGAATAAATACCCAGGACACTTGTTGGATCATATGGTAGTTTTATTTCTAATTTTGGAGGAACTGTCATAATGTTTTTCATGGTGGCTGCACCATTTTACATTACAACAGTGCCCAGAGGTTCTATCTTCTCTACATTCTTGCCAACACTTTTTATTTTCTGGTGTGTGTGTGTGTGTGTGTGTGTGTTTTTAATGAGTGTGAGGTTTTTATTTGTATTTCCCTGATTGTTACCTTGAGCATCTTTTCATGTGCATTTTCATCAGCTTATTGGCTGGCCTTCTGTGCTGCTTTGGAGAAATGACTCTTCAAGATCCTTGCCACTTTTATTTTATTTATTTAAAAATATTTTTATTCACTATAGAGAGAGAGGAAGGGAGAAGGAGAGAGAGAGAGAAACATTGATGTGAGAGAGAAACATCTATTGGTTGCCTCCTGCATGCACCCTGACTAGGGATCAAACCCACAACCTGGGTATGTGCCCTGACCGAGAATCAAACTGGTGACCCTTCAGTGCACAGGACGATGCTCAACCAACTAAGCCACACTGATCAGGGCTATTTGATTGATTGATTCATTCATTCATTCATTCATTCATTTATAGAGAGTAGGAGGTAGAGGGAGAGGGAGAGAGAGAGAGAAAGACATCGATTTATTGTTCTACTTATTTATGCATTAATTGGTTGCTTCTTGTATGTGCCCTGACCAGAGATCAAACCTGCAACCTTGGCATATCAATACAATGCTCTAACCAACTGAGCTATCCAGCCAGGGTTGCCAATTTTTTTGTTGGATTATTTGGTGTGTTTTGTTGTTGTTGAGTTACAGAATTTAAATATATCTTTTGACAATGCAATATCTTCTGTGGGCAAATATGCATATTTGTTCACTCATTTGTTCAAGTGCCCAGCAAACATATTTTGAGGGGCTGCTGTGTGGCTGGTGCTCTAAGTGCTAGGATATAGGAATATGACACAAGAGCTGGTCAAGATAATAAGCTGAAATTAAGTCCCAGCCAAAGCTAGACAGTATGATTTTAAATTGAGTCAGTGCTGTCCATGCCTTCCCTAGGGGCAGAAGGGGTACAGGTTGCCTAAAATTAGAAGTTGGAAAGAATAATGCAGCAGGAATACCAAAAAAATATATAGAAGATTTAAGAACTACTGGGGATGTTATGAAATCTGGGTAGGTAGGTAAATACCTTATGACCTGGGACTGGGAAGGATGAGGTCATGATAAAGCATCTTCAACAGGAAGTGATGGAAGTAGGATGGGGACTTGTGGTTGGATAGAAATTCCTACTCCTATTTTAGAAGTGAAGCAAACAAACCAGGGAAGAGCTAAAGTGAAGTCAAGCTGAGGCCATTATTACGATGCCAGGGTGTGTGAGAAAGTGAACATAGGTACTGGAGTCCCTGCACATTTGGGATTAAGGAGAGTTAACCTTGTTGACAATTTGACCCTTCCGCCAGTGTATTGCATGGCACATAGGAGGTGCCCAATAATACTCAGTGGATTGATGGATGGACAGTTGTCATCATATGCTTTCTTTAGTTCTTTCTGTTGGTTGTATGAGCCAGTAGGCTGTGTGCCCTCTCAATCAGACCTCATACCAGTTTGCTCTCTGTAGCCTAACTGGACGACAAGTAGGAGAGGATGGGAATTTTCAGCTCTTTCGGAGTTAATAAGACTGTTGTGTTTATTAGAATGTTTGTGAATTGCAGTGCTGGAACCCAAGTACATGCAGCATTGTCCACTATTCTGTCTGACTCGGGGCACACCCTTCGGGGCAGCATTCTGTCCCCTCTCCAGGGAATGTTCTTTCCTGCCATCTCAGCTTGGGAAAATCCATCCTCCTTAGGCCAGGCCAGTCACATTCTTCTGTAAATCTGTCCAACGATTTCGATCCTTCTTCTCTATGAAAACTTGGGGTCCTTATACCGCTGGCATATATTGCACTTTTCTGTCTACTTGTTTTATTTTCCTGAAGGCAAACACTGTGTTTTCTTCATTTTTGTGATCTTCACTGTGCCTAGAATGTAATAGAGACTTGATGGTCTTAACCACTGCAAAAGTTCTCATCAGCGCTGACATGAAAGTATCATGGGTCTTGAATTTAAACTGGGTTTGGGGATAAGAGAGGGGCTTGGCTGATCTTTCTTTGGAGAAAAATATCTATACAGTGTCTCAGCATTTTAATAAATCATTGATTCCTTTTTTCATTTGAAGGTTTGTTTCAACCACTGAAAAAATTGCCTCAATAATATAAAATTAAATATATGCTATTAAAAATCAAATACAATATTAATTTTATATAGTACCAACTTTCTCTTTGCCTGGGATGATTCTAAAATCACATGTTATCTGTGCTATGCTACTCATGGGGTCCACAGGCAGGGACATTCTTATAGCAGGAAGGAAATTGGGCAATTTATTGAACTGTTTATAAAAAGAACATAATGCCGTTTAGATTGGAGAATTTATTTCCAAGTTAATTAGATTGTAGGTTATTGCGCACAAAGCCGTTGCCAAGCACAAACTCGCGCAGCCTCAGCCTTAAAATTGATTCTCCTGATTTGCTCATAATAGCTATGCCTGTGGCTGAAGCTCTTATAAGGAAATATACTATAATTTATTTTCCTTCCCTTCCTACCTGTTGTAATTTAAAATCCTGTCATTGATCTCATTATCTCTTCCCTGTGACCATCTATAAATAATAGCATAGCTGATCATCTGGCACAGGTTTTCAGAGTTAGCACTACTGACTGAAGCTTGCTGGCTCCAGTAATTGGGGTCTGGGTTGTTAGCTGGTCAGTTGTTTTGTTTTGTTTTAGCTTTATGAACTTTTTCTTGCATTAAAAGCAAGTGGGAGGAGTTACCTTATGTTCTATAAGGCTCAGTCATTGATGTAAAAATTAAAAGAGAAGGAAAAGAAGAAGGTGGGTGTGGGAACTGAAAAATCAAATGAGAGATTGCATTTGTGCTCGTAGACTTGTACACTCGTGAAGCAGAATCATTTAGCAAAAGTGTACTTGCCTCCTTTTGTTGAGGATTAGCTCCGTCTGTTCTCATGAGGCTGCGTAGATGTGCTTTTCCTTTTTGTTGTGAATAGATGAGAAAGTCCTTCCCGGTCATCTGCTTACATAACACAAAATGGTGTATTCTTTTAAAGCTGAGATTGGGGTGACTGAATCCTGAGCTAGCTTTTATTTAACTTAGTTGGTGCCAAATCATCGTAACTTAATATTCAGAACTGTCCATGGCTCCAGCCAACATAGTTCATTGGTGACCAATCGTCAGCGTAGCCTGTTTGAAGGTGAGCTATTCTAGATAGCTTTCCTTTTGTACACATTCTTGTACAAACATTAAATAGCCCCTTCTGCTGGGGCTGATAGACATTTGAAGTGCATTTGCTCTTGAGCCAGTTTTCTTTCTCTTTGACTCTTTTTGTTGTCGACTTTAATCCAGCTTGATCAGCTTAGCTTTAATATGGAAAGGATTTGTATTTCTCTTACCTTTTTAGATGACTTCATCCAGCTCACTACTGTATACAAAATAGTAATATAGTGAGGAAGCTTTCATTCCAATTAAAAAACAGATCAGTACGTTCCCTCATCTCAGTCGGGCCTCTGCTGAAAGACCCCTGCTCTTTGTCTCGCCCTTATCCCGTCTGGTTTTACTTCACAGCACTTTCACCACCTGACATTACCGAGTTGTCCGGGCAGATACTAAGTTATTTCTCTCTCCCCTCCCACCTCAGTGCCACTAGGGCCGGGGTTTTTCTTACTCTCATACCTAGAGTCTGTCTGGCCCATTGTACACAACTAACAGGTCTTTACTGAAAAACTGCCTGGCAGCTCAGTAGCTGAATAAATGACTGGACAAATGCATGGCCTCTCCTATAGGGGCAGGAGGGAGGGTTAGGAGATACTTGGTGTGTCTTTGGATGCCCTCAGGGGTTGAAGCTGGCCTTTGACCTCACTGTTCCATCGTGTTGTGGCACTAGAGTAACAAACCTGCATTCCTTTTAAATGGCTCAGCACCGGCAATGAGAGGGAGATACAGACACTTGGGGGCGGTGGTACGTCTTTAAGATTAATCACAATTTTGGTACTAACAGAACCTCTGTCCTGACCTGCACTTGTGAGGGATTGATGATACCAAAGAAAATTGTTTGTGTATTTTTATGTGTCGTCTACACTGGCTTCAGCAGTGAGTAACAGGCCCCTCTATGGGATCTTTCCTCTCTGTGTAAGGTTCCTCTTGTAAGGAGGGGCCCATCTTGGAAGTTTCTGGAAGCCCCAAACTTGAGTTCCAGGCTCCCTGGTCCTCCTCAGTGCTGCAGCTGGCCTCTCTGTGATAGAAATGAAAGCTGAATTATCTTTAGCCCACAGTTTGTTTTGAAGTTGAAACCAGGATTAGCTGACCCCGGGGGCTATTTTAAGCAAGTGTCTTCATGTACTCCTTTTATCTTGATGTTGTCGCTGAAGTGTTGTGAAAATTCTGTTCCTATCTGTCATTCATATTAAAGATCTGGTATCCCCACTTCTCATCTTTGAGACCCATCAAGACCTCATTAAATTAGAATTCCATCTGCCTGGATCGGAATGAATTCTCTCGCTGCTTCTACATCACAGCCCGTTGCCTCTTGCTTTCTTCCTTGGCTAATCTTACTTAGACAGCACCCCTGAGCTTTGAGTTTTTTCAGTACAAGCAGTTTCTACTTGCACATTTAGATATTAGCCTGCCTTTTCAAAGCAAGTGATGGCCACCAACCCCTAAGAGGCAACCACAGGACCTGTGTCCTCTCCGCCCCCACCCCCTTCCAGCTAGCTCTCTACTTTCTCTCAGACCCATCAGCTTGAGGATGGCTGAGAATAGCAGTGACTTAACATGTGTGGTCCCGGGAGCACTTCGCCATCTTCCATGTCCTTTAATGCTCACTGTGGATAACTCCCACAGACTCACGAGAGAGTAGACTTGCAGGGGTTCTGTGATAGCGTCCAGGTCACACAGCTCCTGCCCCAAATCCAGTGTCGATTTGTCTGTCAGGACAAAAGGGAAGGGCCATCTGGTCCACCTCCTCTCCACCTGCCCAAGCCATGGGAACTGGACCACCAGTTATTTGCGGGTCCAGATAATCAGAAGGAGTATGGATTGCTGTACCCCAAACCTGTTGCATCTTCTGGTAGAAATGTCGCTACATTAGGTTTTATGGCACTAAATTAAATGAGGTAATATATGAACAGAAACTTTGTAAAACGATTCCAGTACTTTATCTATACTCTGGCCTGAGGATCTAACTACTTTTCAGTGAAAGTCCTGAATTTTCATAATACAGTATTGAGGATTCTCTGTTGTACTTTTTAAAACAAATACTCTCAAAAACTATTAAGTCCCTTTATTTTGCTTGAGAGAGGCATGCATGATCTTTCTTCGCTTACAAGAGTGAAAGCTTATGTGTGGTTGCCTTTCACTTCCTGGCAGCGCCCCATCATCTCCATCTGCTGGGGCCACCGGGACTCTAGGCTGCTGATGGCTTCGGGACCAGCCCTGTACGTGGTGCGTGTGGAGCACCGGGTGTCTAGCCTGCAGCTGCTGTGCCAGCAGGCCATCGCCAGTGCCCTGCGAGAAGACAAGGATGTCAGCAAGCTGGCCCTGCCCCCTCGCCTCTGCTCCTACCTCTCCACTGCCTTCATCCCCACCATCAAGGTAGAGCCCTCCTCCCTCCCTTCCCCTTACCTCCCCCCTCCTCCTCACCCTTGCAGAGAGGAGGGCAGAAACAGGGAAGAGGCTGAGAGTCCCAGAGCAGCAGCACAGAAGTCAGGTCTGCCCCCGACAGGTCTGGCGGGGGAGGTGTGTGGCTCTGCAGAGTCCGCACGTCCTTCCACACGTGCATCATCTTTAGTGTGTCCACCAGAGATTCACCTCGTGTGATGGACATCAGCTTTCTCATGGCAAAGGCAGGACTCTGAGCTCGATGTCATCCTGATGATCAGCTGCCTTATTCATTCATGACTTCCTGGCAGATGCTGCCATTATTCCCACCTGAGAAAGCAGGAACACGTTCCTAAAAGTTGGGTAACTTCCTCCATAGCTTCTTATGGGGATGGTCGAGATGGAGCCAGTCAGGGTGTGGGGCCTGCCATCCTCACACTGTGCTGAGGAGGAGCCACCCCCCGGCACTCGCTGCCAGACGTCTATGCTGATGGTAACCCCAAAACTGCTCTGTTTTCAGCTCTAGTGTGTGGACTTATCCGCCAGGTGCTGCTCAGGTCTGGGTTGCCCCTAACCTTGGGTTTTTTTCTGCGTTCTCTTTTTTGTATTCTGTCTCTGCTTCTAAGTATTAGATTGACTTGTGGGTTACGTTTTTCCTGAAACACAAGAGTTTTAGAATCTATTGTAATTTTTTTCTTTCAACCTGGCTGCATATTAGAATTACCTGGGGAGTTTTTAGACAACATACATGCCCAGGCCCACCCCCTAGAGATTGCAGTTTCATTGTCTGAGGTGGGATCCTGGCTCAGGTGTGTTTTTTAAAAGCTCCCAGCAGATTCTGATGTCCACCCAGAGTTACTAATCACCATTCCATGCCATGTAGGTAACCCCAATCGGGCCGCCAGGCAGTGTTCTGCCAGAGTCACCAGTGAGCCACACTCTCTCCCTTTTTTCTCTACGGCCTTCAGCCCCCCATTCCAGACCCTAACAACATGCGAGACTTTGTCAGCTACCCCTCGGCCGGCAACGAGCGCCTGCACTGCACCATGAAGCGCACGGAGGATGACCCAGAGGTGGGAGGCCCATGCTACACACTCTACCTGGAGTACCTGGGCGGGCTCGTGCCCATCCTCAAGGGGCGGCGTATCAGCAAGCTGCGGCCAGAGTTTGTCATCATGGACCCCCGGACGGATAGCAAATCAGGTGGGTTCCCTCACCGTAAGGCCTGGCGCCTAGTTGTCCAGTGTGGCTCCTGACAGCCCAGGCAAAGAGAATGCCCATGTGGATGTGGGCAGGCGTGGAACATCCTCGGAGCTATGCCATTTCCAAATGCCTGTGGAAGTTAATGGTTCTCTACACGTACTTTTTGATGGGACTTTCAACCACAGGATCAGCTTCATGTGGTGGGGCTGTCAGTGAAGGGGAAGCTGGCCCAGGGCTCTGGAGTGATCGGTTCCTCTTCCAGTGGATAGTGTTCATTGAGGGCCTCAATGTGCTGTTGAGACAACCAGCTTGTAATAGTGAGGTCTGTCCCTGCCCCCCCTCAAGCGAAGGATAGAATTAAAATTTCCAAACCTTCAGCCTACTCTCATCTCCTGCCACAGGGCTGCTCTGTCCCTCACTAATCGACTGTGAACTGCTTTGTCACTGATTACCAAGGAAAACTCCTTGCTCATTCATAAAGATCTTGTTTGATGAGCACTTCTCCCTTCCAGAACCCTTTCCTCTATAGCTTCGTTACTCGGCGGATGTACTCAGGGTGCTCCCTGCACACCTGTTCGTGCGATTCTGCTTTGTGAGCCTCTAGACCAGTGGTTCTCAACCTTCTGGCCCTTTAAATACAGTTCTTCATGTTGTAACCCAACCATAAAGTTATTTTCGTTGCTACTTCATAACTGTCATGTTGCTACTGTTGTGAATCGTAATGTAAATATCTGATATGCAGGATGGTCTTAGGTGACCCCTGTGAAAGGGTCGTTCGACCGCCAAAGGGGTCGCGACCCACAGGTTGAGAACCGCTGCCCTAGACAGAAGGACTTTGTTCTTTTTGTTTGTACTAACTATTCCTGCCCATTGTCCTCAGCCAGTGCCTGTTGAGGCCTGAGCGCCCGTCAGCAGTACCTGCCAGCTCAAACGTTCTGCCACCCCCTGACAGTAGACTGCACTCCCATGTCCTCTGTGCCTGTCCCCTGTCAGTCTGGCTGCTGAGATCCCAAGAGGCTGGGGCTCTGTCTGCCCCCGAATTCTGAGGGCCTGGGAGGAGGGAACTGAGTCATCTCTCTATCCCCAGTGCCTGGCAAGCACCTGACCTTGAAATAACATGAGTTAAATGAGGTCTGTTTGCATTAGTTTCACACTTGTTCTTCCCTGTCCTAACTCCCATTCATCCTCTCTCCCATAGACTGGCTTGTGCCCCTGGTTATGTCCCTGAAGCCACTGTGACCTCTGGTCTGACCGGAGTTATCCTAGAGGCACAGTGCAATGGCTTTTTCAACCTTGGCCTCATTTAACCACTCCAGTATTCAATTGGATTATTTTTTCTTTTGACTCATGTGATGAACTAGTACCAAGAGCAAGGAGAGCGAGCAGAATAAATGGGGGCTGATAGGGAGGCAAGCGAAAAGGGGGAGGAAGGAAGCAAAGTGAGAAAACCAGAAGGGCTGTGGGTGTGAATTTAGAAGAAAATGTGATTCTTAGGGGATGGAGGAAGAAAGGAGCCATTGAGGATTAGAGGTGACCGAAGGAGGGAAGGAAGTGCTAAAGGCACTGAACCAGCACACTCATCACGCCTTCTCATCTAGTGTCATTGTGGGTAAGGTTCCTCCCATGTATACAGTCATGTGAAACCCACACTCACAGTAAGTGCTGAAGGGAACTGACATGAATAGCTTGCTTCTGTCCCTGGGTGCATAATGTACCCACTAAAACACAGGGCAGAAGAAGCAGGCGGTGTGCTGTAGGGTGGACCGCCCATTGCCTCCTCCTCCTCCTCCTCATGCTTACCCACTCAGCTCACACCACACACCCCCTCATTCAGTTGTTAACAGTCCTTTGGGAAAGGGATGTTCTATTTTTGTGATTAAAATATTGAAAACGTTGAAAAGCAAAGCAAATCAGCAATACGTATTCAGTGACAGCTTTGTGCACTGTCCTGAGTCTCCTGTGGTCGTGAAGAAATACCAGGTGTGTCTGCTCTCACGCAGTGTATAATTCCTCTTGGGTGATAAGACAGCCTAACAGTTGAAAAGTTCAATAAAAAAGTCAAGATTTAAATATCTCAAGACAAGAACAGAAGACATGTCACAAGGCGGCAGCATATGACTAACGGCCAGCTGAATGGGCCATGGAAACTGGCTCAGAGGAGGAAAGGATTCCTGACTCCGGGAAGCCAGGAGCGTCTCCTGAGGAGAAGCTGGTTAAGTCAAGCCTCCACATCACTGTTTCCCCACCTCCTGGGAGGCTCTGGGCCTTATGCCCCTTCTGTGCGTTCAGAAGTGGTGAGGCCTAGAAATCTGTAACATAATGGGCACCCGGTGACTTATGCTCTAACGATTGAGGCCCACTGTTGTCAGTGTCCTCCAAGTAACTTAACAAATATGTTCCTCAAAATTACCAGTGTGTATTTTTATAATAGCATGAGTCCCAATAAAAAATACATATATTATAAATGAATATATATATGTATATATTTGGCAAAAATCCACAAGTTTTCAAAAGGAACCTTTAATCAGAGCTTGCTATGGACGGAATTATGTCCCCCCAGATTGCACATGTTGAAGCCCTAACCCTCAGGGTGACATGGCTTTTAGGGAGTAATTAGGATAAATGAAGCCTTAAGCATGGGGTCCCCATCCAATAGGATTGGTAGTGTAGTAAGAAAAAGAAGAGAGATCTCTCTTTCCATGCATATAATGAGGAAAGACCATGTGCAAACAGTATAAGGCTGCTGCCTGCAAGCCAGGAAGAGAGCCCTCACTAGGACCTGACCATGCCAACACCTGGATCTCAGGCTTTCAGCCTCCTAAACTGTGAGAAATAAGTTTCTGTGTGTAAGTCATCACAGTTATGGCAGCCTGAGCAAATTAAGACAGAATTTTAAATATCGAGTTGTTAAAACTGCATTTAAAGATTTTTTTAAATTATAATAATATATCTGATTCAGTTGCATATTTTGAAAAGCCTTCAATTTAAATGAAATAAGCACATTTTTGAAAACTGATAAAATTGGGATGTGAAGCCTCAGATAGTTCAAACTTTGGTTCTCAAAGGGCAATCCCAACTTATATTTTTCTACAACGTGGATGTTTGCTCCAGAATTTCCACAATAAATTGATGATATCACCTCTGTAGAACTAAGAGGTACATCTGGCCAACCAGCCCTGGCCTCCCAGCCTGTGGATCTGTGTGGTGACTGGATCGCTGGTTGTGTTGATGATCAGTGGCAGACAGGCGGGCTCAGGGCATGCGCTCCGAGAGCACACCCCCCTTTAGCCATGCTGTGGAGGTCCCCACTGTGCTCCTAGATGAACGGTGTCCACAACCTGGTGTGCTCAGGGGAATCCCTCAGAGCTTTAGCATCACCAGTGCTACCCCACACCCCAGGGTTCTGCTGCAGTCGGCGTGGGGTGCACAGGCAGCAGAACAAAGATCCCATTTTCTGTCAGGCAGCATTTACTGTCCCTGGGGCTGTTTTCATCTCTGTGGTTACAGCACGAGGCAAGACAGGCAACTCCTTCCCTCATGGACTTTATACACGGGTTGGGGAGACAACCCAAAAGTTAGCCGTGAATGCTTGTGTCCACCCCCCACTCAAATTCCTGTGTTGAAATCCTAACACCCAGTGTGACCAGATTAGGGGGTGGGGCCTCTGGGAAGTGACTAGGCAATGAGGGTGGAGCCTTTATAATGACAAGGTTAGTGCTTTATAAAAGAGGCTCCAGAAAGATCCCCAGCCCCTTCTGCCAAGTGAGGACACAGCAAGCAGTCGGCAGCCTAAAGAGGGCCGTGACCAGGACCAGCCATGCCAGCACCTGGTCCCATCCTTCCCGCCTCCAAACCGTGTGAAATACGTTCTGTTGGTTATCAGCTGCCCCACTCGTGGCGTTCATTATAGCAGCCTCAACGAGCTATGACATGAGTAATGGAAAAAGTGATGGTATAGCATCTGCAAAATCCTGGCATTAGCAGGAAGGTCAGAGGTTGAGTGGACTGTGCCTTAGTGAATTTCCTCAAGTCAGTGAACTAGTTCTGTGCAATGGACACGTGGAAGCAGTCTGCGGCCTTACATGCAGGTTTGAATCGTAGCCAAGCTTCCTCTGATGCAGTGACTCCTAAATTAAATAGTGAAGAACTGCTCAGGGCACGGGAATTAAGTCTTTTTACTTGATCGAACTCGAAGGCATACCACTGTAGCTTGCTGGAGTCGCGAGTTGTGCCTTCTGGTTCAGTAAGCGGTTTAAGAAGGGCTGATGCAGGCACACAGACTGGGCATCAGCCAGCCGCCTTCCACATTGTGTGCCGAGCTGTGCTGTTCACAGGTGTCACCGCCATATGTTCAGAAATTTAGAGATTGGATTGGATTAACAAACTCATCCTTTCCAATGTAAACAGTCCTTTCAAATGGTAAAATCACTCTCCTCCTATAAGTTATTTCAGAATGATTGAATGATTTGGCTTTTTTATTACCTGGTAAGGTTTTTTTGAGCCTTGAGGGAATGAGGTTTTAGTCAGCAAAACAGTGATTTTTGAAGAATGGGGAACTTCCAGTGAGGGCCACCCTGGGGTGTGGCGGGGGGAGGTGCATAGCAAGGATTTGGGTAAAGGCATGTGGGGGGATGTGAGGAAGGAGCAAAGGAGAAGGGATTTCGAGGAGGATATCAGACGGGAGCTTCGTCTACTTAGCAGTTTTGTGATGGCCCCACCTCTGTGCGTATCACTTTCTGCCTTGGGGCCTCCAATCTTCTGCCTGGTGACCAGTGTGCAGAGTTACCTTTAGTGGCTTCCATGCAGGAACCCTCAGTGGAACCCAGAGCTGCCCTGAAAGTCCTACTGTACAGGCTTCCCTGCAGCCATTGCAAACAGCTCCACCAGCGGGAGAGCCAGGCCCCCACAGGCAACCTTGGGGCAAGGCCAGCAGACTGTTCTACAAGCCAGACATGGCGGCTCCATCAGGAGCAGGCCCGGACCCAACAGGGCCTTCCCAGGTCCCAGGTCAGAAATCGGTTTTGGGGGGGAGTCCCTGAGTCAGCAAGACCCTCTCTCAGGTCTGGGCAGCCCACAAGTCCCTGACACCTGGTGTGTCATAAGGACAACAGTGAAGCCATTTGGGTTTCAGCTGTTGGCACAGTAAAGTACTGGATTATGTTGTACATTTCAGGGCATTAAAATACTGTGCCCATTTGATAAATGTAGAAGTAATTGCCTACTTTTGCTTAGAAAATATAATAGCATAAAAATGTAAAAGGCAACAGTACTCTGTTTCTTTCTATTTCACTCTCTGAACTTAAATGATGGCCTGTCCTTTAGTTCCTAGTAATGATCGTTGTTAGGGTCTAATGTCACTTCCCTTAAACTTGCTGGTTGGTGTCTTACCAGATGAAATCTATGGGAACAGCTTGATCTCTACCATGATCGACAGCTGCAACTGCTCGGACTCCAGTGACATCGAACTAAGTGATGACTGGGCTGCCAAGAAATCTCCCAAAATCTCCCAAGCAAGCAAATCACCCAAACTCCCAAGGTAATCTCCTCTGCGGGGTGTTTGCCCCTTGTGTTGTGTCCCTGGAGGCGAATGTGTTGTGCCTGTAGCAGAATCCCGTTGAAACCAACTCCAGGTGCCGAAACCGGTTTGGCTCAGTGGATAGAGCGTCAGCCTGCAGACTGAAAGGTCCCAGGTTCGATTCCGGTCAAGGGCATGTACCTGGGCTGCGGGCACATCCCCAGTAGGAGATGTGCAGGAGGCAGCTGATCGATGTTTCTCTCTCATCGATGTTTCTAACTCTCTATCTCTCTCCCTTCCTCTCTGTAAAAAATCAATAAAATATATTTAAAAAAAAAAAAAAGAAAAAGAAACCAACTCCAGGAGAACACAGAGAGACCCGCACCCCCACATTCATCCGGAAGGTCAGCCTGCAGTGGCTACAACTTACCTTCTTTCTTCGGGACAGAAAAAGACACCCAGTGGGAAGTTTGCTAAACCCCAGGGCTTCTCTGGGGTCAGTGCTGGTGGCGGGTGGCACAAGGTGGCCAGAGCCCCCAGGCATACAGTTTGAGAAAGTTAGGAAAAGGTTTTGCAGTGTAGGTAATGTGTTGAAAAGATTGTCAGATTCAATACCTATAATGCTGTAATTAGAGGGCAAATAGTAAACAAACAAAAACTCTAGGCCCTACAGTTTATTTTAAAAATCGAAACGAGCTGTAAGATAGAAGGAAGGGCCCTGGTGTCACAGGTAAGAAGCATCACCTTTCTCATCCTGGCGTCACTACCCGTGGGCTGTGTAAATGGACAAATCCTGACTGGATACTCATGTCATTCTCTGTAGAAGTTCATGGGTAGACCAGATCTTCACTAAGATAGAGACCTTCTAGCTTAAAATTCTGTGATGCCGTGCAAGATTAAAGTACAGGTTGCATACAGATACAGACCTGCCCAGATCTGAAACACGTAATTCATTGTGCAGCTGGTTAAGGCAGTTTTGTCACCACCCTGATGAAGTTAAAGAACATTCCATCATTCCAAAAGCTCCCTGTGCAGCCTCCCATTCGATCCCCACTCTCTAGAATAATCACTGTTCTAACTTCTGTCACCATAGACTAATTTTGCTTCTACTTGACCTTCACATAAATGGAACCAAACAATACATGCTCTTTTATTTGACTCCTTTGCTTATTATAATGATTTTGAGATTCACTCATGTTGTTGTGTCTAGCAATAGTTTTTTGTTGCTGTGGAATTCCACTATAATGAATATACTACAATTTGTTTACTCCATTTACAAAGTCATGGGTTTTGGTAGTTTACAGTTTGGGGCTATGATGAATTAAACCATTATAGACCTTCTTCTTTTTTTTTTTTTATTGACCTTCTTGTACACATCTTTTTGTGGACAGGTGTATGCGTTCATCTGAGGCATGTGCTTAGAAGGAAAATTGCAGGGCCTTGGGGTAGCTGTGTGTTCAACTGTACTGGAAACTGCCAAACAGTCTTCCAAGGGGCCTATACTATTGTGGGTTCCACCAGCAAAGTATGAGAGTGCCAGCTGCTTTCCTTCTCACCTACAATTGTATCGCCATTTTTTTAAAATGATTTTACCCATTCTGGGGGGTGTGCAGTGTCATTGTAGTTTAATGACTGATGATGCTAAAAGGCTCTTACATGTTTATTGGCCATTTGAGCATCTTCCTTTGTGAAGTGTCTATTCAAGTCTTTGGCCCATTTTTTATTGCATTGTTGTGCTTTTTTTGAGTTGTAAGATTCTTTATGTATTCTAGCTATGACTCCTTGTCAGACATGTGCACTCTCATGTAGTCTAATGCATATATGAATTTCTTCATTGGGATGGGTCTTTCTTTGCCCTGGTTCGGAGACCTGTGTCCACCGTGAGGTGGAGACACTCTTCCATTCCCTTCCAGAAGCTTTGTCGTGTTAGCTCTCACTTGGATCTCACGTTAATTCTGGTGTGTAGTGTGAGTTGGAGGTCAGTGTTCATTTTCCCCATATAGACAGCCAGTTGCTTCAGCAATCTGGTTGATTTTTTTTCATCTTTGTTCTAAGCTTGTTAAAATTACGAATAAAATTATGAACTTTCCTACACTCCTATAGTGTTTTGGGTTTTCTTGTAACTTAAGCAGAGAGGACATTTAACAAAAAGTGACTAAACCCTTCACCTATGAAGGACCTTTTAAGATTTCTGGATGTTGCCATTCCCATAGTTCATCCTCCTTCCTTTCGTCTTTCCCTGCGTTGAGTCCCCTACATGCAGCAGGCAGGCCAATCACCTCACACAGGGCTTTCACCAGCTCAGTCCCCGCGCTCCCGTCCTGTGGATGCTGGTGTCTTATCGGGCTCAGTAGTAATGGGAAGTGTAAGGCCTTTCTTTCTTAGAATGTCATCAACCTCGCCACGTTCATTTTTATAACTCTCTCTTTGGGTTAGACTGGCAGACCACAGATGGAACATAGAACCAAAAGGCTGCAGAGCCCTGGCTGATTTGGCTAATGGATAGACCATCCACCCACAGACTGAAGGGTCTTGGGTTTGATTCCAGTCAAGGGTACATACCTCGATTGCAGGCTTCATCCCCAGCCCCAGGTCAGGGCGCATGCGGGAGGCCGCCAATCATTGTGTCTCTAACACTGACGTTTCACTCTCTCTCTGTCTCTCCCCATCCTTTCCCATCTCTCTAAAAATCAATGGAAAAATATCCTCCAGTGAGGATTAACCAAAAAAGGGGGAGGGGGCTTCAGAAAAACTTGCATTCCACTGAAATATTTAATTTAAATATTGCAGGCCTGAAATGCTAGGTCTGTTGAAATCCAATGTTGTACTAGGAATTGTAAGATGCCATTTCCTTCGAGATTGATTTTGTAGACCCCTGGCAGAAGATGTGGACATTTCTAAATTTACTGTAAGTTGGTAGAAAGTGAAAGATAGTTAATTCTGTGCGATTCCTTACAAATGAATTGCTTAATCTAATCTCACTATCTTTTAAAATATGGGTTATTCAGTATATAATTCTGTCCTACTTTTCTCCTGTTCATGAAGCAAAAATAGGTGGGAGGGACTTGGTTAAATCAGGGGGCCTGGCTCCTAAGAATGTGACACCCGTGGGTGACTGCTGGAAGGCGAAGGGGCACGCCAGGAGTGCAGGTGCCTTCCGGCCAGGGTGGCACACGCCTCCCATGCGGTGGGTGCCTCACCCTCCCGCCTCGCCTCTGCAGGATCAACATCGAGGCTCGGAAGTCACCCAAGTTGTCCCGGGCCGCTCAGGAGATGTCCAGGTCCCCGCGGTTGCCCATGCGCAAGCCCTCCATTGGCTCGCCCAGCCTGACGCGAAGAGAGTTTCCCTTTGAAGACATCACTCAGGTAGCGTCTGGGTTCCGGGTTGGTCACGTGTACCTGATGCGCCACAGCTCTTTCCCCTCCCCAGTGTGGGCTCGGTGACGGCCAGGCCCTCGCTACCCCCGCCCCAGGCCTGTCCCTACGACTCCAGACACCAGTTAGATCATGAGAGCCCCATGGGTCCTCCTCACCACTCCTGCCTTCAGGCAGGCCCATGACTCTGCTCCCCCTCCCACAGGACGTCCTTGCAACCTTAGACGCCTCCCCCTCACCCCCCAGATGACACAGCCACAGCTGCCTCTTCCCGCCTTTGTGCCTTTGCTCTGCCTTGGCCACCGGGAGCCTGCGCACTCCCAGACCTACCTCCCCCTCCTCGAGAAGGCTTTCCCCTGCCTGGCTCAGCACAGTGACTGCAGAGCCTCTAGGTCAGAACTCCCTGTCACTCTCCCCAGTGACTCCTCGTGTGCACACCATCCCTGGCCCTCTCATCAGGGCGTAGGCTCTGTGGGGAGCTGTGTTGTAGACAGTTCGTTGCCGTTGGGTACACACACACGCGGGCGTGGCTAGGCACAGAGATAACTTTTTTTTTTATGTTATCACACAAGTAGTCAGCTGAACTTTTACAATACGCAAAAAACCATGTTTGAGGCCAAGCGTCTCTGCCTAGCTATGGAATTGTGCTAGACAGAGATAGTTATGCATCAGTTGCTTTAAGCAGGGGGAACAGAGATAACTTTTAATTATTTTTAACTTCATTGACTGAGAAAACAGATCATGGGATAGTTTCAGGAAGGGTCAGGGCAGCTGATGTTTTTAGAAGAAACATCAGAGATAAAAATGGATTCAGAGCCAGGTACCGTCTCTCGTTCAGTGACTGCGGAAAGGCGAGGTGAAGGTGAATGGGCCCAAATCCCACTGGTGGCCAGTGGTCTGACACCCACGCAGACACACTGGGACCTGCCTGCCTCTGTAAACCAGGGCTGGCCGGCTTACAGTGGTGGGCGAAGTGGGGGAGGAGCGTTTCCGTGGGAGCACCTGTGGCTTTCTCAGCAGTGTTAGCATTCCTATTGATAGGAAATGTGGCGATAGACAGTAAGTTTCTTCCCCTCTTTTCTTCCACAGCACAACTATCTTGCTCAGGTCACGTCTAATATCTGGGGAACCAAGTTTAAGATTGTGGGCTTGGCTGCTTTCCTGCCAACCAACCTCGGTGCAGGTAAAACCATGTCCTGTGTTTGGCTCCATGTCCTAGTTGAAACTCAGACTGAAAAAACAAAGTCAATTTTCAGTGGGCTAAAATAGAAAATGAGCTCATATGACATCGAAAGATTAGCATGAAACTTCGACTACAGCCACTATGATGTCACAAAAAATCAGAATAATCACTCAGATTGGTTTTGCCAGTGGTGCTTTCATTTTTTAAAATATCATCCCTGCCCTGGCTGGTGTTCTCTGTGGTTAGAGCACCGGCCTGTATTCCAAAGGGTCTCAGGTTTGATTCCCAGTTAAGGACAAGTACCTGGGTTGCAGGTTCAATCCCTGCCCTCCATCAGGGTGCATGAGGGAGGCAGCCAATCAATGTCTCTCTCTCACATGGATGTTTCTCTCCCTTTCTTTCTCCCCCTCCCTCCCACCCTTCCTTCCACTCTCTCTGGAAAATCAATGGGAAAAATATTCTCTGGTGAGAATTAACAACAAAATCATCCCTAACTTATAAAAATGACAGAAATAGCTGAAATCTCTATCAAAGATCTCAGATTTTTTATAGACTTCTGTTTTTGTTTTTGTTTTTGTTTTTGTTTTTATTTCTGGCCATTCACTGTGAGCAGGTTTTGGTACCAGTATCTTTAAGTCCTTGAAGAAAGCATTAGACTATAAGAAGCAGCTGGCTGGCTGTGAGCGCAGCTTAGTGGTGAATCTTCAAAGATGTCATTTCTAAGTAACAAGTCAATATCCTTTCATGAGAGGAACACGTGAATAACCCTGTAATGACCACTGGATTGGAAAGTCATCTCAGCCAGCGCCAGTCCAAGCACCAGCCTTACAAAGGAACTTCAGAAAGAAGGCCTGCTGTGCCATGGGAATGCTGGCCAGTCAGCCACCAGGCCAGGACAGTGATAGCTGTGGAGTTGGAACAAAAGAAAAAAAATGAACAATAGTAGTAAATAGTAGGCCACAGGAAGTAGTGTTAAACAGAGTTGACAGGCAATTTCATCCTGATTTTAACCTACAGATTCATTATTTTTTTTTAAATTTATTGATTTGAGAGAGAGAAACATCGATTTGTTGCTCTATCCATCCATGCGTTTATTGGTTGACTCTGGTATGTGCCCTGACACGGGATTGAACCCCCCAACCTTGGCATATTAGGATGCTGCTCCTACCAAGTGAACCACCCGGCCAAGGCCAGATTCATTATTTTTTTTAACTTATTTTATCTCCTCTAAATATTTTAGTTGCAATTTGGCTTTCTCTTAAATATCTCTGTTAATTAAATTAATCTTAGAGTTTAAAGAAACCATGTGGAAGTTCCTGATAAATCTCTATACGATCATGAAATTGAAAGTTATTAAGACAAGAATCCAGTCCTGAATAAAGGCAGCATTTTATTTCTACCTGATGCACGTCACCCCTTATCATCTCATAGTTGCTCTCAAACAGCTGCGTGGTCGCCCAAGATTGTCCTGAGCTTGGCAGTCTGGTTATCACAACTGTTTTCACTAAATCATCTTTCCGATTACAAGTAAGCTTTTTAAAAATATCTGTCATGCCCTACCTGGTTTGGCTCAGTAGATAGAGCGTCGGCCTGCGGACTGAAGGGTCCCGGGTTCAATTCCAGTCAAGGGCACATGCCTGGGTTGCAGGCTTGATCCCCAGTGGGGGGTGTGCAGGAGGCAGCCAATCAGTGATTCTCTCTCATCATTGATGTTTCTGTCTCTCCCTCTTTCTTCCTCTCTGAAATCAATAAAAATATTTTTTATAAACAAATAAATAAATAAATAAAAATATCTGTCATAACCCCAGCTCACTCCAAAAAAAAGAATTTAAGTCTCAGATAGGTTTTTAACATTCTAAATGTGTGGTTCTATAGACAAACCATTGACAAAGTGGTTGGGCTAGACCAAAAATGTGGTGTCGGTGAACCCAGACTGTGGCTGGGGTGGCTGGTTGTGCCCCAGGAGAGATGGGGAGCTGCTCTCAGGCTGGCCTGCGTGTGCAGACGGTCTTTGGACGGCAGGGGTCCCCCCTCCCCCGCCCTTTCTCTGGCTGTGACCCTGTTGATGCCCTGGCTGTCGTCCTTATGTCTCTACTGACTGTCTCCTCTCCTCCCACCAGTAATCTATAAAACCAGCCTCCTGCACCTCCAGCCGCGGCAGATGACCATCTATCTCCCGGAGATCCGGAAGGTTTCCATGGACTACGTGAACCTGCCTGTCTTCAACCCCAATGTGTTCAGTGAAGACGAAGATGACTTACCAGGTGTGCTCACACAGGACACCTAGTTGTCAGGGCCCTCTCTCAGTGGGAGCCTCCCGGGTAGGATCTGAAAACGGCCCCTTACTTGGAGGGCAGAGAGAGACCGTAGAAAGACAGGCCACTCCAGATGGGTCGGTGGCAGTTTTAATGAGCAAGGGGACTTATGAGGCTTACCTTGGGCGGCTGTAAGACTGGCAGATTCCACTCCCACTGCCAGAATCTTAAAAGTTTATGTAGAGGCCCTAATGGGTCAGTCACATACACCATCCAGCTTATACATTTTCAAATATCTATACAGTGGGGCCTTGACTTACGAGTGTCCCGACTAACGAGTTTTTTGAGATACGAGCCGTCTCTCGGCCGATTTTTTGCTCTGAGTTGCGAGCTAAAATTCGGGTTACGAGCCAGCTTCAGATACCCCACCACTAGTTGGCGCAGCGAATGTCACAGTGAACGCCACAACTTCAGCCCAGCATCACGTGTCTCACTCGTTCACTTTTTGATTTGACATACGAGTAATTTGAGTTACGAGCTCCGTCACGGAACGAATTAAACTCGTAAGTCAAGGCCCCACTGTAGTGTTTTTTACTGGGAGATCCTATTTTGGTTAATAGATTATAATGATTTTTAATTAGCCTGCCAATTATTTGTATGTAACTATTCTCAAAAAAATCCACCTTCAATTTTATAAACGCTGTAAAGACTCCTCTACGTCTATCCAAGCAGGTTCTGAAAGTCCCTGGTTTCTGAGCCAGAAGAAACCCCACATTCTCGGATCTGGTCGTTCCGAACAGCAGGTCCTCGTGGTGGAGCGGAGAGGGACGTGCATCCGCCTCGGCTCTGAATTGGGGGAGTGGTTGACCTTCTCTCAGCCCAGGTTTTTACTGTAAAGTGACCTGTGCTTTCTGACAGGAGCCGTCCGAGGTGGAGCCCATGCTCTGGATGGCCACAGTCCCAATAGCGGGGCTTGCAGCCACACTCACCTGCAGTGTGCGGAGGCCCCACAGCTTGCGCTTCCTGGCACGTCCCCTGCTGTTTCAGAATGTGGGGTTTAGAAGTCTCTCTCAGTCTCCCGAACGTCCTCCCTGCTCTCTGATGCTCAGCCCTTTCTGCTGCTGTGGTTCCCCGTGAGAGGAGGGAACATTTTGTCTCAGGACTTACACTCAATGCTGGTGACACGGCAAAGAGACTCCCCTTTAGCAGGGACGATGCCTGCCCGCAGTATTCCATACAGATGAAAGGAGGGGTTTGAAGAGGGACAATAGGAAACTTGAGACAGGACCCAGACCCCTGCAGCCAGGTGAGAGTTACATCTCACTAGAGGACTACCTCAGGGAGGGGCCATCTCTTACAGGAACCAAGGTGGGCTTAGCTTTTGATGAACCAACTGGCTTCATTCTGTAATTCTGGTGAAAGGCCAGCCAGCCTTTACAGTGACCCTTTAAATTCTATTTCCTGCTCATTCTGGTTGGCACACAGCACTCAGGGAGGCCCAGGTAAGCAAAGTTGCTCACAGCCACTTTAGACAGGGCAGGCGGAATGGGGGCTCTGGGCACCTGCCAGTATCTGCCGGTCATTGCTCAAGTGTGTACCCTAAGTTCTCACCACTCACAGACAGGATATGCTAACCCCAACCTTACATACTGTTTGAAATGCTAAACAGCAGATAAATTAGGAAATGAGCCTTCCCCTAATACACAGATTTGCTGTGTGTTCTTTTTATTGGTTTCTATACTCCATTTTACATGTTCTATTACAGGAACTTAATTTACATGGAAATTTCAGATACACGTCTGCTGTTTGCTACAGGCACATTCCACATTGACCAATATCCATGGAGAAACCTCCTCGGATTATCATGAGTACAAAGCGTCTTTAAACAATTAAGTATTTGCCATGGTATCATTTGAGCACGTGGTGCCAAATTGAGAAGGTTCAAAAGTGTATTCTTTGAAAAGCCCTGCCAGTGCCTTTAGCTAACGGGTGAGGACAGGCTGCCTACAGGACCTACCAGTGGCCTGGTGCCCTTCCAGAAACACCAGAGAAGCTTCATGTAACTTGTGTGAACAGATCAGCTTTCCCCCAGCAAAAGCATGTCCGTCTAATTGCATTTGTAGACAAAGGTCTGGATGAATTGAGAGGTGTTACTTATTCCGACCCAGGTCCATGGTACTATTTGTGAGCAGCTTGTTTTTCTCACTTCCTTCCAGTGACGGGAGCATCTGGCGTGCCTGAGAACAACCCACCTTGTACCGTGAACATCCCTATCGCACCCATCCACAGCTCAGCGCAAGCCATGTCCCCCACGCAGAGCATCGGGCTGGTACAGTCCCTGCTGGCCAATCAGAACGTGCAGCTGGACGTCCTGACCAATCAGACCACGGCCATGGGCGCAGCTGAGCACGCCAGTGAGAATGCCACCCAGTACCCGGTCTCCAACCGCTACTCCAGCCCTGGACAGGTGATCTTCGGGGGCGTAGAGATGGGCCGCCTCATCCCGAACCCCCCGCAGCTGTCCCTGCTGCCGCCTGCACAGGGGCCCGTCCAGCTGTCGGTGGTGGAGCACGGAGACCGCGAGCACGAGCACCTGCAGAAGCCCGCCAAGGCGCTGAGGCCGCAGCTGGCTGCCGAGGGGGACGCCGTGGTGTTCGGCGCCCCCCAAGAGATCCAGGTGGCAAAGTTGAACCCCCCACCGCCCTACCCAGGCACCATCCCTGCCGCCCCCACCACTGCGCCACCGCCGCCCCCGCCCCCACCCCCGCAGCCCCCTGTGGATGTGTGCTTGAAGAAGGGCGACTTCTCGCTGTACCCCACGGCCGTGCATTACCAGCCGCCCCTGGGCTACGAGAGGATCACCACCTTCGACAGCAGCGGCAACGTGGAGGAGGTGTGCCGGCCTCGGACGCGGATGCTCTGCTCGCAGAACACCTACACCCTCCCCGGCCCAGGCAGCTCGGCCACCCTGAGGCTCACTGCCACCGAGAAGAAGGTGCCTCAGCCCTGCACCAGCGCCACCCTGAACCGCCTGACGGTCCCGCGCTACTCCATCCCCACGGGAGACCCGCCCCCCTATCCCGACCTGGCGGGCCCGCTGGCCTCCAGCCGGGTCTCAGCGCAGCGGCTGGACGGAGGCCTCATTCACGCCACGCTGCGCAGGAATAACCGCGAGGTGGTGCTCAAGGCGGCGGCGCCTGCTGAGCCCCCGCGGGTGCACCCGCCCCTGCAGCACCCGCACCCGGCCAAGCCCAAGGGCACAGCACAGTTCCCCTTGCGGCCCCCGGCAGCCCTCTACACCTGCAGTCAGTGCAGTGGAGGGGGTGCGGCCGGCGCAGGGGGTGCGCAGGCGGCCAGCACCTCCCCGCTGGCCTCGCAGTCCTCCTACAGCCTCCTGAGCCCGCCCGAGGGGGCCCGAGAGCGCACCGACTATGTCAACTCAGCCTTCACCGAGGATGAGGCGCTGGCCCAGCACTGTCCGGTGGAAAAGCCGCTGCGGCACCCCCCACTGCCTGAAGCTGCTGTGGCCGTGAAACGGCCGCCCCCTTACCAGTGGGACCCTGTGCTGGGGGAGGACATTTGGGTGCCTCAGGAAAGGACGGCACAGACTGGAGGGCCCAACCCCCTGAAACTGCCCCCACTGGTCGTCGGTCAGAGCCAGCACCTGGACGTGTCCCGAGTGCCCTTTATCTCCCCCAAGTCTCCCACCAGCCCTACTGCCACTTTCCAGACGGGCTATGGGATGGGAGTGCCGTATCCAGGAAGCTATAACAACCCCCCTTTGCCAGGAGTTCAGGCTCCCTGCTCCTCAAAAGATACCCTGTCCCCAACACAGTTTGCACAGCAGGAGCCCGCTGTGGTCCTGCAGCCGGCCTACCCTCCCAGCCTGTCCTACTGCACCTTGCCCCCCATGTACCCCGGAAGCAGCACGTGCTCAAGTTTACAGCTGCCATCCATCGCCTTGCACCCCTGGAATTCCTACAGCGCGTGCCCGCCCATGCAGAACCCCCAGAGCACTCTCCCCCCCAAGGCACACTTGGTGGTGGAGAAGCCCCTGGTGTCCCCACCACCACCCAGCGACCTCCAAAGCCACCTGGGTACAGAGGTGATGGTAGAGGCCTCAGACAACTTCCAGGAGGTCCTCTCTCTGACGGAAAGCCCAGTCCCCCAGCGGACAGAGAAATTCGGGAAGAAGAACCGGAAGCGCTTGGACAGCCGAGCAGAGGAAGGGAATGTTCAGGCCATCACTGAGGGCAAAGTGAAGAAGGAGGCGCGGACTCTGAGTGACTTTAATTCCCTGATCTCCAGCCCCCGCCTGGGGAGAGAGAAAAAGAAAGTGAAGAGTCAGAAAGACCAGCTGAAGTCGAAGAAGTTGAATAAGACGAACGAGTTCCAGGACAGCTCGGAGAGTGAGCCAGAGCTGTTCATCAGCGGGGACGAGCTGATGAACCAGAGCCAGGGCAGCAAGAAGGGCTGGAAGAGCAAGCGGAGCCTGCGCACAGCCAGCGAGCTGGACGAGTTCAAGTGCCGGAAAGCCAGCGAGAGGGAGGACGGGCGGCTGGGCAGCCAGGGCTTCGTGTACGTGATGGCCAACAAGCAGCCTCTCTGGAACGAGGCCACCCAGGTGTACCAGCTGGACTTCGGGGGGCGCGTGACCCAGGAGTCGGCCAAGAACTTCCAGATCGAGCTGGAGGGGCGGCAGGTAAGGGTGTCCCCGGGCCTGGCCGGAGTCGAGGCTTCTCTGGGTTTTTAAAACCAGGTAAAGGGTCTCGGTGCTTTGGCCTTTGAGGATCATTTTCCAAAGGCCACCGGTGAAATGTGGAAACCAACTGACCCTCTTAGATGGGGGCCAATTCTCTCCCCCCTGGGCCCCCCTGCTTTTCTTAGTTAAATCAGTAGTCACCTGTCACCTTATTATGCCAGTAAATGTTTCACAGCTGAGCCACATAGTAAGGTTTAATTACATTTGCTTTTTTATTGTATAGGTTTTTTTTCTAGACATAATAATTACCTTTCTCTATGTATTTATTGCTAAGTCATTCCCCAGTCCTGTGGCAGGATGTAAATCTCCTCTCAGTACAGTTAAACTCGGTGGGTAATTTGTCAGTTCTTTCTGCTCCAACCCAGAATGCTTGCTCTAGCCCTGTGGCATAGCTGTTGTGCTGGGACTACCCTTCTCTACTATCCTGGGAATTCCCTTCACCTCTCATATTTAAATCCCATTTTCATTCATTCACCCAAAGAATATTTATTGAGCACCTGCTATATGCCTGGCAAGCTTCCGAGCAAGGAGTTGGCAAACTGGCCCACGGGCCAATCTGGACTGCTTCCTGTTTTCATAAATACATTTCTAACTGCTGTGAGTACAGAAATGAAAGCAGTGAGGTCAACAGAAAGGCCCCGGCCTCATGGAGTCTACAAAAATGGAAGAAAGACCACAAATAAAAAACATGTAATGTGACAGTTATGTGATGGTCACAGCAAGTACTGAAATGACCAAGGAAAGCAGGCTGGGGAGGTGAGCATGATGGGAAGGAGGTGTGCTGTGTTTGTCCCTCTCTGAGCAGTGACATTTGACAATGACAGTTGATATTCCTCTTAAGCCTCTTTCAGCTTATAGATTCTTCTTTCTGCTTTCTCCTGTCTGTCTCCTTGGTGAGGAAACCACTTCATTTGACCTGTGGAGCTTCCCACGCCCTGAATTTTGCTCCCTGTCTCCCCGCTGCATTGTTTAACATGTTCCTCCATTCCTTTGTTTCTGACAAACTCATAGTTAGAATTAGAAGCCTCCCAGAGTCACTTTTGTTGGCAAAAATAACTCCTAGACCAGCGGTTCTCAACCTGTGGGTCGCGACCCCTTTGGCGGTCGAACGACCCTTTCACAGGGGTCGCCTAAGACCATCCTGCATATCAGATATTTACATTACGATTCATAACAGTAGCAACATTACAGTTATGAAGTAGCAACGAAAATAATTTTATGGTTGGGTCACAACATGAGGAACTGTATTTAAAGGGCCAGAAGGTTGAGAACCACTGTCCTAGACCATGCTGTCTGCCTCCATCACGAGCCGCACAGACCTAGTTGCCCTGTTCCACCTTGTTTTCTTATAATGTCTTTGCTTCGATGCCCTCCCTCCAGGTGATGCAGTTTGGAAGGATCGATGGCAATGCATACATTCTGGACTTCCAGTACCCCTTCTCCGCTGTGCAGGCCTTCGCAGTGGCCCTGGCCAACGTGACGCAGCGCCTCAAATGAAGAGACTGGCTTGGGAGCAGAAAGAGACAGAGGAGCCTTTTCAGAGAGGCCTGATCACAGATGGCAGAGGAGCCCGCAGGGGGCTGGGTGCCTGGGGACCAGAAGACAAGAGCAAACTGGAAAAGTCTCCCAGGCCCAGGAGAGGGCACTGCCCGTTAGCGTTGTCGTTTGTTTGGGCTTTTTTATTCTTTATTGTCTTTCTTTTTAATCAAACAAAACAATACAGAAGAGAGGTGTTTGGAAGCAAAGATACCAGGCACCTGGTGTTTTTTTGGAAACATAATTGATTGTGGTAATGTCCCACTGGGCTTGCTTATGTCAGCTACACAAACGGGTCCTTCGGAAGGAAGACAGACTGCATTATAGCCTGCTATTCTTTTAGACATACGGAGTGTGCATTCTTCTCATCCTCCACAACATCACTAGTGTACAATCAAAACCCTTTTTTTAAAAAACACATCCGAAACCCTGAAGGTACAGGTTCTCTTGAGGGACAACATTTAATTCACACATGTTAATGTTACTCCCCTAAAGGTGACTTGATCAATGAAGGGTATTTTGGCAAACACACTGTTTGACTAATAAAAGTAGGCTTTCTACAGGGGCACTGCTACCAGGTATGAGTAGGATATGCTCCTGATAGTGTGGGGGAAGGGATGACGGGCGAGGAGGAATATCCTGCTCATGCACACATGACGAGTTCCGTAGTGTGACTTGAAATAGTACAAGGGCTATGCTCCTCTCTGGAGGATGTTGACATTGAAGACTCCACTAAGTTTTGTAATATGTCATAATTCCATGGGTTCAGTCTGACTGGTTTGAGGAGAAGGTAGGAGAGAAACGTGGCAAGGTCCCAGGGTGCGGTGGGGGCTGTAGTTTTCTCCGCTGGAGCCGGCGAGTCACTGGGTACCCTCTGGCTGAGAAGTAACATTTACTCCCTCTCCTCTTTTATTGTTGACTCTGAAATGTGACAGTAGACGTTATCCTTCCCATCAGACAACACTATTCTACACTTCCTTTCTCTAAAAATGCTAACGATGCTGATTTGAAAGCGCTCCTTTCCTCTTTCAGCTACATTAAAACTCAATTGACTAGAAATGTGTTTCAACAGGTTAAAAATGTAAGCAAAAATGTTTAAGCATTTGCCAGGGTATCAAAAGGCAGAGTTATGGTCATCTCTTGCACCATCTTCTCCAAGAAAACAGTTGTTTATTAACTGTGCAGACTATTTATAGAGATGAACCTCTGGGACAGCATGGGTAAAATTGTAGTATTTAAGGCAGTTGCTGGTTAATTGCAGAAGAAAAATCCACTGAGATTATCTTTTCCCACCTCACCCCGTCCTCAGCAGACACCCTGGGCAGTACTCAGCCCTGGTGACAAGACCCAGTGCATGTTCTCAGTTGTTTGTATCTGTGAGGTGTTTAGGGCAGGAGCACAAGAACTATCCTGTTTGGATTTTGTTTGAAAACAGAAAAGTGGAAAACTACAAAAAAATATTTTTTTAAAAAAATTTTAATTCCATGTTTTAGTTTTGAAATATGTTCTTAATTCCCTGTTTTGGTTTAAAAATTAGAAAAGAAACTGTCCCATTCCTTTCCCAGAACAAGATGGCATCCATCATGCACCATCCTCTCCAGCCCCAAAGAAACACAGATAAGGTTTTAAATATGGCGAAGGGCATCTCCCAGCTAGTTCCACCTGACATTTCAAAACAGTGGACCTGAACCTGATTCTTTGGTGGCTAAATTCTTCCAAAAAGAATTTGGTCATGTATTCAGATTTATCTAATTCTTTTATATGAGTTTTTGTAGCTTGGTATGATGTTTCAGCAGTTATTAGTTGTGCAATGTGGTTATAGCCTATTTCTAGAATAATTTAAATGCAATTTTCTGTTTTATTGCCCAAGAGATCATTATTTATCCTGCTTTAATAGTGTTCCTAGAAACTACTTCACTACTACTTACTGGTGAGTTATGCCCATTTTATAATTTACTTAGAAAAACAGAATGTAACGACTTAGTTGGTAGCAGTATATTTTGCTGCAAGAAATGAAGATACGATGCGGGGTTTGCTGGACAGTTTGTAACTTTTTCTAATTGGGAAAAACATTTCTATTAATCCTTTAAGAGTAATTTTTTCTTTGCTTTTTGAGGTAGTGATTATATATGAGATAACATATCCTAAAATATTTCCCCTTCTTTTGAAAATTTTATTTTTAATTAAAAGTAAAAGGTGATATGAAATGAGAAGAGACTTTTTAAGATTAGAGTAGGTGGCAAAGGAAGGGATTATTAGTAATAAGTTTTAAAAGTTCTGATTGGTTTTTGAGATATAAAGACCATGAAAGGGGCTACTTTTTAGAACTTCTCTTAATAAGAGGAAATATTGGGGGAAATCCTTGGAATTAATGCTACAAATACATGTGTAAAGAGAATGTATTGTAGCAAATAAATAAACTTCTTAATTCTTAAACCACTCCCCAAAAGGCATTTTCCCCACGTGGAGACAGAGGCCTCGTCCTGGATGTTTTGCACACATAGTGAGCCTCTGAATTAGCGCTGCTCTGCTCACCCAGCTCAGGAGCAGGTAATTTCAGGTGCCAAGTCTACTTAAACAGATGTCTGCAGCAGTGTGCTATCTTCTAAGCTAATGGTGATGCCTTCACTTATTTTAAAAATAGTTTTCATTCAGTCATTCTCAATTTGTTAAGTGCTACTAAAGTCAGTACTTTAAGCAGCAGAATTCTACATACTTTATGTTTATTGGTAGCAATTTATGATTATTTAGATACCTCATTGAATCCCTACATATAAAAAAATACTAGAGGCCTGGTGCGTGAATTTGTGCACCAGTGGGGTCCCTCAGCCTAGCCTACAGGATTGAGCCAAAATTGGCTCTCCTACATCCCCCGAGGGGTCCCGGATTGCAAGAGGGTGCAGGCTAGGCCAAGGGACCCCACCAGTGCACGATCGGGGTCAGGGAGGACACGGGAGGTTGGCTAGCCGGGGAGGGACCGCGGGAGGGCCCCAGGGCATGTCCAGCCCGTCTCACTCAGTCCTGATTGGCCGGACCCCAGCAGCAAGCTAACTGCCAGTTGGAGCATCTGCCCCCTGGTGGTCAGTGCACGTCATAGCAAGCGGTTGAGTGGCCTTAGTATACTAGTATCATTAGCATATTACACTTTGATTGGTTGAACGGACAACCGGATGACTGAACACTTAGCATATTAGGCTTTTATTATATAGGATTAGCCCAGTAAACAGTCAACTACATAAAAATCCATGCCTTTTTGAGGGAAGTAGTGTATTAACAAACAAACAAAATTTTAAATTTGTCTTAACTCTAACCTCATCAAACCAAAGGCATAGATTTTTATACAGTCCATCCACTGAATGTATATTTTGAAAAAAATTGATGTAAAGGAGGCAGAGAATGTCAAAGCTCGAATGGTAGTAGATGTCAGGATCATGCAGGTTAGTATTTTTCATCCAAGGCCATTGCTCCCTTGTTGAGTGTCCCACGGGGACATGTGAAAACGCGTACATTTATCCTGTAATCAGAGCAGAAAGTCAGGAGACCCAGGATCAAGCCTGATCCGCCACAAAGTTGGAGGGTGACCTTGGACCTCCATTTGTCCATCTGTAAAATGAAAGGGATGAGCTGGACAATCTAAACTCCTGTCCAACTCTAACAGCTCAAGAGCTCAAAATGAGTTCACTCCACTTTACATATTCGGAAGGTATGTTTCAGAACATTGCCGTTCTGTAGAGCTATTTCTTGTCCATGTTAATGAGCTATCTACTGAATGTAAATCAGGGCATTTTAAGTAATATCTTTAGAAGATTCACCTCTAGAAAAACGCACTTTTCATAAAATTACACAAAAGCACCAATTCCAGATAAGACAGGAACCTCCCCATGAGTCCGCCTTGCTCAGTGGCCGCCCTTGGGAACAGCCCTAAAATAAATCACCACTTGCCCCAAAGACCATCGAGTGCATCGGAAAAAAAAGACAGGAGTGTAGGCCTAGGCCCTCTTGAATTCTTGAGTGTGCTCTGCAGTGCTCAAGTGCAGGTTTCTGGGAAAACAGCCCATTGTGTTCCTGTGTGGACCATCCATCACTTGGCCAAGTCAACGGTTGTGAACAAAGTTAGTTGAGACAAAATGTGTCAAAAATGTTGTTTGAGTTCCTGGGATTTTGTAATAGCACACATCTCAAAACTCTTCACCATTCGTGTATTTTCTTATCTTTGGCTGATAAAACTCTGAAGGGTTGTGGCTTATTTTGTTTTCATTTCTTCGGCTTTGTGCAATTTTCTTGTAACTTTACTTGTACCTATATTTTCTGTTTACAAGTTCTTTTAAAGGGGAGGGATAGGGTTCTATGGTCTCGTTTATTGTAGATAAAAATTTTTTTTCGTGTTGTAGAAAAGCATGGGTTACGTGTTTGACTGAAAAAGGCACTGTATTCTTTACCAAAGGGGTGTTGTTTTGCATTTGTTTATAAATGCATTACTTTGGTACTGTAAATTTGGACATAATTTCTGAGTTTATTACTACTGTCATTTTCTTTCTCCTTTTTTTTTTTTAACTGTAAATGCACGATGCAGGTGCACAGGTCCCAGACCAAACCAGACCACCAGCATGTTCTTGTCCAAACCTTGGGAATGGTGCACTGCCCCATGCGCCTTGGTTCCTTGGTGTTGGTTCGCTTTCAGTTCAGCACCCTGCTTTCAATTGCATTCTAAAGAGCTCACCTAATTTGCCTCTCTTCTTAGGCGTTTTGTGTATTAGATTGTGAGGGAGGTGTTCTAGTTGTGTATTAGATTGTGAGGGAGGTGTTCTAGAAGGCATTCATGGTTTGCATTCCAAATGGTGTGGTTTGTCCAAGGTTTTCTGTCTTTATTGAGATGGATTAATCTCCTTATTTTTTCTTGATGATTTGAAGTTGTAAGAGTTGTCCATTGCTGTGTGCAGAAACTGAAAAAAAAAATCAATTGCTGTGTGCAGAAACTGAAAAAAAAAATCAATTGCTGTGTGCAGAAACTGCCGCTCTCCGTTGGCATCCCCCCCCACACACACACACACACCCTGCCATTGCTGCTTTGGTCCCTGGTTGGTGCCCTGAGGATATTACCATCAGCGCTCTTTCTGAGAGGTCAGGGGTGTGCTGTCTTCCTGATGAGCTGGTTTGAGTTTGTGTTTGCTTTTTCTTGTTTGTTTAAAGAGGACCCACTCAGGATGCAGCTGTCACGGACCTACACAGTCACCGACGCCGCTGCTGCTCTGTGGGGTGGTTACTGAAACCAGGTTTGAGCAGCTCCTCTAAAGCGCTCATGTGTCTTCATGCACCTCCTCACTCTGCCCGGGGAGGGAGTCGGGCTGGGAGGCCCATCCGTAAATACTAGTTCACGGGGACATCTACACAACTACCCTTTGCTCTTTTCAAAGATAAAAATAGAGACCCAATGACTCAGGCTTCAGGAGACAGAACCACAAACCACTGTCAAGTCTTATATTCTAAGCATGCACTAAGTTTTAAAATAACCATCGGACTATAAATCTGTGCTTTAAATAGTAGCAGTCATACAAGGCTAACTGACCTGAATTTTGTATAAGAATCAAAATATATCTCTTATTATGAAAGTTTGTGAATTTCAAGGCATTGTACCTTTAATCAGTTAAACCAGGTAGCAAGGAGACCTTGTTGATAACAAACCTCCACTCTCCCTCTCCCCCAAAATACAAGGGACCAAAACCTTAACAGCAGGCTGGGTCTGGGTCTGGGTCTGTGCTCAGGGCCCAGGGTCAGCTGTGGGCCGTTCGTTCAGTGTGAGTCAGAATCTCCAGAAGTGATTTGTTTTTAAAGCCCTGGTAAGAAAACATAGCAAATCCCTTTCCTTCTAAAACTTACTTTGAAAAGGACGCATGTTCTTTTTATTGTGGTGTTCAGAATTCTTTTCCTGGCAGTGTTGAAAGAATAGGGAGTCGGTTTAGCTCTTGTACCCTTGCCCCAGAAACTCACTGTGGAAGAGAATGACTGCCTCCTGGAGACTGCATTGCCACTTTCCAAGAGTGCACCACGAAGTCTCCAGCCCCATTATGCAGTGGGTACCTTTTGCCTTCCTTTCCTTTCAGGAGAAACTTGAAGCATCCAGAGGCTGAAGTGATTTCTGGATTCCAAAAAAAAAAAAAAAAAAGATCTGAAATAGAATCCAAGATTTCTGGGTCACATTAATGAACAGACCTGGTTTATTCCCAGCCTCTCACTCTGGTGTTTCGTAACGATTTGCCTGTAATGATACACATAGTCACCTCCTGAGAAAGGCAGCATCAAGGTGGGCGCCCTCGCCCGGCAGCAGGTGAGCTCATCCCCGCAGCGGAGAGCGCTGGCTCTTGAGATGTCAGAAGAGGGAGCACGCGGCCCCAGACTGTGTTCCTCGCCGGGTGCCACAAAGGAGCAGGTCTGCGATTCGTTTCTCTGCGTGTCTTAGAAGCAGTTGCTCGATGCACTAAAGACTGTGAAACAATCCACATGGAGAAGGGGCTCGTTTCCTAAACTTGCTTACAGTTCCCGTTATGACAGCTTCCAGCATAGAAAGCACCGGCCGCCGCAGGACCTGGGCAGGAAGCCGTGTCAGGTAAGGAGAGTAGTTGTGCCTGGTGCCTCATGCTTGCCCTTTTCTGGTTTCCTGCTTTTGCTCTGTTCCAGGCACTTTCTGAGCCCAGTTTCCCTGCACGCACAACCACAGCTCCCTCGCCCCACGAAAAAGGTGAGGGGGTGGGTGGGGGCCTCAGATGATGGAGGCTCCCCCATGGCAGTATCTCAAACTACTAACCAAGTTGCCTCAGCCATGCCAGCCACAGCCCACCGTCTTCAACCATTAGGGTGTGGGCTTGCTGTGTCCACTCTTCTCCAAGATGGGGAAGAATATGGCGGTCCTGACACCACCCCCATTGCACACGGGGCACCATGGGCACCGCATCTCCTTTGGTCTGACCTCCGTCTCATTCAGATGGTCTGTTCTTTCTCCTTTCCCATGAGATTCTGTGTTTCCTATCTCCCAGGTGCCACCTTGAGGATCTTGTATGAACCGCCTGTCACAGTCTCGCACTTTGACCCGTTGTGGGTGCAGTCCCTGTTCTTAAAAGGAGAAATCCTTGAATCCCTGTTCTCACCCCGCGGTAGATAGGCGAGCAGCCCGGACGCCACGGTACCTGAGACACAGCGTGTCATGCACACGCCCTGGAAGCAGTGTCCTCCAGTCACTTCCTCGGGTGGGTGAGCCCCAGGCCCTTCAGGTCCGAGTCCTGCTTCCCTCAAGGACCTGTGCTTGGCCGCAGGAGGCTCCGACGTCCTGGAATTATCCTGTAAGATTCCTTTGTTTTAAATCCTGAGGAGAAACATTTGAGCAGGTGTGTGAGGACTGCTTCCCCGAGAGCAGGGAGCTTGTCCTGCATCTGTCACCGAAATTGTGTAGCCTTCGTAGGCCACCCAACTCTGGGCTTCATTTGTCTCAAATGAAAAATTAACAGATTGGACTAAATACTTCCCAAGACATACAGTAGGTCCTCGGCTGACGTCCGAGATCCGTTCCTACAGCGTAAGTCGGAACCCACCTACATAAGCACCTACGTCACTCACGTGGAGCACATACACAGCAGTAATGAAGTGAAACAGTAAAACAAATTAAAAAGAGAACAATTCCTGACCTTGTGGTAAATAAATAATAAAAAACATAAAGCACATATGTACATACGTTGAAATGACGGAACTTTTTTTTTTATAAATAGATGGGAGATGGCGACGTAACCACAAAACGAAGACATCGAGTCCGACGTAACCCGAGCACTGTCTGTATTCCAGACTTCCCGAGGGATGGTGCGCGCTGATGAAAGTAAAGCAGGTTTCCTTTACTGCAGGGTTTTCCAGAAGCTCCCGTGTGCTATGTGCTGTGCATGATGTCTAGCAAGGGAAGGAATAATTGGAGACCTCCCTCTCCTGCTAGACTGAAGAAGGTCTTGGCTTTGCTCCTGTGGGCAGGAGACCCTGGCTGCAGTCAGGTGTGTTGGCTGACTGCACAGGTAAAAAGTTGGGTTGTATTGTTGCTACATTGTTTTCTCAGAAAGCTGAGCTGATTGAAGCAGAAATGAGTGCTTGTCCATTACAACCAACCAAGATGCAAATATGTAGCTTGTTCAATTCGCAGTTCTCACTCATGCAAATACAGTCTTTCCTAAGATAATTGAGATCTAGGGTGCCGACTCATTCTGACCTAGTTTATCTTCTGTTCCTAACTAATACGTTGAGATTCTGTCTCCCATTTAATTGGGGACCCTGAACATCATCTTTTACTCAGTTTAGGGAAGAGAACCAGTAGGGTCCACCAAGCATTCATCTGGGTGGAAGCCAGTGGGTTACACCAGGCACCACTGAGGTCTGTGCTCTCCAAGAGTTGGATTTCATACCCAGAAACGTGGTCCGAACAAGAGACTTGTCATTTCATTTTCCCAATATATAGAGCCAAGGACAGAATAGTCATCTGGCCTGGAAGTCAGAGAGCAAATCATGTCCCCGGGGAGCCCCTGAAAGCTGGCAGCCACCGAGGGGCCTGCCTGATGGAAGGGAACAGCTGGTGTCCCCCTGGGGACGCCTAAATGAAGGGGGACCAGGCCTCAGCTGTTTCCCTGGAGAGGCTCAGTGCTGAGGGCCCTGAAGCACCACCAGAAAGATGCCCAGTCCTTCCAGGGAGACAGCCCGGGGGCCAGGCCGGCCTCAAGATGACCTCGGGGTGCCTTTCTGCTTTACAGTTGTGGCAATAAACAAAGACCAACCAAACAAGGACAAGCAGAGGCTACTTACCCAGAACCTGCTGCCGCAAGAGCGTCAGCCACCATCACGTGTGTTTGGCAGAGACTCCAAGGCAGGCAGGAGAGGGAGCGCTTAGAGGAGGAGAGGCCCGGCCCAGGTGTGCCCTGAGGGGCTGTGGGCAGGGGCGCTGGAGGCAGCTGGTCAGCGGTGGGCCTCTCTGTGGTCAGTTAGGGCGTCTGTTTGGCTTTCTTCCGTTGGTTCTCAGTTGCAAGGAGGGACAAAAATTAGGGAAGCTGTCAGTTTGTAATCACGTCCTGGTCATTTGGGGCCAATTGTTATCAAAGCTTTTGTTTGACTTCCTGGGTTGTTGGAAGAGGTAGCAGTCTGGCTTCCTGTAAGTCTGACTTAGGCCGGCTTCCTGGGCTGATGACAGTAGATGGTAGCTTGGAATTTTTATATATGGTCTGGCCACTATCCATTTATATATTCAGTCTCTCAGTTTACACAAGCAAATTTCCAATTTTCCTGAATTCTGTCATCAAAAGAATGAAACCAGCCTACCCCCCACGAACAATGAATTAATTGACATCAGTAAGAATATCTGACAATTGCACAATTATACCCTTAATGCACAAGAAGAAACAAGTGCTGTCCAGACACCTGCATCTCACCGCAGTTTCTATTCTGACCTTGCAAGCAGGGAAAGGGCGTGCTGACTGGGCACATCCCGAAATAACCACAAGGGCAAAAACCCCTCGGGAGCCACTAGGAGGGATGGGAGCCAGGTCACCAGGAAAGGCTCTGCAGCTCATATTCCAGTCAGAGTAACACTTTACTGCAAGCCTCCTTTTCACTCCATTGCCTTAGTTTGCCCCAAGGAGCACAGAACCGCCCCAGCTCGAGGGGAGGCCTGGAAGCTGGGGTTCCTGTGGCAGAGTTGGAACAATGCCTCTTCACCAACAGAGATTAGTTCAGGGAAATGTGCTCACCCCTGACAGGGCTGTGCTATTAGTTACCAAGTTGCCTGCTTTTGAAAGGTTTAAATAAGAATTCTCCTCCCACCTGTACATAACACCACCCTGAGGAGGAGGTGGATTGCGGCCCCTGGGGAAGGGAGGCTGGTGGCAGACACCTTTGAGAAATCTCACAGCACCGGAATGTTAAAGCCCACATGTCAGAAATTCACAGGGCATCTCATTCTCTGCCGAGCCTGCAAGCCGAGCTCCATGGCAGCTCCACGGAACTCCGACTTCTCTGCCTCCCACGGATGTGACTCAGCCTGTCCTGCCCTTGCACCGCCCCCTCAGTGCTCTCTGATTTGGGCACCTCACGCTCCCTCCTTCGGAGAACAATACTTGCAGCGAGGGGTGGAACACGGGGCTGCTGGTCAGTGTTTAACAACCAGCTCTCCAGAAACCCACAAACCCGGAATGCATCCGTCTGCACACAAAGGCGTTAGATTAAAGGACACGATGACAAATAATAAATATGCAGTACCCTCCCTTCTGATTCCATATAGCCTATCGAACCTCACAGAATGTTTTTGTTGATTTTTGCCAAACGCATGTATCGGTAGCCAGCCTGTGGTTACAGCTGACATGAACATTGGTTGATATTTTCATTTACGTTTATGAGCAAGACAGA
Source organism: Myotis lucifugus (assembly GCF_000147115.1). Taxonomy (NCBI): domain Eukaryota; kingdom Metazoa; phylum Chordata; class Mammalia; order Chiroptera; family Vespertilionidae; genus Myotis; species Myotis lucifugus. The sequence goes on from NW_005871173.1 coordinate 3,668,187, forward strand.
AGTGCAACAACAGAGATGTATGTTCAGTGAAACGGCAGAACTCTACCCGCGTGTTAATGACATGAGTGATTTTGTTGCTACAGTGGATAATAGTTTTCAAATACTGAAAGAAATTTTCCTCATTTTTTTGGTGCTCTTCATGATGTCATGGCTACAGACATGGTACACTTTCAGTTTAAACTGTATTATTAACATTGCCTCTGTCGCTTAAGTCCAGAGTCTAGACTTGAAACCATAAACAAAGGTAAATCGGCCCTCGATTTGGGGCTTTTGCTGATTTCCACCGTGTGAATATTCCCGCCAGAGCCAGCTTCAAGCACCCAATATAATATTGCTGAATGAGGCGTTGGGAGGAGATTTGCAGTAAGTTGCAGTTTAATGTTTAATAGTGACTGTGGTTAACAATCAGCTCTCAGGATTCCTGCACAGTTAACCAGAGGCTGTCAGGAGCCGGTGGTTACCAGCACATCGCTGCCATGTGGGTGTTTCAGCGCACAGCACAGCGGGCTCAGGCTGCGTGCAGGCCAGGTAGGGCGTGCTTCCCTGGAGTCACTCAGCTACTGGGCTCAGGATACAGGTTATGTCGTTTTCCCATTAATTTGGCAAATATTTAAGGAGTGTCTACTATATGCCAATCACTAAGGTGCCTGTAGAGCAAGTAATCTGGATATGCACAAATAGACACAGCCCTGCCTCGCGGAGGGAGTGGTCCCAGCTAGTTCCCTACCTACTAGAGTCCCAGTGATGGCGAACCTTTTGAGCTTGGCGTGTCAGCGTTTTGAAAAGCCCTAACTTAACTCTGGTGCCATGTCACATATAGAAATTTTTTGATATTTGCAACCATAGTAAAACAAAGACTTCTATTTTTGATATTTATTTTATATATTTAAATGCCATTTAACAAAGAAAAATCAACCAAAAAAATGAGTTCGCGTGTCACCTCTGACACGCGTGTCATAGGTTCGCCATCACTGTCCTAGACTCTGCTGAGCCCCTTCTCTGCCAGGTCCACTCATCCTCTCCACTCAATGCCCAGAGTTCTGGAGCCCAGTGGAAGGGCTCACAGTTGTGCGGGGTAACCAGGAATCAGCCTTGACCCCTGCCTCAATTCACCACAAGTCCCGCCCCTTTCTCCTCTCAGAGCTCTCAATCCCTCCCGCTAATCTCCACCTCGGCTGCCTTGACCCTGGTAAAGCCCTCATCACCTCTCACCTAGACTTCTTCAGGGGCCTCCTAACTGCTCTTCCTGCTCCCTTGTTTCCCAGTCCACACTCTCAGCAACCAGAGGGATTATTTTAAAAATAAAATCCCTGTTTTTATATCATTCCTTAGCTTTACAACTTGTAATGGTGGTTGAACATGATAATGAGAGGCATCACCTCCAGTTCCAGCCTGTGGGTATGTGGCTCCCTCACTAGCTGGGTGGCTGGGGCCAGAGTATACAGCAGACCTGTGTCTGGTTCCCCACCTGCAGAATGAGGATGATATACTGCCATTGAATAGGCGACTTTTGAGGATTACAAGAGTTAGTATATGTGAGTGCTCAGAATGCATCGTCATCCTCATCATTATACCAAGGCCAAACCTCTTACCGGCTCCTGCCTACTCTTTTTTTATATATATATATATATTATTGATTTTTCACAGAGAGGAAGAGGGATAGAGAGTTAGAAACATCGATGAGAGAGAAACATCGATCAGCTGCCTTCTGCACATCTCCTACTGGGGATGTGCCCGCAACCCAGGTACATGCCCTTGACCGGAATCGAACCTGGGACCTTTCAGTCCGCAGGCCGACGCTCTATCCACTGAGCCAAACCGGTTACGGCATGCTCCTGCCTACTCTTCCAGCTGCTACTGTGTGTTCCAGAACCCAGTCCCTCTCCACATGGTTCTCACCTCACTGGCCTGGCTCAGGCTCATCTCCCTGCCCACCCTGCTTCACCTTTAACTCATCCTTCAGAGCTTCTTCAAGACCGTGTCCACAGCCAAGCCTTCCCTCACCCCAGTCTGGAGCAAGTTTCCTGTTATGCTCCTTTGGAGCACATGTCCTCATTGTATTCACACATTCACTAGGATGAACATGTAACAGTGGATGTCCCATCTGCACGGTGAACTCCATGAGCGTGCCAAATGCCCGGAACATGGAGGTCAGTGTATATAAAATCCCTATCATAAATAGGGCTTATTGAAGACCATGTGCGAGACCACTCGTCACAAGCAATGTCTCATTCAGCCAAATCCCACTATGAATTAGAAAGTGCGGCCGAATGCCTGGATTTGAGTAGAGGTCGTGTTTGGTGTCAAATCTTTCGCCCTGTAACTTCTGTTTCCCAATACTGCCAAGGGCCAAGTGCTCAGCATGGCAGAAAAAAGAACAGGATAAGACTTTGGGGCCTTGCCCGATGTATCCTACCTTCAGGGCTGCTAACTGCTGAGCAAGCTTGGCTTCCCGAGGCCATTCCTAAGGACTCCAGTTGGGTGAGTAGCTGTGACAAACACTGAGCACCCATTGGCTGGGGAGATCACAGCAGCTGCTTCACACGCCTTGAGTCTGTTCTGCCAGAGAAGATTGAACTGGAGAGGGAGTCAGCTTCCCAAAGGAGAACCTGAGATTGGGCAAGTCTTCACCTGTAGGTACCTACCTTGGTGGCCTCCACACATTTTGTTTGCATGTTTTAAGTCGTTCACTATTAGAGAAACATACTAAAGTACTAGAGTGGAATGTTATATCTAGGATTTGCTTTAAAATACCCCAACAGCAAAAATGGTGGGTAGAATAGATGAAACAAGAATGGCAAAATGTTAATAACTGAAGCTACATGGATGGGGAGTGCAGGAGGTAGCCAATTAATGACTCCCATCATTGATGTTTCTATCTCTTTCTTCCTCTCTGAAATCAATAAAAATATAAATAAAATATGACCATAAAATAAAGAGCAAGGAAGAGTGAAATTATTCCACAGGTAAAGATAGCAGAAAATGTGGGAAACCTGACACTATCTAAACGTGAGCGATCATTAGACTCACCTGGGGACCTTTGAAAAATGCAGGTTCCTGGGGCCCATGTTATGTAATTTAGATTCACTAGTGTAAGTTGGCCCCCAAAATGTGTTTTTGTAAAAGGTTCCTGCAATGGATACAAGATCAGGCCGGCATGCAAGCTTGTCCGGAATTGAGGTGGAAATGCACCAACATCACCTGGAACAGCTGCTTCTCCGCTTATTATTGGAAAAATTCATAGAAGGAGATGACATCATCTCCGGGTAAGTCGTCCATGAAGGACGTGTTGATGTGAGTGTTTATTTTACACACTGAGGTTGAGCTTTGCCCAGATTTTGTTGTTGTTTTGGTGGCTACAGAACGTGTGGAAGAGACATCTCATTTGGGAACATTCTTTTATCGTTAACAATAATATTTATTATGGCCTAACCACAATGGGCTTGATTTTAAGTGTTTCTTGCATTAGGCCAAGTGGAGCCCAAGAAGAGGGGAGAAGGGAGAGGGGGAACATCCCGGGCAGCTGTCCGTGGTGCTGAACTGGGGAGCCGGCTCCAGCCTTTGACCTTTCCCGCAAGAAAGGGCTCTCCACCCGCTCTCCAGCCCCATTTTCCTTTCTGCTCTCACCGCCAGTTTCTCTTTCCCAGTACGAGCAGCGGCGAGAGTGGCCCTTCATATTTCTGTCCCAGGCGGCAGATGATCTTGGGTTGGAGTCCCTCACCGCCCCCCTTCTCCGACTGCCTGGGCGGCGGCTGATGGGCGCGGCACCCTCCCCTCCTTAGGCCCCTCTGGGGACCTTATCCCCACCCCAACCCCTGAGCATGCGGGCCCACCTCCCTCCGCGCCCCCTCCCCACCTCCCAGCCACCTGCTCCTCCCCCTCCTCCTCCTTGGTCCCGCCCCGCGCGCTGGCAGCCCCGGATCCGGCGCGGGGAGAGAGAGGGGGCGAAGGAAGCGGTACCAAGGGCGGAGCGGCAGGAGGAGGGGCGCCGGGCTGGGCTCCGGAGGGCGACGCGGGCATGGACGCCGAGTACCCGGCCTTCGAGCCTCCGCTCTGCAGCGAGCTCAAGCACCTGTGCAAGCGGCTGCAGGAGGCGTACTGGGAGCTGAAGGAGGACCTCACGCCGTTCAAGGATGACCGCTACTACAGGTAGGGGCGCGTGGGCCTGCAGGGAGGGGCGCAGCGCCGGGCCTCGGCCTCCCCCACCGCCCTTGCCGGACCAGCTGAGCTCTGGCGGCCCCTTCCAGGGACAGCATGTGCTTGGGTGGGGGTGGGGGCAGCAGATGCTTGGGTGCTGGCTGCGGGCGCCCGCATTCTGGGGGTCTAGGGTAGGTCGGGGGAGGGGCGAGGCGCTGTTTTCCGGCGCCTAGAAACCTGAGCCCAGATTCGTGCATCCCGAGAACCGGACTCAGGGGCTGCGTCCCTGCTGCGCTCCTCCCTCTCTCCTTCTCTTCCGGTCATGCTTCCCGCCCCCTCTGCCCCCCACCGCCTGCTCAGTCCTGGTTTGGGGGCGTGATTACTCCCCTTCAGCGTCCAGCGGAGAGGGCCTTGCCTCTCCTCTGAGGTCCGAGGGCCCAGGGCTGCGGTGGGAGTCTCTGAGGCTGGGGGCTCCTGGGTGGGGCAGCAGCCTCGGGGAAGCCGTGGGGAGCAGCTGTCAGCACCCACAGGAGCGGTGGGTTTGGGCTCCTCTGTGCTCGTCTCTGCATCCCTCTCCTGAAGCCAGGGGAGAGCTGTGGGCCCACAGACCCTGGCGAGGGCCCCACCCCTTCCTCCCTGCGCTGTGCGGTTCTGCGGGGAAAGTGTGGGCATTGCCAGTGGCTGGCCGCCCCTGGTGCGCCTGGTGAGGAAAGGACCTATAGGGGCTGCAGCCTGGAGCCGGGATGGAGTTTGCCCGAACTGGCTCCGCGGCTCCAGAAGGCTGCCTGCTAATGGCGCTGCAAGCTTCCTCCTTGGGAAAACGGGAAGCTTGAACCAGAGGTTCCTGAAAGCCAGGCTTCCAAGCACGGCTTGCTCACTGCACGCTTCACGCTTAGGGATGGCCAGTGTCCTGCATGGAGGGAGGGGTGCAGCGCCGGGCCGGAGGACAGGTGTCACAGTTCCATCACGCCTTCCCGAGGCTTCTCAGGTCTCATCCACTGTCTGTTACTGAACAGTGTATCTGAGGGGGTTTTAAATGTCATGTGGTGTAGCTTTTGGGTGCACCTCAAAAATCTTTCTATTGCAGGTCCTAGGGGACAGGATAAAAAAACCTACAACCCACAGAGTTTCAAATCTTATTTTCCATATGTTCCAATCTCCTGTTCATGAATCTCTCCCTCCCCCCACCCCCCGCTCTATTTTTCCTATATTTTTATTTTCTTGGGAGTTAGTGAATAGCAAAATGATCTTCATGCAGGTAGCAGAAGAGAGAACAAAGCCACACCACTGGTTAACCCACAACTGGACTGTGCTTTATTCACTCAGCCATTTATTCCACTGATAGTTATTGAGCCTCTGCTGTGGTTCTGCTGTGGTTCTCGGTGTTGGGGTGAGCGAGACAGACAGGGTACCTGCTGTCCTGGGGCGTAGGGTAATAAGCAAGTGGTGACCTGTGTCTATGAGTGCTGGGAAGAGAATGAACCATGTGCCATGATCCAGTGTGATGGGTGCTTCCTCAGAGAAGGGTCAGGAAGGCTCTCTGAGAAGGTGACATTGACTGGGAACTGAAGAATGAGTTGCTCACTAGACAATGAGCTGAGAGAGGAAAGGAGAAGAGCGGACAAGTGCAAACCCCTGAGACCATAAAAACATGGAGTGGTCACAGAACAGACTGCAGACCAGCGTGTTGGGACTCGGGGTTGGAAATGGACAGGGCCAGGTCCTAAAAGGCCTTGAAGGACAGACCGATGGTGTGATGGAGCTCCAGTGGGAGCCAGTGAAGGGTTTGGGGTGGAGGAAGTGACCCTGGCCGTTTGGCTGCCTGTCCTACAGCAGGCACTGGAATCTTTGCTCCAGGAGCAGCTCATTTACGTTGGCTCCTGAAGACAAATCCGCTGTGGGCGGGAGGGGCACCGAGGATGCTGCCCTCGGCCATGGGAATGCTCGCTGCAGAGTGCTCTGCAGTGTGGCGTGCCGGCAGCGCGGTTAGGCCGAATCAGAGGCCGTTCTGTAGTGGGGAGAGGTTTGGGGTCACTGAACTGTCTTCCACGGCTCCACTGCGCGTGTCTATCGGTCAGTGGGCTGCGCCCTTACAGAGCTCAGGGAAGCACTCTTGGGCATCTAAGTTGAGAAGCTGATAGTTACGGCTCCTGCATCTGGCTGGCTGGAAGGCGAGCTTGCTACTATAATTTTTGCTCCTACTCTTCTCACCATCTTCACTTTCCCATTAGCGATCTATGATTAACATGCACCGGTCCTTTTCTCCCTGGAGGGCCAGGGACTAGCCTCGTGTAGCCAAGTTTCCTCATAACAGGGCGAAGCAAGGAGATAGCTGCTAATGCTCTGTTAGCTGGCATGGCTCTTTGCATATTAGCTGCATCATCTGGCATCACTGAAAACCGGCAGCTATGTGGTCAGAGGGCTCACAGTCATTTTCACCAAATGAGAGATGACAGTTGTACTGCCTGTTAGGGACAGGGGAGCCAGCTGGGTGCAGGTGGAAAGGCATGGGCTGGGCATATGGAACCCTGGCTTCCAGTCCCAACTCTGCCCTTTGCCTTGGGAAAATATCGAATTTCACTGGTGATCAATTTCCACATCGGAAAAATGAAGCAAAGATGTTGTGAGGCTCAAGTGCTTTATGGAGATAACACTGGAAATGCTTCCAGTCCTTGCTGGTTTGGCTCAGTGGATAGAGCGTCGAACTGCGGACTGAAGGGTCCCAGGTTCGATTCTGGTCAAGGGCACATGCGCAGGTTGCGGGCTTGATCCCCAGAAGGGGGTGTGCAGGAGGCAGCCTATCAGTGGTACTCATTATTGATTTTCTATCTCTTTCTCCCTCTCCCTTCCTCTCTGAAATAATTTTTTTTTAAAAAAAAGAAAGGTACTAAAATGTTCATAGCACCATGATTTGTCATATTCCTGAACTAAAACCAGCCAAACACTCAGCAGTAGAATGGGTAAAGGTGGCTTGTTCCATAATGGAATATTATCTACACTAATAAAAGAGAACCATGCAAATTGACCATCCCTCTGCTATGCCCACCAGCCAATCAGAGTGATATGCAAATTAACCCAACAAAGATGGTGGTTAATTTGCATACACAGGCACTGAGCGAAGACTGAAGACAGCATAGAAGGAAGCCAAGTGCTGCAGAAGGGAGCGAAGTGGCGGAGAAGGGGAGAAGGGAACGGAGCCGAGGCAGCGGAGAAGGGAGCTCCGGCCTCAGGAAGCCCTTCCTGCAATGGGCCTCTAGTACAGCAATAAAAGTAAACTTAAAACAACATACAACAACGAAGATGAGCCTCACAGACATCCTGTGAGCAGAAGAAGCCAGACACAGGGAGTACCTACACTTTGATTCCACTTAAATAAAAACATAAAGAGCAGGCAAAATGTCTCCACTGTTAGAAGTCAGGGTAGGGTTACCCTGGGGGGACAGTGGATGGGAGGGAGCAGGAGAAGGTCTTCTGGGGGCTGGTAATGTTCTGCTTCTTAATCTGGGTGCCGGTTATATGGGTATATTTAATGGTGAGCATTTACCAGGTTGTGTGCATAATGTGTGCACTTTTCGGTATGTTTATTATGCTTCTATAGGAAGCCGAAAAGAAAACTAGCTCCGGTGTCTCATTGATGACATCAGGCCCTTGCCCTCTCTTGAGCACATACTGGCAAGGGGGTGGAATCAGACTTCCACAAACCAGGGGCCCAGGAGCTGAGTGTAGAGCCGGTTCCACCAAGGGAGGAGGAGCACAGGGCTGAACCAGATGGGGGTTCTGTTAGGAACTAGATGTGGGTAATGGATGCGGGGTGGGCAATTGGCTGTGTCTGTCACAAATGGTAGAGGGTTAAACAAAGGAGAGGGACAGTAAATGAGTCCCCCTAGAGCTCAGTTCTCGATGAATTTGTGGTTGGCCATTTGCTGACCCATACGTTGTTTCTCGTGTGATTACCTCGTAAAATACATGAGCAGTGAAGATGGGCTTGCTTTTTCTTGGCCAATGACGTGATGCCCAGGGTGTCCTCACCCAAGAGGCTTCCGGAAGCAACATTTCGTCCCCTGGGTGAATTCATCGCCCCGGGGGCTGACCCTCGGTCTCACCGGCCTATCTTAGACCGCACGTCCAGGAAAAGCTGTTTTCAGTGACGGCTTCACAGCGTTTACTCAATTGGCCGGTGCAGACCCATGAGAACACGGGTCCCGGTGGCACCGCATCAGGGCAAGGCAACTGGTGAGACGGGTTCTTAATGCTGGCCGTGCACCAGAATCACCCGGGGAGCTTTTAAAACACAACTGCCCAGGCTCTGCCCTGAAGGATTATGATTTCATTAGCCCGGGCTGGGTCTTGGCCAGGATGGAGAACCCAGGAGGGGTGAGGAATGTTTAGAGCATCAGGCGGAGGGAGCCTGGTGCACCCACTTCTCTGCGGACAGGAATATGGGGAGTCAGGAGCCAAGGGCCCTGTCCCCCACACAGCTCAGTGGCCACTGTCAGTGACCACCTCGGCTGATTCTCCCGTTTCTGCGCTTCCCAGCTGCCCCACCTCCCGTTTTGGATGAACACACCTGGTCAGGTTACAGTCAGGTTTACGGTCAGAGAACCACTTTCCTGGTGACAGCAGCCTGCCTATTTCCACCCTGACCCACTGTGCTGATGGGCTGTTCAGGTTTCAGCGGGCGAACTTGTCTCCTTGTCCTCAAGGTCTTGGAGA
>NW_005871173.1:3678340-3681372 GCF_000147115.1 Myotis lucifugus
CCACCCACTGTGTGCAACAACTGGGGGTCCCCGTCTCTTCTTATCAGCTCGGAACCCTGAACCTCACCACCCAAGGTCCTGGAGCTGCTCTTGCCCACATCACTGGCGGCCTCTACACATCAAGCCCAGTGACCCCTTTCAGACCCGCGCACTGTGCGGGCCTGAGGAGCTGACCGGAGCTGGGCTGCCTTGTTCCTGCAGGGCCGGCGACACCCTTCTCTCGTGTTCTCCTTCCGCCTTGTCCTCTACATGCTTGCGAAGCTTCTTCAGTAGAGTCTCTTCCTGTTCGGACTTCCTGAAGCCATAGCACTGTGATTCACAGCATTAAATATCCCCAACAGTAGTTGGGAACACTACTGTTTATTGCCTCACACACCTGTCAGATGGGTTACGCGTATGACAGATAACTCTTCCCTCCTCGCGGTACTGGTGGGTGAATTGAGAAAGGTTGTATCATATAAACCAGACATAGCAGCTCTTGTTACCTGTCCGGCAACTTCCAGGTCAAAAGGAGATGGTGACCATAGCCCCCCCGCCCCTCAAGGCCGGAGGTGGAGTTGCATCTATGTCACCCTAGGAACCCATAGTTAGGGCATCAGGGCCTGCTCCAGGTCATTCCATGACTTCGGAGAATTCCTGTTCTTTGTCTTGGCCTTGGAACAGTGTCTTAAAGCCAGGTCGGATTCAGGGACATTTCTCAATAAGCTTTATGGTTCAGAACATAGAATACTAAAATTTAAATTCAAGTCCACACTGTTTCTCATCGATTAAATGGGGATAAAGGCCACTGATAACTCATCAAGTTGTTAAGGTGATTCATTGGCTCAGACCTCAGGCTTTTCGGGTGCTCGGTAATTGTTGGTTATTCTCCCCGGACAGCGTGACCCTGAGCAGAGAGCTGAGGAGGTGTCTTGAGAACGGAGTAGGGGCCAAATGGGGGGAAGCTGCCAAAATGTGAACTCCTTCTCAAGACTGATCCGGACCGCATGTGAAATGTGTTCCATTCTGAGCTTAATGAGGAAGCTTGCCAGACAGACTGAAGCAAGCTCAGGGTGGGGAAGCCTGGAGAGGAGGGGAGGGACCTCATGGGAGGCATGGTTGATGAATCAAACTTCCTTGGAGCCCCAGCATATGTTGGGTCCCTCTCCCTTCTTCCTGTACATGGTCACAGCACCTTTCTCTTTTCCTCTCCATCACAGTTAATGCTGGACAATGCTAGGAGACTTACCGGGAGGCAGTTTGGCCCTCAAAGATGTCAACTCTTTTTAGAACCCGGAGTTGCATGGAAACAGCGAGGGTCTGAGGGTCTGTGGGGATTCTCAGGAGCGGCCCAGGAGTGGCCCAGCAGCGGGCGCAGTCCCCGGAGCAGGCGTTTCTGCACCAGATAAGGCTGCTTCAGGCAGGAGGGGGAAACTGGCGGCCTCTGCGTTTGGTTTCGTCCTCTCGGAGTCTAAAATAGTTTTTGAATTCGTTTCTAACATTTGAGAATCATAAGGTATCGCATGAAAGTCCCATTTGAAGTCAGGCTCTTTCAAAGTGCTGAGTGACAGCCGCCCTTTAGACGAGGCTCACTCTCTGGTTCGTGGTACCCAACTGACCCGCATCTCATTACCTGACTGTCCCCTCACTGGTGCTTATGTTCCCCAGTCTTGTGGCCTTTTCTCTCCAGTGTCTGTGAAAAGAACCTGAGAAATAACCTTTTGTTATGGCTCCTGTGAGAGTTGAGGTTTATGATTCAGAGTGCTGATGGAATTTCTTGTCATAATGATGTACTCCATGTTCAGGCTGCTGCCCTCCAGGCCCTGCCCCTTCCCTCCAACATCCAACCCTCCCCACTTCCCCTTCCCCCTGAGGTCAGCCCAAACATCGTGCCTTCTGCTTACCTTGTCCTGTCCAAGCTCCAGGTGGGTCAGGGGCCCTTCCTTGGTGCCCCCGGAGCGACCTGTGCTTGCGGTAACTTACTTTGCCCGTGAGTTTGCTGAGGGAGGGCAGGAACTGTATCCTAGTCCTGTTGGTCTCTTCCCACCTTCCAAGCTTGTTGACAGCTTAGTGCGTGAATGCGGATCCATTAGGAAGGAAGCTTGAGACTTTTGTTTTCCTCGTTTGGTTTGACTTTAAACCCACAGGACCGTGGAGACAGGGGACATTTTGACCGATGCTGCAAAGGAAAATCTCGGAAGTATCCAGTCCGTGGCTCTCGACTGTTGGAGATTACAAATGCAGAACCGTGGGCCCAGATCCCGAACCAAGAAAGTGCTCTTGGTCAGCTGATGTCTTCGCCCCTGGCGTGCGAAGCGCTGCCACAGGGATGGTCCCCAGACACTCTCGCTGCTACTGCGCCTCCGCAGGCCCAGGACTTGCGCCGTCAGCGACATTGTCACATCGTGGGCGCTGGTACCGGGGACGGAAAGCTGCATGTCGGGCTGCTGTTAGGAAAGGGTTTGCAGAGGCACCAGGAGAGCGGGGAAAGCGCTCCTTCTCACTCGCGGTGTCAGAGGTCACCCCCGCCTTTCATCTCCTCGAGGTCACAACCCTCTTCGGGAATACAGGAAGTTGTGGATTCTCTCCAGAAAAATGCAGACACCACAGTGTCTTTCAGATTCCATTCGACGCCCCGTTGAGATGTCCTGGCAGCAGGGGTGCGGATGAATTATCGTGTGGCCCTCTCCGCTAAGGACCGGGAGGAAGGGTCATGTCATTCATTCATTCGTGCATCACTCGTTCATTGGTTCCTTCCTGCGGGAGCCCTGGGCCCCGCCTCTGGGCTTTGGAGGCGCGGAGGAGGGAGACCCCACCCCCCGAGCTTCGGCCCCAAGATCACAGGACCCGCCCTCACCTCCAGGCCCCGCCGCTTCACGCCTGTTGCGTTTCTGGCGCAGCCAGATTCTGCGCTCCGACACCTCCCACCGGCGCTCTGTGTGGTTCTCAGCGCGTGAAACGCTATTGGTAGTGAATTCACAAACCCCAGACAGGGATAAGCCCTCTGTGTGCGGATGCCCACACTACTCTCGGGCATATGAACTTCCAATACG
>NW_005871173.1:3681996-3716538 GCF_000147115.1 Myotis lucifugus
GTCCAGAGAAGGGGAGGGAACTTAAAGGAAGCGGAGCACCCGAGCTGCAGAAAGTCGGGGAGAAGGACCGCCCGCCCGGGGGCCCGAGGGCGGGTCCCACGATCCAGGGCGGCCTTCAGACAGGGCTGTGCTGCTCCGTGTGCCCGGGGCCACTGCTGATCTCTGACCGCGGACATAGGGCAGTGAGATCCAGGCACCTGCCCAGGTGCAAACGGGTGTGATGGGGGGAAGTCTGCTCTGAGCGCAGCGTGGGAGGCCAGGCTGGCATCCAGCCTCCCCGCTCTGTAGGCCCAGGTGGGGGTGGGGGGGGGGTGTCAGCCTTACTGCCTCTGTGCCCCCGGGGGCCCCGTTCATTTGTGGGGTCTGTGACTGGCACCCCGTGAAATGCTGGGGGAAGGGTGCCTTCTGGTGTTGTGCGGAGTGACCGCCGCACGCCGTCGGGGGTTCTGTCCCCTGCGAATCTGCCTCCTGGGGTCCGCACAGCAGCCCCACGTGGTGTGTGCTGGCGGTAAACCTTTTCATAGGACAGAGAGGCAGAGGGCTTGACGTGGTGTGGGCGTTACCAAGACCCAGTCCAGGGCTCCTGCTGGACCCCAGCTGTCTGTTACCCGACTTGGTGGCAGTCCGTCCGCTGTGCGTGGAGCCGTAGGCAGCACGGATGCTCCTGGGAGCCGTGTGTCAGGCTCTGCTGAGCAAGGGGCTGGGAGGTGGATGTGTTATCTGGCGGTCAGCTAGCCACCACCGTCCAGCATTCAGGATGGCACGGACCTGGGAATCAGAGAAAGTGTTTGGCAGCGAATAAAAATCCTAGGAGAAAACAGGCCTGAAAATCCGAAGGGTGTGCGGGACTTAGGTGCCTGGTGGAGTCAAAGTGCTCTGGTTGGCAGCTGTGACTACTGAGAGCCCAGTTCTGAGAAGGGTGACAAGCTACAGGAACAGGAAAAGAAGCTGGAGAAAGAGTGGGGTGAGGGAGGGTGGAGGGGGAGCCGTGCAGGGTCGGTGGCACGCAGAGGCCCCAGGACCTCCCTGCTCACATGCGGCCCAGCCTACTCTTTTTAAAAGGACGGGAGAGAGCGCCATCCAAACCAGTCAGAATAAAAAGTTTCCAGTTCTTAAAGATTTACACTCCGCTTCCTGCACACTCCATTCCTTATCTGACAGTGCCTGGGAAGTGAGATGCCAGGAGGAGAGGGCGGCGGGCGAGTCCCACTCAGTTGTTAGCTCTTGGAACTTCCTGTCGGGTTGCCGACAGCACGCAGCTGAGATTTCTCGGGTTCCATTGGTTGCTTTGCTCTCACTGCAGCTTTTCTCTGCAGACTTAAATAAGGTTGGCGTTTTGTGGCGCAGTGGAGCCCCGCTGTGGTTTCTGGGTCCCAGGCTTCCTCCGTGGCCCGGTGCGGGGGGACACCAGGCCTGGGTCAGTGTCCTGGCCCTGCAACCATAGAGTTATTTGGGATTGTGTCTCTTAGAATAGGTTTGTTTTTTCTGAACCACAGTGATCTCTAGAACTGATGAGAGATAACAGTGTTCACTTGTACCAGGTACTATGGTAAGCTACCAGGTACGTTGTGTACATCACTTCATGCCGTCCTCACAGCCACCCTCCACATGAGGAAGCTTTTCTTATCCCCATTTGACAGATGAGGGAACTGAGGTGCAGAGAAGTCAGGGAGTCAAGTTCACAGCTAGTAAGGGGCAGGGTTGAGACTGAAGCCCGGGTATCAGCTCCAGAGCCCACCCCTGACATATTGTACTCTGTTGCCGCTCAATTAACAGTGGCAGTGACTGAGCAAGGGCTTTCATGTTGTAACTCGTTTATTTGCCACAGCAACCCTAGGCGACGGGCTCCCTTAGCTTCCTCACTTTTACAATCTGGGAATCAGAGAATGAAGGGAGTGCCCCAGGTTACGCTGCTGGTCAGTGGTGAAGGCCCTCCAGCCCAGGCAGTTGGCCTCCAGATCCCAGTTCTTAACCACTGGGCTGCACCGCCCGTGGTCCTGCATTGGCCAGTGTGTGGCCTGCTTCCTTGATCTGTTTGCCCTGGCGAGGGTATTGGTGGCCTAACCAGCACGCTCCTGGGCGAGAGACACTGGGTTTGCAGCCTAGGAGGCATACACGTGAATTCATGGTTTGCTCATTCAAATACATTTTGAGGTTGTTGGGCCTTGGCTACTTGCATAGTGGCTTTTCTGAGTAGCTAAAGATAAGTTATTTGTAATATATGCAAGTTGGTTGATTGAAATGTCAGAGTTCTTGTTCTGTTCCTCCCCTCAGAGTTTCTTCTCGAAACCCAATAAATGGCAGGTTTGAAAAGGAAAGACTCTGGTGAGAAGGCCAAGGAGTGGGTGTGCGGGAGTTGTGGGCCACCTTTCTGCTCCTGACCGTGTGCGTTCAAATCCCACCTCCACTGCCTGCTGCCTGGGTCCTCGGCAGGCGATCGCTCCCGAGCCTCTGTGTCCCTGTCTGTAAAAATGGGCTGATCAGACCTGCTTCACAGAGGAGCGCCTGCCTGGTACCCAGGAGGTGCCTAGGGAATGCCAGCTGCTCCTGCCCTTTCCTTCCGTTGGCCGGGTTCTGAGCTCGAGGGGCAAGGTTTTACACCGGGTCTCAGGGATATTGGTAGGATGAAAAAAAGAAAAAGTGTGTGTGGGGGGGGAAGCACAGCTACTACTGCTTCTAACATGATTGAATTCTATGCTCCCTACACTGTTCTGAGCGCTTCATTATTTCATTCATGCCCCCAACAGCCCTCTGGGTATTGTTTGTCTCTGATTATAGGTAAGGACACTGAGGCCTGGGATTTTAACCCAGCACCCAGCCAGTGCTTTGGGCCACAGAAGAAATTATACAGATTACAAGAAGAAATAAAATCTTAAATAAAATGGGAGGGGCCCGAGAATGAAAGCCCCTTTCCACTGCCCAGATTCTAATTTTTAATTCTTAAGTGGGAACTCCGTGAGACAGGACAAAATGAGTAACTAGAAAACCCTCGGCCTCCTGGCCCTGCTGCGTGCTGGTTGTCCCCTGGTGTCTGTGAAAGGCAGCGCTGTGGGTGCTGGTGTGCCCTCCTATCTCCCCACAGAGCCCAAGGACCAACCTGGAGGTGTTTTCTCGCATCCTCTGCTCACCCAAGTTCTCTCCATTTGTGGTCATTCTGCTGCAGGCCCATGAGGAGGCTCACGGCGTGCTCGCCTGCCCACTTCTTAGTGCTGTTTGATGAACTCTTAAGGGCCCGTGTGGGAGGGAGAAGTGCTTAGAGGGAACACTAATGTTGGCTCTGGCGCTCTGGGGCACTCAGCCATCCTCCTGGGCCCTGGCTGTCCAGCTGCAGGAGAGGGAGGGGGCACGTGTGGCAGGGTATGTGGCCTGGAGGGCTGCTTGCTGGGGAAGCCATGTGCTTGGAGCTGCAGTGGCCAGATCACCGGCATAGAGGGCAAAGGCCAGAGTCCCCAAAACATTAAAAGACAACATTGCGAGAAAAAAGTTAAATTTTGCAGTTCAGTGGTTGATAATTGATCATAGCACGAAAAATAATAGAACGTAGGAGAGCAGAGTAAAACCAGGCAAGAGGGCATAGAAATGGAAGGAGTCAATAGTTATTGAACGCCTGCCGTTCATAAGGTACAGCTTTGGGCCCCAAGAGCCACAGGGAGCTCCCCGTCGGAGAGGCGTGAAAGCGTGTGAACGGTTGTCACCCAAGATGGAATCCAGCCACGGGTGGGTGCCCCTTCCTGCAGCCCAGGAGCCATTTGCTCTCCCAGTGGTGGGAGGTGGGACCTCGGCTGGGCTGGGAAGGGTGGGTGGGTGCGGGCTGGAGGGAGGGGTGGCGGGAGGAGGAATGGCACTATGTGGTGACAGGGGTGGTTGGCGCCTGCCTCACATTCCAGGGGCCTTCAACCAGGGGGTTCCCATGCCTGTGCGACTTAGATTGAGTTTCATTTTAGTTTTGTTTTATTGTCTGGGTGTGTGTATCAATAGGAAGCATTTGATGCTAATAGGATATGTCATGAAAAGTGGCTTACATGACAGGGGTATCCAGGAATTGAGCCGGGCACCTCTGGGGTTGACTGGGTGGTTTCCGCCTCTGGGCTCTCCACCCTCCTGCGTGCAGTGTGGCTGCAGCCACTCGGGCAGCACTCAGTACACAGTCAGGTCCAGGAGGCGAGGAGGCTTCCGTGCCCTCCAGCTCTGCACTGGGAGGGGAGCCTTTTCTTGCAGCGCCTGGTCGATTTCCTGCAGGGTCTGAGCCCTGGAGGGGATGAAGGCTGGGGAGGTGGGAGTCAGCCTCTGTGATGGGAGGCTGGTCTCACTGGCAGGGGACCGGGTGGCGGGGGACCTTCTGCCCTGCCCCAGAGAAAACCCCTCCTCTCCGTGGCTCCTGTTCCTTCTTTAGAAGGAAGTGGCATGGTTGTGGGAGAGTCCTGTCCAGAGGAACAAACACCCGTAAACATGTAGCAGGCATGTCAGGTCCACGAAGGGCTTGGCTGTCACTCCGAGTGGCCGGGAAGTCACTGGAAAGAGTTGAACTGAGAACAAACACCCCCGGCTGTCCCTGGCGTGGCTGGGCGGAGAGCAGAGTGTGGGTGCTAAGGGTGGAAGCAGAGACCCGTGGAAGGTGGCAAGGCCAGGCCGGAGGAGGGAGGAGGGCCGAGTCTCGCTGTGCTTCAAAGGCCTTCTTGATGCCCTGAGATGAAAAGTTGGAATCACGGTGTGGCCCTGTCATTTGTCTGGAGTAGGCAGTGTCCTTGAGGTATCAGAGTCTGGTTTTTGGTGACATGCTTCAAAGCGTTCAGACAAGCCGTGGGGAGCATAACCATGGCCGGGGGCATCGTCACCTGGATTTGCGCTGTGGTGCTCTCCTTGGCCCAGGACACCCAGCCCTCCCAGAGTGAGGGTGCCTGGCCAGGGTTCCTGCCTGTCGGTGGGGTGGTGGTGCCGGCGGCATTTTCTCAAGCAGGGGCTTTTTTTTTGCTTTCTCTGTGTTTTTTTTTCTGAGTTGGGTGATGCTTGATTTTCTAATATTTCTAATTTTCTGAACCAGGAAACTTTCTAATAAAATCACTTTAAGTGGAAGCTTTAAGGAAGGGAAATGATAGACTGTGACAGAGCCCGCGGGAGCTCTCGGGAAAACGGGAAACACCGGTGGGCTGTTCACTGTGGGACGAGGCCTGTGCTGCCCTCCCTTCCTCAGGTCTCTTCCTCATCCCTCCTCACCTGCTGAATAACTGCTTCTATAATCATCATTGATGTGTTTTAAAAATCACAATTTAAGCAGCACCGTCCTACTCAGTGTTTCTCTGCTGCCAAGTGCACTCTCTGTGCTTCCTCGTCTGCTGGGAGCCTACCCCTCGGAGCCTCGGCCCCGTGGGGGGCAGGTCACCTGAGAGCCGCAGAATGGGGTGCCATGTGTGACCTTGTATAATTTTTTAAACAACTGGATTTACAGAGAGCGGCCAGGACGGTGTGGAGTGTCTGTACACCCTTCTCCCCGCTCCCCTCACGCACTCACCACAACCCAGGGCTCAGCGCTTGCCGTGCTGTCAGCTCCTGACCGCAGCCCCCAGCATCTCCTCCCTTTAGCGCTGTGAGGAAGGCTTCAGCGTGAAGCGGCCCGTGCAGCTGCCCGGACCTCTCCCCTCTGCAGAGTGTAGGCATGTGTTTAGCACCTGGGGGAGCAGACAAGGGACAAAGGAGACCTGTTCTCCCCAGCCTGCATTCCTCAGGCTCTCCCGGGGGCACTCAGGGAGTGGGGTCCCTCAGCCCTTCCCTAGGGATCGGCAGTTACTGCCAAGGGCCAAAACTGTGACATCTTGGGCAAGTGTCCCGCTGTCTCTCGGCCTCAGTTTCCCCATATACAAGTCACAGGGCTTGGGCTTCCTCCCTGAGGCACTTTCTGGCTCTAATATTTCAGGGCTTTCAGGTCTCATAATCTCTGGGTCCAAAATCTAATGGGCTCAGGCCACTGAATCCACTAGTTAGTTGTCTCTTCTCACGCACAGCAGGGTTGCATGTGGCTCAGCCTTTGGACCCAAGTCCTAAAGGAAAAGATCGAGGCACTGATTCCTTCATTTCTTCACTGTGACACTGGTCTGCAGTCACTGGCCCAAAGGCCTGGCAGGTCCCGCTGGAGAGAGCGGACCTGGGTCAGCAAAGCCACGTCAGAGCCGTGGTGGCTGTGGGCCCCACCTTTGCCCTGGAATAGGCTCCAGCTGATTTCCTGCTGAGGAGCTGGAATCTTGGCCTTGTAGGGGGAGGGTGTGTGTACACAGAGCCACGTGAGCCTCGTGCCACAAAAGCAAATAACCTTATTCTCTGCTGGTGGTTTAAGCTGTCCCTCCCCCTCCCGGAGGTGTGTGTTTTACCTGTCTGTGAGGCATGAGAAATTGCCTCAGCTCCTGAGACCAGGAAATGCTAGAGGAGTAAAAAGCAAAGCACCCCCTCCCCCAAGTCCGCACCCCCCTCCCGCTCTCCTCTCTTTGGGTTTATGGGTCTCCTCTTCAGGTCCCAGGGGCGGGGTCAGCCACTCTCCAGATGGGGTTGATTGGAACTGCCTCGCACACTGGCGTTTACGTGGTGTCTGGGACTGCACTGTTTGGAGACCGTGTGGCTTGCCAAACCTCAGACCTGTCTTCTGGTCCTTTACAGACTTGTCTTGTTTGCCCGCCGCTGATGGAAGGAGTTCTAAAAAGAAGTGACACTTACCCCTCCACCATTGTCTCCTGACCAAGGGACAAAGTAGGGATGACGAGGAGGGCACCTGAGAGGGTTAGTGTTAGGGGTAGGGTTCCATATTGGTGTGAAAGCACAGAAAACTGCAGGCAGCTCGCTCAGTGCATCAAAACCAGACCCCATAGCGAAGGTCAGGCGGAGCTTCACCACCATGGGTGACGCCAGTGAGGGTCTCAGACCGTGAGGAACCTTGGATAGGAAACAAAACGGGTTGGCGGGAAGACAGATAGGGAAGGTGATGCTGGTGGCACCTGCGTTCCCAGTCTGGGCTGGGTGGTGACAGCTGACAGTTAAAGCTGCGTGTTTGCGTGTGAGTGACTTGGGGCCTCCCCCACTTGGGCTGTCCTCTGGCAGCTGGAGACGGGATGTGTGTAGAGGGGTCTGGCCACCCACGTGGAGTGGCAGAATGTGCCCTGAATGGGCATGGGTGCCACAGCACATTGTCCTGCCCCGAGGAGTGGGGCTCGGCTGGCGCTGTGCCGACCAGCGTGGCAGGGCCTCTTCTCGGCGGGCTTCACCCCGAGCGGAGTGGAACGTCACCCGGCCCTGAGGTCATGGAGACTGCTTTGTCAGGTGGGTCGCCTGGGTTCAGAGTAGGTCCGATTGTGAGGTGAGGGCTTGCAGGTGAGGAGGGCGTCCTGCGGTCCGAGCGGCTCCCTGCCTGCCCCCCACCCACTGGCTTCTGCTCCGCAGGCTGGCGCCCATGCGGCTGTACACGCTCTCCAAGCGCCACTTCGTGCTCGTGTTTGTCGTCTTCTTCGTCTGTTTTGGCCTGACCGTCTTCATCGGGATCAGCGGTAGGTGCAGGTTTTGATCATTTTATCCTGTACAGTTACCTTTGGTGCAGCCCGCCCGCTCCCCCCCCCCCCCCCCCAGCTGTATCCACCTGCTCTCACCCAACAAGGCCTGTCATGGAGGGGGGAAGCCCGTTTCTCTCTGCACCCACTGGGTGGAGGGGGTGGCCCTGGTCCTGCCCCACACAGCAGCCAGGGCCTGAGTTCAGCGTGCAGCCCTGGGTGGCCTTGACCTTGTACCTTTTGTTGGGAAGTCCAACATTTCTGGAGAGTCTTGTGTGCCAAGATCCCGCCTGGGCGCTGGGGAATCCAGAGCTTGCTGGCTGGCGTGGGAGGCAGGCCATGGTGCAGCGAGTGGTGGGGAGGGCGTGAGATGCTGGCAGCATGAGGCTGCTCTGATGATGCCCCGAGCCCTTGGCAGGAGGGAGCCTGTAGATGGCTTTGGCCTTGAGTTCGGGGCCCGGGTGCCTTTCGGCCCCCAGCATGCTGTTTGACGGGGGAGAGAAATGGGTTTCTGGTCCTCAGTTTTCCATCTCTGAGAAAGGGGGTTGGATGGGACCACTTCAAAGGCAATTTCGAAGCTGAAATCGGCAAAAGACAGGTTTCTTAACCTAAACTGAGTCTTGGGTCGGTGAATGGACTGAGGGAGCTGGGCAGAGAGGGCGATTATTTCAGTGCCCTTTGCCTGCTGCTGCTGAAGATGATGATGGTGGCAATGGCAACTGTAGCCAATCTTGTTTTCCTCTTCTTTTTAATCCTCCCCAGGACATTTTTCCCATTGATTTCTAGAGAGAGTGGAAGGGAGAGTGAGAGACAGACAGAAACACCGATGTGAGAGAGACACATCGATTGGTTGCCTCCCGCGTGACCCCAACCAGGGCCAGGAGCCTGCAACCAAGGTATGTGCCCTTGACTGGAATCTAGCCCGGGACCCTTTAGTCCTCAGGCTGACGCTCTATCCACTGAGCCAAACCGGCTAGGGCCTGTGGTTTTAATTTGCAACTCTCTGGCGATCAGTGACTTTGAGCATTTTTTCATATGTCTCTTGGCCATTAGTATATCTGCTTTGGAGAAGTGTATTTTTAGGTCCTTTGCCCATTTTTTTAATTGGATTTTTTGTCTTCCTGGTGTTGCATTGTGTAAGTTTATTATACATTTTGGAAATTAACCCCTTATCAGATGTATCATTGGCAGATATGTTTTCCTAAACAGTTGGTTCCCTTTTACTGTTGATGGTGTCTTTGCTGTGCAGAAGCTTTTTAGTTTGATGTGGTCCCGTTTGTTTATTTTTTCCTTTGTTTTCCTTGCCCTAGGAGATGTATCGGTAAAAATATTGCTATATGAGATGTCTGAGATTTTACTGTCTGTGTTTTCTTCTTGATTTTTATGGTTTCACAACTTACATTTAAGTCTCTGATCCATTTTTGGGTATTTTTATGTATGGTGTAAGCTGGTGGTCTAGTTTCATTTTTTTGCATGTGCCTGTCCAATTTTTCCAACACCATTTATTGAAGAGACTTGATCACTTCTTTTAAGGCCAAAGTCCTAAAAGATTACAGTGTAAGAGTTTGTGAAGGTTGCATATCTGTTATTTCAGGAAAAGCTTTGAGTATATATTAGCAAGTATGCTTTTTTATATTCTCTACTGAATATTTTTGGAAGACTGGATTAATGGGATGAATAGACAAATGTCTTAATTTTTTGGCAGAAATCTTTATGCTTATAGAGTAGGTAGATGCTGCCTGTGTCATGAGTGTGTTCTTGGGTCTGCAGTGCAGAGAGCCCTCATTGAGGGCAGGGGAGAGGTTTCTGCACGGACAGAAAACCTCGGGAATGATGTACCTTGTGTGACGATCATGGGCTTCACCTGCACCAGGAGGTCACCATGCAGCGGAGTGGATGTTGTGTGTCTATGTGTTTTACATACATGTGCAACCTCTGATGACAGACCAGGAAAATAAGATCACCGCCATATAATGTATGTCTTTCTTGGCATTTGACAAAAGTCAATAAATTAATTATCAGTGTAGGATATAACCTGCTTTTTTCCTTCTGTTACACTTTAGGACCCAAAGTGATCCAGACTTCTGAAGCTCATTTTTCACTAAATAATAGCAAAAAGGTAAGACTGGGTCCCTGAGTGGCAGGCGATGGGGCATATAAGCATCCAGGTCACTAGCAATGGCCCACCTTGTCCTGCAGGTTGCTTCTCAGCCAACACTGTCAGTGGCTGGCCTCTGGGTCCTCATTTGACAAAATGATGTTTTCTGCTATAATAAGTGCCTCAGTGCGAGACAGGCTGGTGGTGTTAACACTTAGAGAGCAGCAGTTCATTTCCAAAGGCTGGTGACTCGTCCTGGCTCCTCATGTCTGCAGGCCTTCCTATTTGCCCAATAAAACGTGGTCTCCATGCTCGGTTTCCAGATTACCCTCCAAGAGATCTCATCTCGTAGGTGGCTTTTGGGCACAGCTCTGGTCAGGGTTTTATGGAGACCTGCCAGAGCATGAAGACACAGAAGGCACACGCTCACTCTCAGAGACTGTGCATGCAAACTGCTTTTCTTCGGAGCTGTGGGGCGTGGGGGGAGCAGCTTTCTCCGTAGCCGCTGCTGTAGACACCGGTACTGGGTTTTTCAGCAGACACCGCAGAAATATCATTGCCAATGGAGTCCCCTCTAATTTTTCTCCCCCAGGGTGTTAAGACTCTTCTAAAGCTGAGAATAACAGATGTCAGACAGCGACATGTCTGGTATATTGATATTAAATCAAGATTCTTAGGAACATCCTTCTTTGGTACCCTTATTATCTTATCATACGTCGCATCACATGCACTTTAACTTTCTCCGAGATGGCCTTTTCTTGGTATGGGTATTGTGCCGAGGCTGCGGGTGGTGGGAATGCCTGCCTGGAGGTGTTCATGAGAGACAGATGTAAATTGTAGCAGAGTTAGGCCTTTCTTTTTATGGAGGGCGGGATTTCACTCCTGTTGTCAAGGAAACCGTGCTGTTTCTGGTCCAGCACCAGTGCTCAGCCCTCATGGCTGGATACCAGTTTTGGATGTTAAGGTGAGGTATTTGGTAGCTGCAATGGAAAGGTCACATGGGTTACTTAACTTTTTTCTTTTTCCCTCAGTTGAAGCCAATTCACATACGTTCAAATCCACTGTCTACATACAATCAGCAACTGTGGCTGACATGTGTTGTTGAGTTGAATCAATCAAAAGGTATGAAGCCTGACCTTTGGTCTGATTTTTCTTTGTACAAAGCACCATATTGTAAAAGTTGAAAGAGCTTTCAGACCTTTTAAAGTGTTTTCAAAGGTGAATTACAGGGATGGCCTTTATTCTTTATAAAAGCAACAAATTGGAAGCCCCTTAAGTGTCCTCGGTGTCCCCCACACTAAGTTATGATGCAGCCCCCCGGGGAGGGCAGGTCACCCCCCAGGGAGGGTCGGTGACCCCTCGGGAGTGCTGGTCAGCTCAGCTCGGTGGCTGCACAGTGGAGGAGCTGCTACTGCAGCCTTTTTGGTGGGGTTCTGGGGAAAATGAAGTCCCAATGCCCCAAGGCAGTGGGTCTGCCCCCCAGGGACACTTGGCAGTGTCTGGAGACATTGTGACATTTTGATGTCACAACTCTGGAGAAGGGGCGCTATTGGTGTCCAGTGGGTAGGGATCGGGGCTGCTGTTGAACACCCTACAAAGCACAGGCCAGCTCCTCACAGCAAAGGATCCTCAGCCTCACAGTGCCAGCGGTGCCAAGGCTGGAAGACCTGCCCAGAGCACCTCCAGGCCCGGGGCATTGGCTCCGTTCACCGCGATGGCACTAGTTGCGGACCGTCCGGAGAACTGAGGCTGGGCCACCACGCGAGCTCAGTGTTCTGTGGTTCACACGAGGGGCTTTGGTTGAGAAGGAACTTGGAAAAAAACCTTGAAAATGCATATTAGAAAAAATCAACTCCTTTTCTTGTAACATTTTAAGAAGATAAATTTGATATCCTTGTGTATTTGTATGTCTAGAAAATGGTCTGGATGATGGGCGTGTACATGTTAACTTGGTTCTCTCTAGGGGGGATTATAGTGTATAACGCCATCGTCATAGTTGTTTTTTTTTTATATTTTTATTGATTTCAGAGAGGAAGGGAGAAGGAGAGAGAGTTAGAAACATCAATGATGCGAGAGAATCATTGATTGGCTGCCTCCTGCATGCCCCACACTGGGGATCGAGCCCGCAACCCAGACATGTGCCCTTGGCCGGAATCGAACCTGGGACCCTTCAGTCCGCAGGCTGATGCTCTATCCACTGAGCCAAGCCAGCTAGGGCCATCATAGTTTTTTGTTCTCTGATTCTTTAAAACAATGAGCATGAAATCAGAAAAATTATATAATCAGAAAAAATAACTCTATTTTTATGTTTGTATAAAGTTAAATTAAAAAATTATGTGGGATAGAAAAGTAATTCATTAGCTGTGAACTATTTGTCCTTTCATGAAATGAAGCTAATGGATCTGAAACAGGCCTTGGCATGGGCCCTGGGAAAGGGGTTGCACGTAGAGCTAATAGGAAGGCTTTACGTTGCTGGCGAGCCAGGGGTTCTCGAAGATGCTGAGGCCGAGGTGGGTGAGACCCTCCTGGCTTGTCATAGAGCCAGGCAGGCATGGTTGTCAATGTGAGTGCCTGACGTGGTCCCTGACACTGAGTTTCTTTCTTTTGTAGAAATGTCTACTCAGAAAAACTTCCTTATGACCGTTAAAGTGGATGGCGTAGCTCGAGATGGAACCACCATGTTCATTCATAACAAAGTTCACAATCGGACAAGGACCCTCTCGTGTAGAGAGGTGAGCATTCCCCGGTCCATGATTACTCATCATGCCACACCATCACAGACTTGCTTTCTTTTTTTTTAAATATATTTTTTATTGATTTTTTACAGAGAGGAAGGGAGAGAGATAGAGAGTTAGAAACATCGATGAGAGAGAGAAACATCGATCAGCTGCCTCCTGCACACTCCCTACTGGGTATGTGCCCACAACCAAGGTACATGCCCTTGACCGGAATCGAACCTGGGACCCTTGAGTCCGCAGGCCGACGCTCTATCCACTGAGCCAAACCGGTTAGGGCCAGACTTGCTTTCTTAAGTGAAAAAGCTCATACCAGTGAGGGTATGGAAAAACCATCTACCTTTATATACTGATACCCTTATAAATGCTTATTAACATACACACACGCCTGCACACCCATGCACAAACACACACACATGTACACAAACCCACTCACATGCACGCACATACCCTGAGTATATGTGGTACCTACTTTTGCTGTTGTGTAACTTGCTGCCTGGTGTGTCTGTGGACTGTTGCTGGGAAGAGCAGCCTGTTGTTGAGCAGGTACCCCAGGTGCAGTGTGTGGCTGTGGGATGGGAAACGCGATGGCCCAAGTGGGGAAGGAGCCTCACTCTTAGTTTTGTCAGCACCGTATTCTGTCAGTCAGAGGAGTCAGACCAGGTCCCTGCTGAGTGAGGAGGCGACGTCAGGACGGCGTGGTGGCATGGAAAGCGTGAGGTGATTAATCACAAAAACAATATGTAATTATACATGTGTTTTCCAATGGTCTTAGGCGACCCCTGTGAAAGGGTTGTTCAACCCCCAAAGGGGGCGTGACCCACAGGTTGAGAATCACTGCTCTAGGAGATCCTGAGATGGTCAGAACCACGTCCTGAAGGGGCTGGGTCACTGGGGGCAATTGCAGAAGTGGGCCGAGGAGGAAAGTGAGGCTGAGGGGTCTGATGGGCTGTGTGTTAGCTTACACTCCCCTGTGCACGAGTGTGTTTGTGGAAATGTCAGGGTTGTGTTACACTGAACTTTTTTATGCAGGTGCATATGATGAGTCATCTAAAGTAGAGTCTAAGGCCTGTAAATCATTTTTGTTTCCAAAAATACCCATTTGGGTCTTTCTTTCTAAGAACGGTTGTTGGCTGGCATCTGAATTTTTCTGGGCTTCTGGCGAGTTCCCTGGAGATGATCCGTTGTGATCGTCTGTTGTTGAAATGTGCCACTTCATGGGTCACTGGGTGGGAGAGTGAGGCTTGCTTGCTTTAAAGACACAGCTCCTCCCTGTGCGTTTGCAGAAGTGTGCAGAAATCATCGTGGCGCACCTGGGCTACCTGAACTACACGCAGTACAGGGTGACGGTGGGATTGGAGGGCCTCCTCGATCTGCCCCTCAAGGAAGTGAACTTCACAGTAAGTGTGCCGGCTGGCGCAGGGGCTCCCGGGCTCCCCGTTTCTCGCCCATTCTTCTGCTGAGTGGCTGAAATACACGGCACTGGAGTTATGTTATTTTAGACTGTGAAAGACATGTACAGTTTTAAAAAGTTACAAGAAAACCACAAATTTTTTTAAAGAATTTTTTAGTTTTCACTATACATAGTTATTACAATACAAGGTGGGGCAAAAGTAGACTTACTGATGTTCATATGGAAAATAATACAATAATTAATACATATTAATTATTAATAAGTGAAATCGTCTGGCATGTGCCCTGACCGGGATTGAATTGTGACCTCCTGGTTCATAGGTCGACGCTCAACCCCCGGAGCTACACTGGCTGGGCTCCTGGAGGCATTTTACTGGTTAATTTTTTTAAGTTTAATTTCTGTGCCTGCACAAGATTTGACATTGTATTTGCTGATATGCGGTCAGAGTTGGTGCTCAACAATGCTGAACGGAGGAACTGGACCGAAACCTGTAGGCTTTAATTAGGGAGAAGTGACCAGGTCATGAAGTCAGCCTTGTCCCACGTGTCCATTCACGGAATGACAGGGTGAGCCAGGAAAGGACCTGTGGCTCTTCAGAAGTCAGAGTAAAGGTCTGCAGCCTGAGTGTTTGCTGCGATTTTACTCTGTTTATTTCCTTTTACTTATTTCCTTTTTAGTTTCATTGCCTCGTGTCCAGTGCCTTCAGTAGTATGTGTGTCTGTGTGTACCTTTCAGTGTGTCAGGCAAGTGAGTTAAATCTAGTGTCGAAGACTCTCTGCTCTGAAGTGGGTTTTAAACGCCTCAGATGACTTTAATTCAGTGCGTTGTGTGTGGGCTCTGTGGCCCGGTGCCATGCTCTGGGCCTGCGGGTGAACTGGCCGTGGCCGAGGCTGGGTGGGCTGCCTCCTGCCCACGTCAGCACGTGGTGCCTGTGTCCGCCGCTCAGCTCCCTGCACACCTGGCGGGAGTGAGATGAACTTACGGCTGACTCCACGGTACTTATTTGGTTTGAGATGCATATTTTTATGTTTCATTGAGTCTTTTTTAGAACATCCTACCTACTCACAGTTTACATCTTTTTAAAAATCTGTTTCTTTTCGTGGAAAGCTGGTGTTCTCTAATAAAGAGATTGGCAGTGTTGTTTTTTATATGAGATTTAAAAGCCAAATGCTCTTATTATGATTATAGACTAATTTATCTGCCAGGTTCATCATTAGTATAACACCAATGAAAAACTATTTTCAGATCTAGGTCATTAATATTTTCAAAGTCTGTGTTCTTTGATATTAAAAGAAAATGTAATGTGTTAAAATTTTAGAACATGTAAGAAAGTAGAAGGAAAGAGAACATTTTAAATTACCTAACAGTCTCATACCTAGAGATTATTTATTTATTTATTTTAAATCCTCACCTAAGGATATTTTGCCATTGATTTTTAGAGAGAGTGGAAGGGAGGGGGAAAGACATACAGAGAGAAACATTGATGTGAGAGAGACATATCGATAGTTGCCTTCCGCATGCGCCTCAATGGGCTGGGGACCAAGCCTGAAACTGAGAGGTACATGCCCTTGACCGGAATTGAACCTGTGACCCTCAGTCCTCGAATGACACTCTATCCACTGAGCCAAACCAGCTAGGGCTACAGATAACTATTATTAATAATCTGGTGCACTTCCTTTTTTGTGTTTTATTATTTTAATTTCATTTTTCAACTACAGCCGACATTGAGTGTTATTGTGTGTTAGCTTCAGGTGTACATCATGGAGGGTAGACACATACTTCACAGAGCGGTCTCCCTGACATTTCCTGTCCGTCTTCGCCCACATTCACAGTCATACTGTGTGTGGCTGCATGCCCTACGCTGTGGAGTACTTCCTTTCAGGTGCATTTTTCCCCACTTTCCATTTTAGTGGAAGACTTACGACCCTGCATTTTCCCAGATGGAAATTTGGTTCCGGTTCGTCTTTGTGGTGCTCACCTTCATTGTCACTGTAAGTACCGCTCACCTGACAGCCACGCCGGGTTCTGACAAGAGCAGTTTGTGAGTTTGGTCATCCAAGTGCAGACCCCACGGGCAGTTTCTCTGAGCTCTGAGACGCGTGCCTCGGGCCTGACACACTGTACGCCCCGCATGTCTGCTCGGTGCGCAGTGCGGGCGGTGATGCGGTCTCTGTGGCAAGGACGTCCGTGTCGGAACACTAATCCGAACACTAATCCCAGGGCGCTGACCTGCAGGCAGACCCGCATCCGTGCGGCAGGAAGGCGCCGGGTTTGTGTGACCTTTCAGTGCAGGGGCAGCCATTCCTGGCTTTCACGGCTTTCACCTTTCCATCCTGGGCTTTTCGGGAGTGAGGCCCAAATGAGCGGGTTTGGAGGTGCAGGCTTTGGGCTGGTTTGGGATCTGAGCTCAGTGTCCACAGCACAGTGTGACTTCGGGGGAAATGCCTACCCTTCGCACACCGGTGACCCCCCGGCGGCCGGCCAGTGGGGTGGGGTGGGTAGATGGAGCAGGGTGTGTGCCTCACGCAGTGACCGCGCCGTCTGCAGGGCGGCATCATGCCCCTTGGCTGCCAGCCCTGTGCTGGCAGAGCGTGTGACTCAGGGAGCTGTGCAGTGGTGTCCACCCCAAGTGCCACCCAGGAACACTTGGTGCTTTGCAGACGAGGCGTGTACAGCAGGACACAGCATGTGGGGGGACGTGAGGCGAGTGCCAGGCGACAGTGGCTGGGGCCTGGGTGTGTCCAGAGGGCGGGACCCAGCCACTCAGATATGCAGAGCAGGGGATTGTGGTCTCAGGCCACGCCCAGGGCCTCCTTCGTGACTGACTGCAGGAACCACCACTTACAGTTGGTCAGTCAGAAACCCTTGCTGTTTCTGGAAGCATCTCTGGTACCTGGGATTCTGCTGCACAGTCTGGGCCCAGAGAACAGGCCCGAGAGAAAAGGCCTGGGCCTGACAGACAGACTGGAGGACATGCCCGTCGGCCAGGAGCCCGCATTGCGAGAATGTGATTGGCTTGTATGACATTGTAGGAAACACAAAACAGAAATACCCCAGGCCCTAACTCACACACTGCATGATGTGTAAAGCAGGTCAAAGAGGCTTCTCCCACAGGCCACTGCACCTTCGTTGGGGGTTTTGAAGATATAAACACATCCTCTGACCTCAGTGTAGGCCTGGTTCCCTTGGCTTTTCCTCTGGGAGCCAGTGCCATCTGTCATGTTGCCTTGCGTGGAGCATGTGGCCTGTGCCCGGGGGAGCTCTCTGTGTGGCTCCGCTCCCCTCCTGCCCATCCGATCTGGGCCCCTTGCAGCAGTTACCATCTCGGCGCAGTTGTCACTGGTGGTCTCAGTAGTGAGTTCAACAAGGGCTGACTGCGAGCTCTTGGCTGGCCCGGGACCATGGATCTGGGAGATGGCGGTGCTCAGCGGGAGCGGGCACGCAGTGACGAGGCCGCTTCCGTTGGCAGTGCCTGTTCGCACATTCCCTCCGCAAGTTCTCCATGAGGGACTGGGGCATGGAGCACAAGTGGATGTCCATTCTCCTGCCTCTGCTGCTACTTTACAACGGTAGGTGCGCTTTTATTCCGGGCTTTCCCCTTTAGAATGGAGGGCTGGGAGGCATCCGCGAGGTGGGCTGGTCTGTCCCCCTAAGTGGGGCGGGGGGAGTCAGGAGGGGGATGCCTCGAAGGCACAGGCAGCAGCGCCCCCAGCATGTGAAGGATGCCGTAAGGATTCGGAAGATGCTGGAGCTTTCACAAATGAGTGACTGCAACTCGGACGGGCTACAGACACGGCCTCCTTGGGACTTGGCTGAAGGCTGCGAGCCCTGCCGTCTGTTCCTCTTCCCTTGCCCAGAGCTGCACCTCGGGATTCCCGGGCCTGTGGGAGGCGCGGGTGGCGGGAGCAGACGGCGGCGTTCTGTAACCATCACAGGGCCCATCTGCTCGTTGGCTTTTAGGTGTTTTGAAAAACAAAACGGCCTTTAGTGTACCCGCTTCTATCCCTGCCTCTGCTTGCAGACCCGTTCTTCCCCCTCTCCTTCCTGGTGAACAGCTGGGCGCTGGGGACGCTAGACGACCTCTTCCAGTCCCTGTTCCTGTGTGCCTTGCTGCTCTTCTGGCTGTGTGTGTACCACGGGATCCGGGTGCAGGTGAGCCGCTGCCCTAGCACTGCCGGGGGCCAGGACTCTGCCCATGCCTGCCGGCCACTGGTGGTCATCCCTGCCGGCCTCCGTAGGTCATCCCTGCCGGCCTCCGGTGGTCATCCCTGCCCACTTCTGTAGGTCATCCCTGCCAGCCGCTGGTGGTCATCCCTGCCGGCCGCTGGTGGTCATCCCTGCCGGCCGCTGGTGGTCATCCCTGCTGGCCGCTGGTGGTCATCCCTGCTGGCCGCTGGTGGTCATCCCTGCTGGCCGCTGGTGGTCATCCCTGCTGGCCGCTGGTGGTCATCCCCGGATGAACTTGGCCTTGGGGGCCTATCTCCAGCCTTGCGGTCAAGAGAAGCATGCACCCATGCAGAAATGGTCGCAGTGTGTGCGACCCAGTGCGCCCTCTTAGGGTTAGTGGTTTGCTGAATTACTAACTTCTCTATTTCTTACTCTTTTTTGCTTTTTAGGGAGAAAGGAAGTGTTTAACCTTCTATTTGCCTAAATTCTGCATTGTCGGACTCCTGTGGTTGGCTTCGGTCACACTAGGAATATGGCAGACGTGAGTATTTTTATAACGCGTGAAACTTGTCCTGGACAGCAGCTGGCATGTGGATGGATCTGAAGTCTGACTGTGTGCTGTGCAGCATCCGGAAAGGAATCTGTCGCCCAGAGTCTCAAGACTCAGTAGGGCGACTTGACCTGAGGATTCCATTTTGCTAGAATGGCATGTGGAGAGATCCACGATTCTTCTAACCTGGGATGGGAAAGGGAAGAGGCATGTCCTTCTGGAGTCCTCCTCCGGAGAGGCCAAGGCGTCATCTGTAGGCGTGGCGCTCAGGTCACGCCTGGCTCGCCACGCCCACCAGGTGTCTTAGCTGCTCCTTTGGCTGCAACCTGAAAACTTCCCATGTTTCTAAGTATTTCTGTGCTTCTGTAGAATTGTACCACTGCAGAAGCCTGTGGGTTTTCTGCAGAAACTAGTTCCATTTAGGCACCTCGCACATGAGACTTCATAGCTCACACTTTCTCCCCTCCCTCTCCCTGCCCGCCCGTCATTCCAGCGACCCGGTTTCACTTTCCAGTGATGCAGGGAGTTTACAGTTACTTTACTGCTTTTTGTGTGGACTCATCTGCTTCCTTGTGCCCATTTATCACTGAAAAGTGCCTGGAAACAGCTCTTAAAATTGCAAGAGAGCCGAAACCGGTTTGGCTCAGTGGATAGAGCGTCGGCCTGCGGACTGAGGGGTCCCAGGTTCGATTCCGGTCAAGGGCATGTACCTGGGTTGCGGGCACATCCCCAGTGGGAGATGTGCAGGAGGCAGCTGATCGATGTTTCTCTCTCATCGATGTTTCTAACTCTCTATCTCTCTTCCTTCCTCTCTGTAAAAAATTAATAAAATATATATAAAAAAATTGCAAGAGTAATAATAGTATAGGGGTTTTTGAAACGAAAAACACTCCAACTTTCCCATGGTGATACTGTGGACAGTGATGCTAGCAGCATCATCTGCATTGTCTACATGAGAGTTAGGATTCCTCAGAAATTTAGGATTACTTTTTCAAAAGCCTTCATCTAAGTGAAAGTATAAAAATAAAAAGTGAACTAATTATTAATCTATGGTTTCTTATAACATATTTTTAGAGTTAATGAATTGCATGATCCAATGTACCAGTATCGCGTTGACACAGGAAATTTTCAGGTAAGGATTGTTAATGAAGCCTGCGGATTTTTTTTAAATGCCATTTTTTAAAAATGACTGAATTTTGTAATTTAAATTGTGCTGTTGACACAGACTTGCTACCGGCTATTTGGGAAGGACTATAGGAAATTCATGTGGAAAATTTTGAAAAATGTGCTTGAGTAGTCTGAAAAATAACTCTTTAAAAGCTATGCTGTTACTCCCGGTCCTTGGCTTATGGCTGAAGCTCCAGGGCCAGAAAGTGTCTGACTGTAGGGACACCGTGGGACAACTAAGGAAAGGTTCTGTTCATTTGTTCTCTCATGCGGAGGTTTCCAGCGGGAGAGTGGCGGCA
The DNA here is from genome assembly GCF_000147115.1 of Myotis lucifugus. Taxonomy (NCBI): domain Eukaryota; kingdom Metazoa; phylum Chordata; class Mammalia; order Chiroptera; family Vespertilionidae; genus Myotis; species Myotis lucifugus. The sequence goes on from NW_005871173.1 coordinate 3,701,953, forward strand.
GGGCCCGGAGCACAGGGCCCGGCTCCGGGAGGCGCCGTCCTGAGATCTTTCCTCTTCGAACCAGGGCCCACGCATTTTCACTTTCACGGTCAGCCCGGGTGGTGTCCTCTCGGCTCCACGTGCTGGCGCCTCTAAGAGTCCCCGAGTCGTGTGTCCCAGGGGCACGGAGCCGAAGCTGACCTTGGGTGGCATTAGCATGTCTCTGGGCGCACTCCCTCCAGAGCTTCCTGTGAAGCCGTAACGCCGGGGCTCTTTGTGGGAGTGGCCGCAGAGAAAGAGGGCAGTTTAGTGGGTGATGCCGTGGGAAAGGTGGCAAACCTGTGTGGAGACTCGAAGGAACGAGTGTGAGTATCTGATTCTTCACTCGAACCCAGTGGGGGTGCCAGTGGCCTTTCCCGTCAATAATGGATCAGTGTGAGGAGTTCTGAAGGTCACTGAATGTAAGCCTTATGAACAGCATGCCATGACCTTTGCCCTCGAGGACAGGTGACCTTGTGAGGGAGAAAAGCACAGAAGTAGAGACCGGATTGCTGAGGGTTCAGTGCCCACCTGTGGACGGTGGGCCCAAGGGACGAGGGTGGTGGCATCTTTGCTTTGTCCTTTTTCTGTCATTGAATCAGCCTTCGGACACGTTAGAAGTGTATGGGGAGAGCAGCACCTTGAGCTGGAGTGGGGAGGCGTTCTGGGCCAGGGAAGCCACTGTTCCCGGGTCACGTGGGGACGGCATGCCCAGCAGGGAGACGGCGTCAGGCAGGCTCCTGTTACCAAGGAAACACTGGTCAGACTTCCAGGAAGCTGAGTAAAGCTCCAGACCCACGACCGATCTCGTGGAATCCCTTTATGTTACGGACAAGAAAATGAAGCCCAGACGAAAGTCAGAGTTCTGACGAGGCAGAGCAGCCCCCTGGCCTCCTGACTAGGCAGGCCTTTGACCTGGGGGTGGGGGGTGCTGGCCCTGAGAGGAAAGGGCAGGGATGCGGGGGTGGGGGTGGGGGCTTAGAGCTGGAGGAGGAGCAGCACCACCCACCCTGCGGAGCCAGGCCTCACCGCCTGCCTCCCCACCGCAGCTTCTAACCTCAAAACAAAGTGTTCTTGTTTTTCCTGCAACAAAACTACAGAATTGTGGATTAGACCTAACGTCTTCTAGACGACTTCCTTCCGCCCCATTTCACAGATAAGAAACCCAGGTCCAGAGAGATGAGAGTTGCCTGAGGGATTCTGTCTGTCTTTGACACGTGCCATGACCTTTGTAGGCAGGGCAGGCAGCCAGGCCTCCATCCAGAGGGCAGAAGTAGGACCGCTGACATCTGCTGAGCGCCGCTGCGTCCAGCCCTGTGTGTGCGGGGCTTGCCGCGTGGAAGGGAAGGAGTCTGGGTGCTCCCTCAGCTGGTCAGCAAGGGCTGGGTCCTCGTGGGGCCACTGCGCTCAGAGAGGGCGAGGGCTGAGCCTGGGCAGGGACAGTCGGAGCGGCGGGAGCGCTCCTGTTCTGTGTTGTGGGGCGACCTTCAGGGCTCCAGGTCCTTTCCTCCTGCGGTTGGAAGGCGAAGCCGAAAGACCTGCTCCTACTCCAGTGCCGTGTTGTTGTGTTCCAGGGAATGAAGGTTTTCTTCATGGTGGTGGCTGCTGTGTATGTCCTATACCTTTTGTTCCTGGTCGTGCGGGCCTGCTCGGAGCTGCGACACATGCCTTACGTAGGTGAGCGCCACTTCACAAGTGCCCAGTGCGAGGTGGTCAGGCTCCTGTTACCAAGGAAACACTGGTCAGACTTCCAGGAAGCTGAGTAAAGCTCCAGACCCACGACCTGGAGGGGGAAGATCCAGAGGGTCCCGGGGAGCCAGACGGCTGAATGGGTCACTCTGGGCCATGGGGACGGAGCCTCGGCTGGGGGAGGCCTGTGGGCTGGAAGCGAGCTGGGCCCTGGGAGAGCGTGGGTTGGAGCTGCCTGGATCCTTCCAGCAGGCACCTTGCGGAGGGCCCGGCTGGGGCGGTTTCTTAGTCCTTGAGTCGGGAAGTCACCGATCTCGTGGGGTCCTTTCCCCGATCTGTTACAAGTCATGTGGCCATGGCCTCGCTGGGCCTGCCTTCTCGCCCCAGCATTCCTCCTGGCTCGGCACTAGCAGGTTTCAGATCGGAGGGAAGAGGGCTCTTGTGCAGGGCTTCGCTTTATTTCCGGGCGAGACGGAAGTGGAATGTACTTCCAGGGGGTTTCATGGGGGTGTTCCTTTCTTTTTCAGATCTCAGGTTAAAATTTTTGACTGCGTTGACTTTTGTAGTGCTTGTCATTAGGTAAGAAAACTTTATTTCTCAAAGAAGCAAACTGTGCATGTTAATCTTACTCTTGTGGTGTCTTTTCTCCCCTGTGACGGTTCACTGGCATCCTCCCATCAGATGTGCTCTGCAGCTCAGAGAGCACTGGCCCCTTGGAGGGTCTGAGGCCACAGGCGAAGGGACCTGATTTACACTTTCGTTAACAATTGTCCGGCTGGGCTGCGTGTGGAGAATGGAGCCCACGGAGGGGAGGGGAAGGGGAGGGAAGGGGGAAGGCAGGCGAGGGGCGGAGGATCGGGGTGCTTCGGGGCAGAGCCTGGCTGTGGGGCTCACCTTAGCAGAACCTCTGTTGCCACTTGTCAGGGCAGGTGTCTGACAGGGAATCACTGCCCAGGGACGTGATTATGGAGGAGCCGACGTTCCTCGGGGAGCCGGTCATTAGGAGATCTCGTGGGGTCCCAGGGAGTGAGAGGAGGAGGGGATGTGCTGAAGGTGACCTCCAAGGCCCCGATTCAAGACCGTGCCATGGCCAACGTCAGGGTTAGCTGACTGTCCCAGCAGCTGGCCCCTGCACCTGAGGCCACACCCTCGCGGCAGGGGACAAGTTTCCATGCAGAAACAGTAGTGATGAGACTGCATCTGTTAATAGGGCGAATACAACAACTTACACGAGGCTAGTGCTGTTTCTTCCTGTATCTTACATATTTCCCTCCTTTTTTCCAGCATCATCATCCTTTACTTAAGGTTCGGAGCACAAGTATTACAAGACAATTTTGTAGCTGAGCTGTCAACTCACTACCAGAATTATATCCTTTTCCTTGGGCTCAGTGCTTCTAGATGGAGTGGTTAGCAGTCATGTCTCTGAGCACCACTAAGAGGCAGGTCACCTTCTGGGCCTGTACTGCCTGGGGCGCCTGGGGTCCCGCTCCGTCTGCAGAGAGGTGCGCCTGCCTGGCCCTGCAGCTCAGGCTCGCAGGCTGAAGTCAGCCCCAGTCACCAGGTGGATTCAAGCCACTCCTGGCCTCTCTCACCACCACCCAGAGGCCTCCAGCTGCAGTCCGTGTGGTTGGTAATGAGACAGTTTGAACCTGTCTCCAGGGAGGGCTTGTAACCTGCGAGGCCTCCTTGCGTTCCTGCGTGGGTGCCCGTGGGTGCCCGCGGCCGCGCCTCCGCAGGGAACTGTCAGGTGCGTGAGGCTAGGTGTGTTTCCCACTCGATATTTGTGACTGAATTTCACACTACACTTTTATCAGCTTCTCAAAGCGTCTGTCATCCAGAAAAGGGGTAAGAATGACTGATTTGAGGGCTGTTTCCACCTCTCCATTTCATTCTTGATTCACCCGAGTGGCCTTCCCGCCCTTCCCTGGGTCACGGGTCCTGCCTCCTCGGAGGTTCCGGGGGTAACCTGTTCCTTGCAGGTAACCTTGAAAGGTTGCTGTAACCTCTGGCCATGGGCTTGTCCTGTGGTGGCCAAGGTCTGGGTTAGGGGGCCCAGGTACTGGCGGTCAGTGGCAGAAAGGGCTGGTGGGTAAGGAGCAGACAGACTGACAGCACAGGCCCGACCCAACCACCGCCCGATGTGGAGCGTTCCAGGTCTGCTTGCTTCCCTTGACGGTGCCACCAGCTGAGTTCTTATCTTTCTATGGCTTGTTGAACTTTTACCTCTACACGCTCGCCTTCGTGTACTCTCCATCGAAGACCGCCCTGTACGGTAAGCCGCCGGGTCAGACGCTGGAAGTTCAGGGCCCATCTCCCGGCTTTCCCTCCTTCCCTAGCAGAGAGAGAGGAGGTCCCTTTAAGTGTGAGCTCTGCGACTCAGAACACGGCAGCTGTGTGTGGTCAAGCACAAGGTGAAAAGCGTGTGTGAGGTCCCAGCACGAGCGTCCTGTCCGCCTGCCACAGGCCATAGTCTGTTGAATGCTAGTGCCATGACCCCCAGGAGAGAGAAACATTGTACAGCCCTCCTCCCGGGAAGCAGAGCCAAGGGCAGCCGGCCCATGGGAGTGGACACGACGAGAGCTTTCTGGAACCGGGGCAGGGCCTAGCGCAGGGGTGGGCAAACTTTTTGACTCGAGGGCCACAATGGGTTCTTAAACTGGACCGGAGGGCCGGAACAAAAGCATGGATGGAGTGTTTGTGTGAACTAATATAAATTCAAAGTAAACATCATTACATAAAAGGGTACGGTCTTTTTTTTTTTTTAGTTTTATTCATTTCAAACGGGCCGGATCCGGCCCGCGGGCCGTAGTTTGCCCACGGCTGGCCTAGCTTGTCAGGACCACTCCTGACTCTTATATCCCGTGAGTTCTCAAAGCATCTCCGTGAAGAGGCTTGTTTGAGCTTCACAGCAGCTGTAGAGAAAAGTGCAGCTGGGCCCGTTTGCTGCAGGCCCAGGGACGGAGGGGAGGGCAGGCGGTCCTCCTGCTCCCTGTGCACTTAGGGCAGGGGTTCTCAACCTTGGCTGCACATTAGAATCACCTGGGAATCTTTAAAATCCTGATTTCTGGGCCTCATCCTCCGGAAATTCTGTTTCTTTGTTACTAATGTTGTGGCCCCACCCCATAACAAAGAAACGGAATTTCCGGAGGATGAGGCCCAGAAATCGGGATTTTAAAAAGAATCCCAGGTGATTCTAATGTGCAGCCAAGGTTGAGAACCACTGACTTAGGGGAAGGACCGGGAGGGAGGCAGCGCCCTCCACTTGTGGGCTCCCGGGTGCCCAGCAGTGCTGCTGCCCTGGCGGGCAGGTGAGAAACACGCTCGGGGCACAGAACACTGTCCCGCTCCCACAGATAGTAGTGGTGGAAGCTGGGCTTGAACCCAGCTCTGTTCAGCCCGTCCTAGGACGGCATCCTCTCCGGGCTAATGCCCTAGAAAATGCTCTGGTTGTTTTCAGAGTCGCAGCTGAAAGACAACCCTGCCTTCTCCATGCTCAACGACTCGGACGACGATGTCATCTACGGGTGAGTGCACGACACCTGACGGCTGTCCCGGGGCACTCAGCCTGGGCCTGCGTGCGCGTACCGAGCAGGTGTCAGTCAGCCTCAGATGATTTTCAGGGTGTCCTAGCACGTGCTATAGCTGGCGGTGTCACGTGGTTTTGCTTCCACGTTATCCTGGCTGAGATTGAATGGTGTTCTGTTTACTCGACACCCAGCCAGTGGTGACCACAGGAGGCCAGTGCTTTCTGGATGGTGGGCCCTGGTGATGGTGGGGGTGTGGAGTGGGCGCTTTCAGTTGGCGATAGAAAGGGAGCGAGTGAAGCTATGAGATCTTGTTAGAATGGCGTGTCGTTGCGGGAGAGAAGCCACCCCAAGCGTATTAGTAGCGAAGGTCTCTTTTATAACAGGAGTGACTATGAAGAGATGCCCCTGCAGAACGGCCAGGCCATTCGGGCCCAGTACAAGGAGGAGTCTGAGAGCGACTGAGCCCCTGGGAGGGCAGACGTGGGGGCCTGTCCTGCAGTGGCCTCCTGCCCTCCGCACCTGCCCTCCCTCACCTGCCTGTGTGCGACTTGTCTTCTAGCAGAGATTTCCGGGTTCTTATTTGTTTACATATTTTTTAGAGGAAAACCAAAACTGAGGACCAAGTTGAACGCTGGGCCAAATTTCTTGTTAGGGTGGCTGCATTTATTTGGGAAGAGGCGCGCTGACACAGCCAAATTCTTTTTCAGAGATTTCAGTGGTAGGAAGGGAGTGACTCCTGTTTTTAGAAGAGAGAATTATGTACTTACTTTAAGATGATTTACTAATCCCACGCTGGTGGGGAGCCCTTCTGCAGGCCCACCGCACGGCAGCGTTCCCTCCCCCGCCCGTGGTGCGTTTTCTGACTGAACTCCAGGGAAGCCTGTGTGCACGCTGCCTCTCGGGGGCAGTCCCTCCCCAGTGAGTGGCTGGCGCTCTCCCAGGACGGCAGCTCCTGTTAATGTGAAATGGGAAGTAATGGCTCAGGAGGGGAAGGTGGGTGGCAGGTCCCGCCCTTCACCCACCAGGGCAGAACGGTGTTGGGGCATTCGAGGAGGGTTTGATAGGGTCTCCAAGGGAAGAGCAGGTAACTGACAAGTTGCGGCTCTAGTGGGAAAGGTCTGGCTGCCATACGTCTCCCAGGGGTTGTGTGCATATGTGTGCATATGTGTGCATTTGTATGTATGATGGTCACATCCATGGATCTGGAGGGATGGCCCTGTGGTTGGGGCAGGAAGAGGTGTCCGTTCAAGTCCAAGGAACAGCACTTTCTGCAGCTCTGCTATGAGGACACCCAGTAGAGCTTTATTTTTTTAATAAAAGCTAAACAAATGATTGACATGTGACATTTCAATGGCTCCTCACTTCTTTACTGCCAAAAAGCTTTTTAGTTTCTTATTGGGAACTAGATGAAAGGAAGTAAAGCATTTTGAATGGTTTATTGAAGAACCTCTTTGGGTAGAAGGTAACTTGTTTGGAATGTCTCGCCTGGCAGTCAGTCCCCTGGCGGCCGCCGTTCCTGTCCCACCGAGCACCCTGGTAGACACCCCTTGCTTCTGCTGTGACATGCTCAGAAAGGTCTCCAACTGCTAACCAGCTCGTGGCAGACACCGATTGGCCTCCTGGCAGATGCAGAGGTTGGGTATGGCTGTTGGCTGTGCAAACAGGTCCTGCACATCCTTCCCCTGTGCATGAACTCTCAGCTCACCTCACGCTGAGCACTGCCCACTCCGGGCAGTGCTGGGACCGCCTAGAGGTCAGGAGGGACTGCTCATCACTTCAGACCTTCCTTTTTAATTTAAACATCAGTGATAACATACCTTTAATATGGATTCCATTTATGTTTTTAAAGCTCTGTAAATATGAATGTTTGGATTACAACTGTATTACTGCAAGGGTAATTCAGGTTTACATGGTTTTTTATATTTGCAATGGTATGTTACATTTTTTTATTCTGTGTGCTCAGAAGTGTTGGGAAAAATTTTGTTACCAAATTTTACAACCTCTATTAAGACTAACTATAAATAATGTTATGTAAATTGACAAAACTTACTTGTGCTAATAAATGTATCCTAGTATGTGATATAGTTTATGTTTTAATTATAAAATAATTGTCCATAATTTGGAACACTGTTATTTATCAGTAAGTGTAAACTTGAGGCATTTAGTCACATAACTTAGAACTTTTTTTTGGCCTGTACTGTAACCATAAACTGATGACTGATATCTTCATATATTGATTCATCATGGTGTCAAGTTAAGGAAAGGAACAACATGGGCATATTTATTTACTTTGTGTAACTAAGTTGGAAACAAGAAAAAACTTACAAAAGAAAATCCTTAAGGGAAACAAATCATGCATTTTCAATTTCCCTTCCTGGTGTATCATACATATCAACATACTAGGGGCCCGGTGCACGGGTTTGTGCACCAGTGGGGTCCCTCAGCCTGGCCTGCGCCCTCTCGCAATCCGGGACCCCTTGGGAGATGTAGTAGTGTGCGAAGCGGCAGGCAGCCAGGGAGGAGCCCGAGCCCTGGCTGGGCCCTGCACTACTCCTGCTCATCTCAGCCCCACTGTGCCTGCCGCAGCTCGCAGCGCAGCTCGGTAGTGCTGCCTGCCACCGCAGCTGCGCTGCGCTCGCCAGCCATGAGCATGGGTGTCTGGTGCCCGTCAGTCAGCTGAGTGGCACTTCTGCTGTGGGAGCGCACTTACCACTAGGGGGCAGCTCCTGTTTTGAGTGTCTGCCCCCTGGTGGTCAATGTGCATCAGTGACTGGTCAGTCAACCGGTCGCTTAGGGTTTTATATATATAGATTATATACTCCATGTAAAATTTTGCTTAAAGTATATTTAGCATATACATATGTGCCCTAGGTGTTAGATTAAGACACTAACGTCTGCCAGAAACTTTAAACAGTAGCAAGAAATTATTTTTTCTTTGGAGCCTCAGTTTTGCAAATTTAAATTATAAAGTCAAAGGGCTAACTTTAGTTCTTCCATGGTAACCGCTTGAATAGCATCATCTTGGGATAACTTTTTATGTTGGTCCCGTCTAGGGCGACCTGGAAGATGACCACAGGTATTTCAGTTTTCCTTGGGAGACTGTCATTATCTCTGTGGACAACAGTTCCTCTTGATTTATTATTAAATCATTACTGCAGTGAAGTGATGTGGTCTCTCTCTCTTAAGCCCCATTTGAAAGGCTAGAGAAGGCGATATATAAAGTGGATTCAAGGTCAGTCCTGCATAGGATTACAGATTGTAGTAAGCTTAGATACATTATGTACACCAGCCCACTAAATGGGGAGATTTATAAGACAAATGTCACCAGCCTCTAAATTTTGTGAAGTATTTACTAAAGGTATAGTTATGGTAAATAGGTTATAATGTGGGCAGTAACTTACTTCCTGGAATCCTTTTCACGGGGAACAACAGAGACTCCAATCGAAGGGATGATTAAAAGGGATGCCTACAAACACTAAAGTATACTTAGGTATTCTAAGGGTTTTAGAAGGCAGTTGCCTTAGAGGTTAGACTTTAAAAAAAAATCTTTTCCCCAGGCCAAAGGGAAGTTGCTTTAGTCTGTGACGTCTTGTTATCCTGTTTATCTTGATTTCACGTGTTTTAGATATACTGGTAACTATACCATACTCTGAAATAGAGGATTTTTCTGCTACTGAAAACTGCCTTTTTACAAGAAGACTGTAAATATTTGTAAAATAAAACACACTAGAGTTAAAGCTTGAAAGGGTAGAGCTGCGAATTAGATCTTAGAATTGTCAGTGGGCACAGTAAACCCGATCACAGAATGAGCACTGTAATCAGTTAAAATGAATAAATGTTTATTTATGGCAAACTTTGGGAGTGGCTTCATTCTGAGCCTACCTTTTTGGTACGTGTATGTTTGTAATATTTGATCCTTTTTTATTACGTTGGTTTGCTCTTTGCATGTGGAGTTAACTTGATCTTTCATACGGGAGTGCTTTCAGGACAAGAGCAGGGTTTTTTTCATTTCAGCAGGTGAACATGGAGTGTGTTTTTATTGCCAAGATAATGTGGCCCAAGGATGAGCACAAAGATGAGGTCACAAGACCAGGGTTTGGGTCCCAGCTCCTTACTTACTTGGATATAACTTTAAATCAAGCCAATAACCTCCAAACACATTTTCTATAAATAATGGTGTTAATTGTTGTAGATAAAGAAACGAATGATTGTGAAGGCATTTTGCAAGCCCTAAAGTACTAAAAAATTTGTGTATGTGTGACTGCTACTGGAAATGAGAACACGGAGTACAAGCTGTAGTGCTGCAGATCTGAGCCGTGTGTGTGCATTAGAGCTCCTGGCTAAGGGAACAGAGTCAGCGGGCCCACTTCCCACCTGAGCTCTAGGAGCGGGAGCCTTAGGATGGAGGTAGAAGAGATCTCACCAGAACACAGCGGAGCTGTCAGGGCCTGGCCCATGGGTTAGCAAGTCTGTGTGTTGGAAAGAACCAAAGCCAAATTGCAGCTTGTTTTTGTTTTCCTTTTTAGTTTTATAGATGCTGAAGCACTAATTAAATATGAAGATTTTGTTTGTGATACTATTTAGACCAGCAGTCACCAACCGGTGGTCCGTGAGGTCCGAAAGGTTGGCCACTGCTGATTTAGACTAAAGAAAAACAAACTTTAAATTGGAATAATTTATTCTAACAAAAGTACAAAGTATGGAAAAATTAGTGTGTTTGAATGATTTCAGAGAGTAGAGAAAGGTTCACACTAGCAGGTTGAGTGTTTAGCACCTTTGAACAGAGATATTCAGAGTGCGGACACGTGGCAGTCCAGGTTCCGACTGCCCAAGAACGATCCGTGATTGAGGGTGTGCTGATCACAGGACAGTGCGGTCATTGGGTTTTTCTCTGCGTGTTGAGAGCCACAGAAAACAGAGTGGGACAGCTGTTCACTGAATTCATGGCTGGTGGTTAGAAGATCGGAGAGAAATGTTGAGACAGAGGAGAAAGAGCCTGGGGGGATGAGGTGGTCAGTCAGATGGACAGTCCGAAGGCGCTGACGATGCAGTACATGGTCTTATTCTCCCATCGCACGGTGCAGCTCCCTGTGGGCAGATGGCACTGAAAGTCAGGAACATGGGCCACCTCGTGTTGATGTCTCACTATCTGGCCCCAACACTCAGATACTTACCTCTTTGTGGTACATACATAAAGGCTGCCAAGTCTCTTTTCTATAAAATGCTTTAAAGGTAACTCTAATGAGCATGCATGCAGAGACAGGAAACACCCACGCACACAGTTCAGGACACTCGGCTTTGGACAATAGATCTCAGCAGGTCCAAGACACCACCACCTCAGGAAAATGCCCACGACAGACTCTGACCCAGGGACTGAGAACCGTACCGTCAGTAGAGCTGTCCCAGAAGCAAGAACTCGCCGTGTGTAGTCCCGCTCCGTTCTTCTGCATAATTATACAGGTCACTTCAATGAAAACAACTTTCATTAGCCAAATCTACTTGGCAACACACATTTCTTTTTGCCCACTTTCAGCACATGTATATTGATCACGTGGTTGATGCTCATAAAAATTAAGGTCCTATGACACTGACAAACCACACCTGTCCCTTCCCTTCGCTGCACACCTGGTCTACAAGCATCTGACCTGAAGTCCTGGGGCATGCCCTGCAACTGTTCCAGCAGCCAACTAGGCCAGGTGATGCCAGCTATGACCTAAAGTAAAGCAATGTGCACAACACAAGTGACACTTCTACAGGGAACTTGAAGGTTGGGCACCACGCTGACACAACCACTCTCTTCTGACACCAGACCTGCCTCTCATCAGTATTTCAAGAACCAGCATCCATATATACGAGAAGCAAATCCATTACCAATGTATTTGAATGGTTTTCCCAGCTTGGTGAGTTGGCTTAAAGTTTGTTCTACGACATTTGTGGTCCACTGATTGACTTTGCTGTGCTGATAGGCGTTGCCACCGATGGCACTTTCTATAGCCTAGAAGACAAAGCACAGAGGAGTCGCTATCAGCAGAGCGCACCCAGCACCTTCCAGTTAGTACTCAAGTTCATCCCCTAAGAACTGCTGAAATACAGTTTGCATACAATGTAAGCTTATTTGTATCCATGAGATCAAATACACCTTTTGTTTAATAGTATCATATTTAAATAAGTTTTACATTTGTTTTTAAGAATTCATAATTACATGGGGGTCTGTCAACATTGTGAAACATTCTGACTTAAACCAGAAAACTTGAGTTTTTATGACAGTTACAACCTAAAATAAAAGTGTTCAGTGATCATCAGGTTCTGTCCTGAGCACGAGAGAACAGTGCCAGGATCTGGTTGTGCACCTTGGTGACGGGCTGACTGCCTGGCACAGCCCAGTGATCTTGCTTTAGAGAAACAGAAAGCTACCTACAGTCACACCCTCATTTCTATCTACCAGAATTCCTACTTCTCCTGGGACTCCCAAGTACTCACATTACACAAAGATCATTCGGCATCCTGCTTCTTCCCCACCATGCGTTTTAGCATTTTATCACAGCTCCTTTGCACTCTCAGCCACACCCCCCGCCCCCTCCAGCTCTGCATAAAGCGAGGCTGGGGGCTTAGGAGCCCCTGGTTTAATGGGACCAGATTACTAGATAATAATCAAGCTAAATTTCTAACTCTGAGGACCCTCCACACACACTTTGGGCCCAGTTCACTGTTCTTCAGGGACAGAGAAAAACCTGTCTCTGATTTTGGACCCACCCAAATTTACTACTACCCAATACTTAGAATAGCCCGAGGGTACATCACCAAGCAAAGCTGTGGAGGCCGGTGACCATGTGAAGGCAACACCACAACATTACCTCATGCTTCCAGGGAGACTGGGAAGCCTACCTTCCTCTTACCTGCTGCCTGGTAACTAAGTCAAAGCTAATGCGGAAGACGAGGGAGGCCAAAGGACACTTCATAACCAACTCCAGTTCCCACTGGCTCAGTGTGATTCACCCACCTTCCTGCTCCCCCCACTCCTTCCCTAAGAAACACTATTTTGGAAAAGATAAAAGACAACTAAAAAAAAGCACGCCTAATGCTGAATAATGTATAAGGCAGAACAAAGTCATTTTGTTTTTTGATGATGTTCACAAAAATAGGTTGTGGTTCTTTATCATTCTGGCAGTAGTCAATAATTTGTATTAATAATTTGGATTAGAATCAGTTCCAAATCACATACATATCCTCAATGGTACTGTTAAACTCAGATCAACTAATGACTTTCTTGTAGCCAATGGCTTCACTATCTGCTCAGCTTACAGAGGCTCTTTCTCTCAGGCTGCCCAGCTCTCTGCAGCCCTCCCATCCCTCAAACACACTGCAGACACCCCCGCACAGGGCCTCTGCACGTGCCGTCCCCGCCCTGGCACTTGGCCCCTATTCCAGTGATGGCGAACCTATGACACGCGAACTCATTTTTTTGGTTGATTTTTCTTTGTTAAATGGCATTTAAATATATAAAATAAATATCAAAAATCTTTGTTTTACTATGGTTGCAAATATCAAAAAATTTCTATATGTGACACAGCACCAGAGTTAAGTTAGGGTTTTTCAAAATGCTGACACGCCGAGCTCAAAAGGTTCGCCATCACTGTCCTCTTCGCTGAGTTCATGCTGCTCCTACTCACTCGAGTCCAGCTCTAAACTCCCTCCAGCACCAGCTGCTGTGGCAGCAACCACTTCCCAGTGTTGTTCCTGGACAATCGCCCGCCTTCCCTGCCCCGACTGAGGATCAGTCCCCTGCATGCCCCTCGGCTTTTTTTTTAAAATAAAGGAAGAACAAGAATCCTTTTTTGTCTCCCATTCTCATTATCGAAGGCAAACACCACGGTCAGTAATGGTAAAGCAGGCAGTGTAGGAATGCAAGAAAAATAAGGAAACAAGGGCCAACTGAACCACCAGGTGTGCAGTAACCGGAAGTTCAATTTTTTACATCCACTCTCTTCACTAACGTTGGAAACAGTCACTTGTACACCATGACTCTTTATGCTAAAAGTTATAGAATCAAGCCTTAGTTACATCCAATACTAATACTAACATATAAAATTTCCTGTCTGGTTTAAAATACATAATTTACCTCATATGGGAGTAGTTCTTATCTAGCTATTCTCTGAGGTTAAAAACTTAATTTGAGCCCTAACCGGTTTGGCTCAGTGGATAGAGCCTCAGCCTGCGGACTGAAGGGTCCTGGGTTCGATTCCAATCAAGGGCATGTACCTTGGTTGCGGGCACATCCCCAGTAGGAGGTGTGCAGGAGGCAGCTGATCGATGTTTCTCTCTCATAGATGTTTCTAACTCTCTCTCCCTCTCCCCTCCTCTCTGTAAAAAACCAATAAAATATATTTTTTAAAAAACTTGAAATACCAAAACACAGGCAGGCTCGGCTGAAACCATTCCAAGACAGTGCTTAAAACACATTATTTTCACTCATAGAAGCCAGTGAGCGAGTATTTTAAAAGTAGGCATGTCTCCTCTTACCTCTTTCACAATGTTGCTCACTTCGTCAACAACAAAAGTGGTCTGCAAGGAAGAACAGGGGCAGAGTTGGTCTGCAAGGAAGAACAGGGGCAGAGTTGGATTTAAAAGATTCCCATCCATGGAGCACTGACGCATGCAAATAAAGGGAACGAGCACTTGAGAAGTGAAGACCTTCCTTTTCCCGAGGAAAACATCACGGAGACTCCGGCGCGAAGGACTCGCCCAGGGAGAGACGTCGGGAGGGTTCCGGTTTGGTGTCTGCTGGGATCACGCCATGACCCAAAAGGCTGGCTTTCCACTAGAATTTAACCTCTCCATCCACGTCCACTGGCCACTGGGATCCTTGGCCAACATGGAAGCCGTTCGAACCGCGCACCGTCACAATGACCGTCTTCCGCTTCGCCAACAATTGTGCGCTTCAACCCCGTGTCTTCACCGAGACAATGAGGTGCCCCCCGCCCCCCACTGACAGGCGCTGTCTCACCGCCGGCTCGAACCCAAACCGAAATAACGGCCTTTATCCCCCAGGACGCCCGGTGGCGAGAGCCCGGTGCGCACGGCGGGTGAGCGCGGCGGCCAAGGGCGCGAGCGGCGGGGAAGCGCGGCGGGGACCGTGCGCACCGCAGACAAAGGCCGGCTCTCGGACCCGCACTCCGGGCGCTTCGCGAACAGTCCGGAGCATCTGACCCGCGGCCCGGAGGGGACTTGTCGAGCTGCGGGTTGTGGTTGCCCTGGGGTTCGGCGTTAAAGCGCTGTCCTCGGTCAGCGTGGGCACGCTGGGTCCTTGGGGCGCCACTCGGGCGTGGAGCTTCTCGCAGGGCAGGGTCCGCAT
>NW_005871173.1:3716717-3747328 GCF_000147115.1 Myotis lucifugus
CCGCCGTCGTCGGCCGGCAAGTTCCTCTTCCGCAGTCTGGTAGTCTTCCATCTTCCCCGGCGCGTCGCCTCCGCCGCCCTGAGGAGAGCGCACTGCGCCGGCGCACTGAGGCCCGGCCTGCCCGGCCCCGCCCTTCTCCAGCCCCGCCCTTCTCCAGGCCCCGCCCACGCCCGCACAAAAGGCCACGCCCTCCTCCGGGCCCCGCCCCTATACGCCTACGCCCGCTCCGAGGCCACGCCCATGCCCCTCAGGGCCACGCCCTTCCCCTTGTTCCTTGGTCGGGCAGGCGCGCCGGGCCTGGACTCGGGACTATCTCCTCTCGTCTCCGAGGTGGCGGTTTCCGCGGGAACTCGTTTGAGTAGCCTGGCAACTGCCTAGACCACGGCAGCTAAAACAAAACAAATGTAAGCAAAAACGAAATATGATAAGTGTACAGAACCAGTTCGGGGGGCAGAGTCGCCTGCATGGGTTCATTTGAATATTCAGACGGGTGGACACCTGGTGACTCCTGACCTTGATGGGCAGCGAGGTATTGGTTACAGTCCCTCTGGGGAGCAGGGTTAGGAAACTTCGGCTCTGGTAGGAACCTTCCTCTGGGGAGGCAAGTTTTCCACGTAAATCCTTCTTACTATTTTTAAAAGCACCATTTAAAAAAGCATTCTGGGAGTCTCCGGGTTGCTGGGTCGGGTGCTGGTCAACGGCTTCCCGCTCATCTCCCGGAAAATGACGGCTTCTCGCGGGCCTCGGAGGGCATCTCGTCGCCGTCCCTTCTCTTCTTGGAGCCACTTCGTTGGGAATCTTTTGGTGACGCTCGCGCTCCGGTTACCCGCATCCACCGATGCCTGTGATAAGATACCAACATATGTCTCTATGAAGGCCAAGGGTAATCCTGTGCCCCCTGTAAGTGCTGGGTTCGCAGTAGAATATGAGTGTCACCCAGGATACAGGCTTATTGTCCCTCTTGTTCGTCCCACCACTACTGTTTGTCAGCCTGATGGCACGTGGGCACCTGCTCTCCGGGAGGCTTGTACAAGAAAATCATGCCCACAGCTAGCAGAGCCCATAAATGGCCGCCTAGAGGGAACCTTTCAGTTTGGTGCACAGGCTAACTATTCTTGTAATGTGGGCTATCACTTAGTCGGAACACCAGTCCTACGTTGTGAACTCGCTGGAGATGGGAATAATGTGGCTTGGAGTGGTGACCCCCCGCAGTGTGAAAAGATTTTGTGTCAGCCACCTCAACAGATAGAAAATGGGACATTCAGCAATAGCCACAAGGATACATTTGAATATAATGAAGTAGTCACTTACCGTTGTAAACCTTCGACTGGGCCAGATGAATTTTCACTTGTTGGAGAGAGCACACTGACTTGTTCTGGGCCAAACAAATGGAGCAGTGACCCTCCTGTGTGTAAAGTGGTCAGATGTGACTATCCGTCACTCCCTGATGGACATATGGTGTCAGGATTTGGGAAAAAATATTACTACAAAGCCGAAGTTGAGTTTGAATGCAACCAGGGTTATTCCCTTGAAGGCAGCCGCAAAATTGTCTGTGAAGCTAATAATGCCTGGGTACCCGAGATTCCTCGCTGTGTTCAAGGACGGCCCACTCCTGATGAAACACCATCTCAATCATTAGGTACAGGAGCCATTGTTGGGATTACTTTAGCTGTTGTAGGTGGTGCCTTGGCACTCATCGCCTCCTGGATGTACTATCAGAAGAAGAGGAAAGGGAAAACAGAAGGCACTGCTGCCTACAGCACATACCAGAATAAATCAAGCACTCCAGCACAGTAGACACTCTGACGGGCTTTCCAGAACGCTCTACCACTTCATCTTTTTTAAAATGTCAAGAAAGACCCACATTAAATTCGATGGCTACTATGCAAAACAGTATGGAGGGCCCTCAAAATTAAAACCGGAGCCACCCTATGATCTTAGGGGAATATATCTGAGTGAAGGGAAATCACTGTGGAAGAGAATCTTCTGCCCTCCCTGTTTGTTGCAGCACTATTTACAATAACAAAGACATGGAAGCAATCTGAAGTGTCCGTCAACCCATCAGTGGATAAGGGAGATGTATGCACGTACAGTGAAATACTATTCAGTCAATAAAAAGGAAAATGTGTATTGGCCTTCAGGACATTTTACTAAGTGAAATAAGTCATATATATAAAGAGACAAATACGGTGTGATCTCCTTTATATGTAGGGTCTATTTTTAAAAACTCATCAAAGAAGAAATCAGATTTGTGGGTGGTGGGGTGAGAGAATTGGATGAAGGTAGTGGTCAAAAGATTCAAACTTAGTTATAAGCACGTACTGGAATGTAACGTACAGCATGGTGACTATAACTAGTAATACTTTATTGCATATTGGCAAGTTCCTAAAAGAATAGATCTTAAAAATTCTGATCACAAGGGAAAAGATTTTTTTTGTAACTATGTGTGTTGATAGATGGTAACTAAAATTTGCTCATAATAAACTTATTATCAAATCCTTATGCTGTACACCTTAAACTTAGATAATGTTACATATCAATTACATCTCAATGAACTAGAAGGGGGAAAAGATCTACAAAGGCGTTCTCTGGTTTATTTCACTGTGAAGGCATAATGCTAACATGTCTCAATGCCTCTTGAATGTAGTCACTATCCTTTGACCCCTCTGAAATGGGTGTGAACTTGGGAATGAACATCTGGCCTGTTACCCCTTAAAAGAACATTTGCATTTATTGAGCAATTCAACACAGTGCCCTTGGATTATGGTAGGGAAATGATATGTTTTATAAACTCTGAATATTTAGAGAAGTAAAGTATAGTTCAAAATGAGACATTTCATCTATAAAGAATGTGATTTTGCAATGCTCATTTCCAAAGTTAATACCAACTTTCAAGACTCTTAACAACTCAGTGTATTGTAGATAGTTTATTGTAAAAAGTCTGTACAAATGTGTGTATACTGCTTCAGCCCTTAAAAATTAAAAACAATTATCATTGAAAACTGGGTATTTGAGTAAGTTTGACCTCCTTAACTAAGAATATTATTGGAAAGTAATTTTACAGGGGATGGGATAAATTTCTATTTTGCAAAATATATTTTAACTTCTTGGTGATTTAGAGAAGCCATGAAGTTAATGTGTGGCATTTGTTCTTCACCTTTTCTAACATCAACAAACCAGCCTGAGAATAACAATTTAGGCTCAGTTGCTTGCTTCTGTGAAAAGTTAGAGGGCGCTAACACTCCTAACAGGAATGCCAGCTTGGTACAAAGTGAACACTGTGGCCCTGTAGTTTTCTTGGGGAGAATTCCCCTCTTTAAGAGAGAACATAGAATGCGGCTCTGAATTCTTGCCTAGGGGGTTTTCTCTCCCCACTTGAATAAAAAGATCTCGCACTTCAGTAAGTCACCTGACAGTAGTTTGTAGGGAGTAAATTCATCAGATATCCCAAGTTGCATCAGAATTAGTCTTTGTGTGGGTCTCACCTCGCCTGCTAAAAGGCAGAGTAAACATTAAGCCACATACTTCAGAAAAACAAAAAAACAAAAACCTAAACTTTGTGCATTGGCTGTTGGTCCTATGCAGAGGAGAAAAATCACGTAGCTCAGGTATCACTTTACGCTCAGGTGGACCAGAGCCCTCCCTCTCTGAGTCCTCACACCTGGCAGGGTCTCTTTCAAATGAGCCAAGGGCAAAGAGGAGGAACTCATTTATTCTTAAAGGGTTTTTTTTTATTTACATTTTTATTTTTAGTGACTCAAATTGGTCTGAAGAAATGTTGCCCTGAGAGGGACATGTTTGGAAAATCAGAGTGGACCAGAGTAAATACTGTTTTACTCTATAAAGTGTTCCTTCCTTTTGTAATCTCTGGGGAGGGGCATTTTTCAACCAAAGATTGTTATGCTTCCCAAAATTAACTTTTATAATAGTGCTTCAAGTTTACTCTTTTTTAATTTAATATATATGAGATATGTGCATATAACTATTATGTTGTGAAATTCTGTTACTGAAATATATGGGGAAACCACTTTTCTGTAGAAAAATTTGTTTAAATGACAGAGGAGGAAGTATATTTGAATTAAATGTTTCTTAAAACTGGAAGAATGTATTTGCATTGAAATGGGAAGCCCCACGAATGGAGGTCTTTATTGCTTTTTGAAAAATGTGTTCTTAAAATCTGATAAAATAAAATGTAGGGTGGGTTAAAAAAAAAAAAGCATTCTGGGGTGGAAACTTTGTAAAACGCTGCACACTTCCAGGCTGCCTTCACCAGCACGACCTAGACGTACACTGGACTTGTGTTCGGGGTCTTTATGAAAATTAGGAATTGCTTCGGGCTCTGGCCGTGTTCTCCGAGAAGGGCTGGGGCTATGCGCCTGCTTGCATGGACTCTGAGGCTGAGATGTGTGGCTTTGCGGACTGTTTTCTGGTTTTACCACACCCTTGAAGGCAAGCTGTCACTCCTTACCTCTCCAAAGCCCAGTTGCTAAAACCCACTCCCCCCCCCCTCCACCCCCAAGAGCTGACTACAAGACCCTGCGACTCCGCCCACCCCACCTGCAATCCATCAGCAACCCTTGTTGTTTCTACCCTATCAAATCCTAATTGCCACGCCGCAGAATCTGTTTATACACTGATGTTTCCCCTGCCCCTTGCATTGTGCCTGGCACATAGTAGGTGCACAGTGAGAATCTATTGAATGAGTGCATGCTTTCCACACACACATTGGTTCTGAGAGAACTGGGGTGCAGGAAGGTGCCTCCTGCCTCCTGTGGGTCAGGGGAGGAGGGCCGAGCCTGAGACGCAGCTGCTGGGCCCGGACACCCGTCCGAGCCGGGAGGCCTGCCCTCGAGGACGGGGTGCTTCTCAGATTCTGAACTCGACTTTCTTTTTGAGTTTTGTTCTCTTCCTATGATCTCCCTTCAACTCGCCTGTTCCAGTTCTCAGCCTTGTGCCTCAGTCTACATGGGATTCCAATCCGTGCGTGTTTTTGTCTGTCTCCGGGACATTCCAGCTGCCCCCGATAATCCATTTCTGGTGTTTTCAGTCACGTGACCCCACACGCCTGAGCCCAACGGGGCCTTTTCACTTTCTTCTAATTTCTCCTCTGCTGTGGCCTAGAGGAGCCGAGTGTCTCGGGGTTGTGTGCAAAGCCAGAGTGAACAGGTGAGCACTTGCAGTTAAAGGCTGTGCGGTCTGGGACGTATTCTAGCTATTGCTCTACAGCCTTTTAGGAACTTCCCAATCCAGCATTGGTGAGGCAGAGACTAGGGATACTGTAGCTGAAAATCACCCCATATTCATAGTCCCACTTTTTTGTAAATAGGGGGTTTGAAGTCTCCAGGCTCAGTGATGTTCAGTGCTTGGGAGAACGCAGTGAGAGGGCCTGGCATTCTGCCCAGTGGATGGACACTCCGTAGGGCGGAGGAATGGGCAATCACTGGGGCAGTTGGTCCAGTCGGGGTTCCCAGCACCCCGATTGCCCAAGAATGCAGGTCCACCAGCCTCATGGCTGCTCACATCTCTGGGATTCAGCCACATTTTAGAATAACGTTTAGTTGCTGCGCAGTAAGTCAGTGGAGTGAATCTCGAGTTTGTTTTTCCATTTGGGAGTTAGCCGTAGATTGGCCGGTATTGCGTGCTTTCTTCCTTCGAGTCGTCTCCTAACTATACTCTTTAGAGATAGGGATTGGTGTTGCCAGTGTCTTGATTTAGCAAGTGCAGGCCTAGCAATCCCAGCCATGCCACCTCTGCTGGTAAGTCAGCGGCCTCTGTGGGGTCTTGCAGTGTTGTCTGTGATGTGGGGCCCTTCACCACCCCGATCCAACCCTGTGGCTGTCCGAGTTTTCCTCCCTTTCCCTGTGCCTAGGAGTGTGTTACTGAGATGCACTGAGTCACTAATAATAATAACAATAATACAAGGAAGCTGGTCATGCCCAAACACTGTAGTCTGAGGAATCTCGTGCTGTAAGAAGCAGAAAATAAACCTGTGGCTGACACATACCTAAAGTGAGAATCCTAGGCTGAGAAATTCCATGCTAACGAGATGCTGTCCGCTGGGAAACTCAGGCACGGTGGGACTGAAGTACCAACTGGAGTGGCTGTTGCTCTGAGCCCCTTGGGTCCCTCTTCCTCCCAATCCCGGCTACCCCGCCCCTTCCCTGGGGCTCCATCCCCCAGATTAACTACTAAGGGATAGCTCATGGGCATAACAGGAACCTCCAGCTGCTATTTTTTCTGACGGTTGGTTTTTATGCTATAACTAGAGGCCCAGTGCACAGATTCATACACAGTGAAAGGAAATTAATTAGAAGGTGGCCAGTGGGGCAGGATTGGGCCAGATGGGCCAGACATGCCCTGGAGCCAACCTCCCATGGTCCCTCTCCGGCGTCTGTGGAGTGAGCGGGGTCCCTCCAGCAGGTGGGGTCCCTTGGGCTGGCCTGCGGGGATCTGGCCGAAATCAGCTCTCCCGACATCCCCCTAGAGGTCCTGGAATGTGAGCGGGCACTCTGCAAAGTTGCTGTCCTACAGGGTGTGGAACGCAAACGCAAGTGTGCAGTAAACCAGATTCAGGGCCGCCAGTGCCCCAACCACAACATAACCCACGGCCGAAGGTGGAATCGCACGGCCCCACGAGGAATCGTGCTCCCTCCTCTCTGGTTTTGGGGTGCGTCACCGTAGAACCGCCACTGCCAAGTCACTGCAGCTCTGCAGCTGCTGCGTTGAGCATCTGCCCCCTGGTGGTCAGTGCCCATCATAGCGACCAGTAGGACGGGTGGAGGGACACTTAGCATATTAGACTTTTATATAGAGAGATAGTTATTAAATACTGTGTCAGTTCTGTGTATAGGAACAGACCCAGCATAGGCTCAGCTGCAGAAACAAATGACCCTACACTCTTGGTGGTTGAGGACAGCAAAGATGTGTTGTCACTCACACTGCACGCCCATGGAGGGTCTGCTGTGGCTCTGCCCCACGTCTCCTCCACGCTGGGACCAGGCCGGTGGAGCAGCGTGACTCCAGAGTCACCGAGGGAGAGAGAATGGTGGCCAAGTGTTGGCTAGGAAGATGTTGCTCATAAAGTGGCAGGTGTCACCTCTGCACACGTTTTGTCGTCCAGAGCAGGTGTCTTGTCCATGCCTGAGCTTACAGGGCAGGGACACAGAAGGGAAGAGTGCTCTCACCCGCACACACAGTGCGAAGGCTTCCCTCGGGCATGTAGCACCTTCACGCTCTCTTTGCCGACCCCTGGCCATGCAGACACTCAGCCGCTCCCCGACTTCCCTTGCCCTCTGGTCTAACCCCGGGCCCGCCCTGTGTCAGCTCCCTTTGCTTTCAGATGTGATCCAATTTATACCTGCCCAGCCCTAATCGGTCTGGCTCAGTGGGTAAAGTGTCGGCCTCCGGACTGAAGGGTCTGGGTTAGATTCCGGTCAAGGGCATGTACCTTGGTTGCAGGCTCCTCCCTGGCCTGGTCCCTGGTCAGGGCATGTGCAGGAGGCAACCAATCGATGTGTTTCTCTCACATCGATATTTCTCTGTGTCTTTCCCTCTCTATTCCACTCTCTGTAAAAATCAATGGAAAAATATCCTTGGGTGAGGATAAAATAATAATAATAATTTATACCCGCCCAGCACCCAGGTCTTTGCCGACTCTTCCCTGCTGCCCACTGTAGCCCGAGGCCCCAGATGAGTGGTCCCCAAACTTCGTTAATTATGCCCCTCGAGCAGGAACAGTTTTTGAGCATGTCCCCCACAAATGTGTGTGTTGCAACTATGATATATTAGACTATGAATCCATTTCCTAAACAATAAAGTTTACGTTCTTAGCTTTTGAAAAAGTGGAAGTTCTAAATTTTCTTAGTATATCCTACTGTTATGGGCTGAATTGTGTCCCTCCCAAAATTCACATGTTGACATGTTCACCACCAAGACCTGAGGAGGTGGCATTCTGTATTTGGAGATGGGGCCTTTCTAGAGGTTAAGTTAAAATAAGGTCCAATATGCCTGTGTCCTTATAAGGAAAGGAGATTCGGCACAGATACACACAGAGGGAGGATGGTTTGGAGACAGCCAGCTACAGGCCCTGCCAACACCTCCATCTTCCGGGCCTCAGAATTGTGAGGAAATAAATTTCTGTTGTTCAGCTCTCCAGTCTAAGGTGTTTGTCACACCCGCCTTAGGAAAATAATAACTCTTCCAGATTACCCTAATTCCTAAAACATTTCCCCCCAAACATTCCTAAATGGATTCATTCAGTGTCTTAAGCTACAAAAATAGTAATATTACTACTAAATAAATAACAGTTACTAGTTATTGATTGATTGGTTGATTTTTATTGATTTCAGAGAGGAAGTTAGAGGGAGAGAGGTATATTACATCAGTGATGAGAGAGAATCATTGACCGGCTGCCTCCTGCATTCCCCCTACCGGGGACTGAGCCCACAACCCAGGCATGTGCCCTGACTAGGAATCAAACTGTGACCTCCTGGTTCCACCACTGAGCAACACGGGCCAGACAGCAGTCACTATTTATTAGGAATCTTTTTAAGTCAGGGATCCTCAACCATGATCACTATGGCAGCGCCTGACATAGTAGATGCACAATAAATATTTATGAATGAATTGAATGAACTATATACTGCCAGGGAGGCCTTGTGGTCGTCACCAGGAGACAGGCTCAGAGAGGCCAAGCAGTTTCCTGAGCATCACTCAGATCTGTCACTACAAAGTTTGCCCTCTTAATTCACTCTTCCCTTTAGTCATCCTAACCCTTCACAGCTCACCATCACCTCCTGCCCACCACTGCTCCTCACCTGATGGAATTCACCATCTCAAGTTGTCACCCTCAGGCCAGGGAAGAGTGAGATTTCAGAACCAGAGAGCCAAAGTGATGAGCAAAGCGAACCTCATTTACAGATGAGCAAACCAAGTTCCAGGAGTGTTCAGAGAGCTCTAGTGACTCCACACAACACGCCCTGTTCTTGGTCATCAGCTGGCTTGCCGGAATCATATTCTCTCCGTTAGAGTTCACACTGTATCACCCTCAAGAGTGAGTTCAAGACCCTCAAATGAGCCTATTAAGGGAATGAAAAAAACAGTTCACAGAGAGGGAGAAAATATCTGCAATATAAATATCTGACAAAGCACTCGTGTCCTAAATATATAAAGAACATCTACAAATCAATAACAGAAAGACAGGCAACCCAATAGGAAAACAGACAGAAGACTTGAACAAGTCCAACATCAAAGTAGATCTCCAAATGACCAATAAACATATAAAATGATGCTCAGATAACTCAGCTACACAAAACATCAGGGAAATGAAAATTAAAACCGTAATATGATATCACCCCCGGTTGACCAGGAAGGATAAAATAAGAAGGACAGATGACATCAAGTGTGGATGAGCATATGAAGCAACTGGAAATTGTTGCTGGTAGGAGTGTGAGTACAGCCATTTAGGAAAGCTGTGGGTGGCATTACTGACATTAAACATGACCTATGACACAGCAATTCCACCCTTACACACGTAACCAACAGAAACACGTACAAATACTCACCCAAGAGACTATATAACAATGTTTGCAGTCACACTATTCATAATAGCTAAAAATTATAAATAACACAAGCATCCATCAATAGTACAATAGATCAATTTTTTTAGATGTTCATACAATCCTATATAATAAAAGGGTAATATGCAAACTGACCCTAACAGCAGAACGACTGGGAATGACTGGTCACTATGACACACACTGACCACCAGGGGGCAGACGCTCAATGCAGGAGCTGTCCCCTGGTGATCAGTGCGCTCCCACAGGGGGAGCTCTGCTCAGCCACAAGTCAGGCTGATGGCTGCCAGTACAGCGGTGGTGGTGGGAGCCTCTCCCACCTCCTCAGCAGCACTAAGGATGTCCGACTGCAGCTTAGGCCTGCTCCCCGCTGGCAAGTGGGCATCCCCTGAGGGCTCCCAGGCTGCCAGAGGGATGTCTGACTGCCAGCTTAGGCCCAATCCCCCGGGGAGTGGGCCTAAGCCAGCAGGTGGTCATCCCCCGAGGGGTCCCAGACTGCGAGAGGGCACAGGCCGGGCTGAGGGACACCCCCCCCCCTGAGTGCACAAATTTTTATGCACTGGGCCTCTAGTAAAATATAATACTGCAATGTGAACTTCCAGGGTGCTGTTAAAGTTCGATTTCTTTTTTTTAATAGAGTTTTTTTAATTGATTTCAGAGAGGAAGAGAGAGATAGAAACATCAATGATAAAGGAGAATCATCAATTAGCTGCCTCCTGGACGCCCCAAATGGGGATTGAGCCTACAACCTGGGCATGTGCCCTGACCGGGAATCAAACCGTGACCTCCTGGTTCATAGGTCAATGCTCAACCACTGAGCCACACTGGCCGAGCAAGTTCAATTTCTTGATAGACACATTCACTTTGGGAAACTTTATCAAGCTGTGCTTATGATTTGTACCATGTTCCTGTATGTATGCTAAACATCAATGCAATTTACCAAAAAAAAAAAAAAAAAAAGGAGTCCATGCCAGTCTTGTTCTACAATTGGTGTTTGAGTTGGCAGCTGATGTTTGGGATGTAGTCATTTACACTTGAAGTTAACGTGAAACCCTTGCAGGTGTGGGGACATTTGAGCATTTGGAGCCTCTGCTCTTGGCGGGTGGCGGGGAGGGGGGGTAGTTCTTGATAGGGGTGAGACATTTCAGTAGCACCAGCTCAGTCTTCCCTCCAGATAAAAATGGAAACTGCTGGCGTATGAGAGTTCCTGGGTGTGGTTCGGGTGGCTTTGTTCTCGGGGGCCCTGGGGATGTGGGGTAGCCACAGCGCACTCAGGGCCAGCGGGGAATGCACACTTCACCCCGTGCCCAACAGGAAGGAAGGAGAAATACGTCAGCTGTTCTAACACCAAGAAAAGTCGACTTCCTCCTCTTCGGAGCAGACTCCTCTGATCTCTTCTCTCGCAGTTGATTCAAAGGTAGGCTGAGCATCCAGGTACAGCGTTGGGCCATTTGGGGGCTGGGGTGAGTAGAGATTACAGCTACAGTGACTTTTCTTAGCTGGATGACGTTAAAAGGTGAGAAACAAAAGCAATGGTAAATTAAACAAAGGTGACTTGTCACTTTACTGAATAGCAGACATTTAAAATTCAGGGTAATAATGATTTAAATGATGTGGAGGAAGTATGTTCGAGTTACTTAAAACAAAAACACTATCCCAAAGCTAGACGGTGTGAATTGTTTTAGGCGGTGGCACAGAGTGTCCAATTTCTTCTTTGGCTTGTGAGTTACTGTATGTATCGTTTATTACTGTTTTGCTCTGAGTCTGCGGCATAAATTCCGTTTGCTTGGATCAGCCATAATCTTCAGTTTGGAGGAGGAACAGAAATACAATTTTAAAATAAAAAAATTAAATTAGCTGGGGTCTAATTTAAATTTCTTTCAGTTAAACGTCCTTAACGCCCAAACCAATTTCTTGGCAAGAGGAGAGATTCTGAGAGGAGAATGCACAGCAGATATTAAGGCTCCATTGAGCTAGAATTGGTGTAGAAAAGGTTATCTGGCCAAGGTAGTGGGAGATTCTAACTTCTCTGCTCAAACAAAGCAGAAGACTTTGGAGCTAATTGGACCCAGATTAGAATGTGACATCAGGTAAATTGCTTAGTCACTCCAGCCTCACTCTTCACATCTGTAAAATGGGTGTACTTACTCCATCATGTTTGTTGTGTGTTGAAATGAGGATTGAGGTATGCAGAATACTCGGCACACTGTCTGGCCCAGAGTAAGCGCTAAATAAATAAACCATAGCTGTTGGTCCAGTTGTAAGTAGTAATGACAATTGTAAGTAGCACCTATGACAATATAATAACATTAATTCTCATTTCTCCACCCTTCCATAAGAAGATGTCAAGTATAAGCCATGAAAATCATGGACTCCTGTGTCAGTGTTTTACTCGGATTCTATAATATTTTTTGGGGGGCGGGGACCGGGAGGGGCAAGATACCCTCCTGCAGGATCAGCAGTGCGCTGTGTGGGCTTTCAGAGGAAATGCTCCCTTCTCACCTTGGGTGGGTGTCGAGTTTTCTAGATTTAAGCCCATGTACACGCAACCTCACGTATAACGGATGGAGTTTTGAGGGACCTGCAGTTACACAGCTTGTGGAGATTCTTCAAGAAAAGGAATACAGAACTAGGTGCCAGGCCTTGGACAGGGCGTGTGGGTGAGGGACCCAGGGCTGGCGCTCACTGGCTTTCGGAATACCCACCTCTGATGAAGTAACAGCAGAGCAAAGGAATTCATCAGCGCACGTGTCCGTTTCGGGTCAGACTTTGTGATGGGCGCACACGCCTGTCGCCTCGCCTTTGCAAAAACGAATCTGTCCCGTGTGCAGGTCTGGGCCCAGGTGGGTGGGAGCCGCAGACAGAAAGCTGCTCTCCATTCACCTCCTTCCTTGGGTGACGCCGCTTTCGGGCGGTCACGGCCTCCGGAAGGAATAAACACACGCCAAAAAGACACGGGTGGCGTTTTCCGTGGCCCCTCCAGGTCACCTTGGCCCCCAGCCTCCCCCTGCGCCCGGCTGCCTTCTCAGCGGTGCCGCTGCTCCAGGAAATGGCTGTGGCCAAGCCCCCGAGTGGCCTGCGCTGAGGCTGTGGCTTTGGGGCTCTGAGAACGTGCTGTCATTTCCCCTGCAAGCCCGGCAGCGATGACGCTCCTGTTCGCTCCTGTTCACACGTTCACACACCACACCCGGCACCCGGCCCCTCCGCCAGGCGCCACATTTCCACCCTTCAGGTCGAGTCCCTCCCTCACGGCAGGGAGGGGTCTTTCTGTCCTTTGATTTCAGGGCCAGCTGCTCAGAGCTGGCAGGAAGGTGGGAGAAAGGGGGGGGGGGGGGCGCTGCAGCCTGCAGGTAGATCGTTGGCTTTCCCATCCTTTCTCCCTTCAGTCTCTCATTTCTGGGACTCCCTCCACCGCCCCCCCTCGCCCCCAGCTCTGTCAGGTCTAAAAAGCCAAAGGCAAGCCTTGCTCTTAGGTGGAGGAAAAGCAAGCAAGCACATGACTGGCAAAGTGGCCCCGCACACCCTCCCCCGAGGAGCCCCCTGACCCTCCCCTGGAAGCCCCCCTGACCGTCCCCCTCCCGCACCTCCACTGTCCCTGTGGAGAGCACCTGCCTCCCTGTGAGCACCCCTTCTCTGTGGAGGCTCGTGGCTTTTCTACTCACCCTACATGTTGTCGCCTGTTTTCTGGCTGCAATGTGAACTTTTTTTTAGTATATATTTCTATTGATTTCAGAGAGGAAGGGAGAGGGAGAGAGAAACATCAGCGATGAGCGGGTGTCATCGATCGGCTGCCTCCTGCACGCCCCACATTTGGGGATCGAGTCCACAACCCGGGCCTGTGCCCTGACCGGGAATAGAACCGTGACCTCCTGGTGCACAGGTCGTGGAATGTGAACTTCCTGAATGCGGACACTGGGTCTTGTTTATTATGGACCCTCACTGCCACGTGCGTGGCAGAGAGCAGGCTGATAAAGTCGGGCTGTTGGGCTGATGGACTAAACCCTGTGCTTGTTCCACTGGGCCCGGCAGGACTGCACACGGACAAAACGGAAATGCAGGGATTGAAGGACATGCTGGCTTAGGGGGCACCCCACCCCCACCCCTGCGGCCTGCATCCCTGTCAATCCCAGACAAAGGCGTGGCTCCCGGCGTGGGCCTTGCTGAAGGGAAAGGAAAGACAGGCAGCAGGGAATCCTCCTGCGTCCTCCTTGCTTTGTTCCAGCTGTTGGAGCGAAGGGCTGGACCCAGGTGATCCTGGATTCGTGTTGGAGCCAGATTGACGGCCAGATCTCCGCGGAGATGGGCGGGTTTGGTGTAAATGCATCTCCCCTCGGCTGGGGACTCTTTCCTTCCGAGTGGTGCCCGGGTGTAGGGGTCACTTCATTGGTGTCGAATTTCTTTGCCACTCAAAGTATTTTATTTTGTGCATTTAAATATGGAAGGTTACCCATCTTTCACTATAAAGATTTAAAGAAACAAAGGTTAGGAATCACTGCTTAAAGAGACTGACCCCTTGGGCGGATTCACTGCTCACCCACCGATTCATATGGATCGTAGGACTATGGTGCGGGTTTCTGCAGAAGGCCGACAGAGGGAGTGTAGCTTCTCAAGCATTCGAAGGAAGTGTGATCACTGAGGAATTCATGTAGATCTGATAACAAAACAGCATTGTAGAAAGTGCATTGACTCCGTGGGCTACACTTTCTGCATTTCCTCACTGCGCATCTGTCCAGTGTCTTACCCATTCACAGCCTCCTCCTTGGTTGGGGGGAGGGACAGGCTGAAGGGGATGGCTGCCCAAGGCCACTGATGAGGAACAAACGTAGGAACAATGTAGGCAGAGCCTTTCGACTCGCAGTAGCAGAAACAGGACCCCACCGTGGGCAGCTGGTGAAACCACTGAGGCCCATACATGATTGATGGGTTGAGGCTGTGGTGACGTCTCCTCAGACCTCCCTAATTGGTTACTCTTTTTTGAGTTCTGAAGTTAATTGTAAAAATAACAGCTGGCATCGAGGACATTGCTCTGCTAAAGTGTTTTCAATCAGGAGGTTGGTATTAAACACAGACCTTTCGCACCTCTAATGGCGGAAGAGGCGGAAGTCAGACTAGAAAGAGTCAAGTTTGGGAGCTGGAGGCCTTTAGAAACACGAGACCAACTTAGTAAAATTTAAAACCTTCCGACATCACCAGGGCAGACAACACAAAGGGCTCCCGGTGTGTGGAGGTGAGGCTGCGGGGATGCAGGCCCGGCGCCCTGACCTGCTTTTATTCTCTCCCCAGGCGCTGAGCCGGCTGGCTTTCCGCCGTCCTTCCCGGCGACCGGCAGATGTTCGAAGGGGACAGTTCGCCTCTGAGTCACTGACCGTCTCCCTGCTGCTATTTAAACCCCGCAGATTGGAGATTATCTGTGTGCTGGCCCCGTGCCTCGCGTAGAGCCCGCTGGCAAGACCTCAGAGGAAGACACGCTCTTGTCTCGGACGGACGCCAGAGGCTGCGGCCCGGTGAGAGCAGAGCGCCCGCCCGGGGCCGGGCCGAGGCTCCGAGCTCTCTGTCCCCGGAGTGCGGCAGGGAGAGGAGAGGCAGAGCCACAGGCAGCGGGCGCCGGGAACCGGAGCGGGAGCGCTTTCCGGAACTGGGGCTGCTGGACCCGGCCCCTCCGCGCTGCGCGACGGGCGCGGGGCCATGGAGTGAAACGTCACCCCGTCCCCGTCCCCGAAGCGACGGCGAAATGGCCCAAGAAGTCAGCCTGGACGCCCTGCAGGAGCTGGAGCAGGAGGCGGTCCTCCGGGTGCTGCGCCGGGACCGGGCGGTGCAGAGCATCGAGGAGGAGCGGGTCCGGTACGCGCCCGGATGGGGGTCCGTTGGGCTGGTGGCTGTTCCCGCTGGGAGCTGCCCCGGGACATGGCATATGGCTCCTCACCACCCACAGCCTCTGGTCTGACAAGCGCCCCAGGGCAGGGGGGCGGGCAGGGGGCGGGAGGCGGGGTCACCTTTACTTAAGCTGCTTTTGTTACTTACTGGTGCCTTTTTGGGGACACATTTGCCTACTTTGCAGGAATAACTCTAGGGAAGCTGACAGGCTTCCAGCACCCCTCGGGGCAAGCCCCCTGGTGAAAGATTTTCCTAAATTATTTTCCGTGGCACCTGAAGGCACAAAGAAAGGAAGCGGCTTAGAAACAGCAAATCTGCTGGAATCCATTCCTGCCTTTTTTTTCTTTCTTTTCTTCTTTTTTTTCTTTTTTTCTCTCACTTGGGCTGTGAGGAAAGGAGGAGGATGTGAAACGCGAACCTGCTCGGCCCAACCTGCTCGGCCTGTTCCCGGCTGGTTTGCCTGTGGGCGCGTCTTGCCTCGTCTTTGCACAGCTGTTTGCTGTCAGCTAACATTTACTGAAGCAGAACTGGGTGTTTCAGAGCAGTGTCCATGTCAGCTGTCCAGCCCCCCCTTCGAGTGGGTCGGGAGGCCAACTGGACGCCGATGCTGTGTCTGTCCGCGTCTGAGGGGACATGAGGTCCAGGAGAGCAGTGAAGGGCTGGGCTGCGGGCCCGGCTGGGTTCTCAGAGTTTGCCAAGAACACCCGCCCAGAGCACACCTGCGGGCACCGCGTGCCTGAGGGAGGAGGGAGACTTCCCGGTCACCTGGAAGGTGCCGTGCTCTTTGTCTATCCCCACCTGCTATCCCCGGACTCTCTAAACGAACTCACCCTTCCGCTAAGAAATGCAGCAGGCTGAGCACAGGGTGAAAGATCTCTCCGCAATTAGACCAGCGGTCACCAGCCTTTCAGGGCTCACGGACCACTGGTTGGTGACCCTGATTAGGAGCGTTGCTTTGGGTATCATTGAAGAACGTGTACCTGGGGCCAGGTACCTGAGGCTACCGATTCTGGGCAAAGCCTGAAAGCGGGGTGTAAGGGTGTGCCTTGGAATTGGCTTCTCTCTTCTAAAAGCAGGTCACAGAGATATTTCAGAAAGAGTGTCCTGGGGTCCAGCGAGATAGCCCTTTGCCCTAGGGCCTCGCCTAGGGGGCTTGGCCACCGGGAATGGGCAGTGTCTGAGCAGAGCATCAGTTAAGCCGTCTCACCGGTATGGATGGCAGTCGCGGGCATGCATGTTGCGTTACAGAGCTTCCGTGCCTTGCACATGAGACTGAGTGTCAGCCTCTGTGTGTTATTTTTCCTCTCCTCTCTGTTCCTGCCTATCATTTTAATGCCCTTTGGGCACGAAAGGATAAACCCAGAACAATGAGCAGCTCGCTCCTCTGGGCCAGGCCTCTCCCTGATGCTTTGCCCTTCACCCTCCCAGCAGCCCTGGGGTAAGGTTTCCCCACCCCTGTTTCACAGCTGAGAAACCCCTGAGCCTCAGGATGGGCCATGGGGGGGCCCAGGGCGTGGGTGGCAAGCCCCTTGTCCCTTGCCGTGGGGGCGCTGTCGGGGCCCTGGCCGCGGGGCGGGGGGGGTGTCTGGCCTCTGCCGCCCGCTCGGTGGGGTCTGATGGGACTCTCTGGCCACAGGAAGCTGAAGGCGCACCTGCAGCACCTCCGGTGGAAAGGCGGGAAGAGCCCGGGCCAGGGCCACCAGGAGAAGGCGTGTGCCCACTGCCGGCGGGCGCTGGGGCTGCTGCTGAACCGCGGCGCCGTGTGCCAGGGCTGCAGCCACTGCATGTGCTCCGGGTGCCGCGTGTTCCTGAGCAGGACCCGCCTCTGGAGGTGCACCGTGTGCTACGAGGGCAGGTGAGGATGCGGGAGTCCTGGGCGGTGGCCCGAGACAAGCCTCAAGGGCAGCGGGCAAACGTTTGCAGAGCGAACTTCTGAGACTTGGAGGTCACCGTAATTCAGAATCCATTGGATTGGCCTGGCGGGTGGCTCGGTTCATTGGAGTGTTGTCCCGTGCACTGAAGGGCTGTGGGTTCGAATCCCTGTCAGGGCACATACCGAGGTTGCAGACTTGATCCCCAGTTGGGGCTTATAAGGAGGCAATCCATCCATGTTTCTCTCCCTCTTCTCTCTCTCTCGTCACTAAAAACATATCTTCTGGTGAGGATTAAAAAAAAAAGAAGAAGAAGAAACGGGTATGCTTCCCATTCGTGATAGACTGAATCTAATGTATTTTAATCTTTTGGTGGTGTGAGGTTGTAAGCATTTTTTTTTTTTATTATGGAATTGGTATTTTTGAACTATCCATTTTGAAAATGGTAAACCTGTTGGGCTTGGGCTCCCACTGTTCCAAGCAAGAATGGGTTGGTCGTGGGTCCTTGCACCCCCACGGGAGTGTGTTCGGGTGGTTGGGGGACAGCGTGCACCAGGCCGGCACGGGCCTTGTGGGAAGGGAGTGTGTCTGCTGTGAGCCCAGGGGTGGAGGCGGCGCCCGGAGACCTGAGACCACTTCTCGCTCAGCAGTCGCCAGCCCGCTCACTCAGTGTGAATGCAGCGGCCGGATTCCCTCTCCCCTAACTCAGGAGGGCTGCTTATTGGGCGCCCTGGCACGAGTCTCCCTAAATTTCCAGTCCCTTCGCTAGGCCTGATGCATTTCAGTCGCTCACCCAGAGAAAAGTGCAGCCGCCCCACCCGATGTCTGTGGTCCTGAGCGGCCGACCTCCCGTCTCCAGCACCGACTCCTACCAGACCCACCTCCACGCACCTCAGGTTTCCTGGGCTCGTGGGAGCCAAGCCCTTTGGGCTTTCCTGGGCTTGAGAGGAAGACGCAGAATCACTGCACGCCGCCGGCCGCACCTGTGCTCGCTCGTGCAGGTCTGGGCTCTCAGGCGGGTAGGTGGCAATTAATTCCAAAAACGTCTCGAGAGATCGAACGCTCTTCCTCCGTTTTAATCAACCACAGACATTGAGGTCTAACGATAAACATGGCGTGGTAAGGCATTACGTTCTTCAGCAATTTTCTCCTAATAGTGAACTAGAAGCAAAAAGTCAAATCGGGGGGTCAGGGCTGAGCGGCCGCCCGGGCGCTGGCCGTGTTGAAATCTCGGCCCCAGCGTCGGGCCCTGGTGTTGAAACTCTGCCCTCTAAGGACACCAAGTGTGATTTCTATAACCCCAGCTTCCTTCTTTTGAAATAAAGATGTTTTTCAAAACACCTAAGGTAATTGCATTGCCCTGTGTGAACCGACACAGGTGCCGTACGGGAGAGCTAACTCATTTCTAACATCTGTTACCCCCCCCGCCCCTTTCTCTTTGCTATTTTCTTCAAAACCCTCTGCTCTTACTCTGGTTGGTCCACTCTGGGCTGCTGTCCTCTCTCTTTTTTTTAAATTCTCACCTGAGGCTATGCTTTTCAATAAGAGAGAGAGGAAGGGAGAGGAAGAGAGAAAGAGAAGCATCGATGTGAGAGAGAAACATCGATCGGTTGCCACAATCCGCAACCCGGGTACGTGCCCTGACTGGGAATCAAACCCACAGCCCTTTGGTGCACGGGATGGCCCTCTAACCACTGAACCATACCGGCCAGGATGGCCACGCAAAGAGAAGGCATGATAACCCTTTAGAACCGTGGTCGGCAAACCACGGCTCGAGAGCCACATGCAGCTCTTTGGCCCCTTGAGTGTGGCTCTTCCACAAAATACCACGTGCGGGCGCACATGTACAGTGCGATTGAAACTTCGTGGCCCATGCGCAGAAGTCAGTATTTTGTGGAAGAGGCGGTATTTCGTGGAAGAGCCACACTCAAGGGCCCAAAGAGCCACATGTGGCTCGCGAGCCACGGTTTGCCGAGCCGCAGTTTGCCGACCACCGCGTTAGAACATTTGACATTCGTAACTGAACGGGGGCCTGGAGGCGGGTTTGAGCCCCGTCGGTTTCCCCTGTCTGCTTCTTCCTCGGCCTGAGTCCTGCTCCCCGAGAACCAGTGGGTCTGTGGGCACCGGACGAGGGACATCGAGTTTTAAAACCAAGGAAGGAGAAGCTCTGGGACCTCAATTACAAAGAGGCAGCAGCAAACCCAGCTCGCAGGTGCTGCAGCCAGAGCAGGCGAGTGCCGGCCTGGCCGGGGGCAGCGAGGACCCCGCCTTCAGGGCAGGTGTCCTTACGGGACCGCAGAGCAGCCCTGGCTGCAGCGCTGCGGGGAGAGGCCCGGATGAGAGGGACGGACACTGTCGGGAGAGGAGACACCTGGAGTGACAAGGACCGCCCACCACGGCGAGGGCCGGCGAAGCGCTCCTTGTCCTTGGCGCCGACTGTCTGTCTTAAACCTGGAGGCGTCTCCTGGGGCAGCCACTGCTGTGATCCTGTCTTCCAGGTGAGGACACGGGGCTTGGAGACACCAGATAGTTGGCCCATGGCCATGAGGTCAGGAAGACTGGGACCCGGGCTCCCGAGTCCCATCCCCTCTTGCCTCCGCCCTCTCCTGTCTGCTGGGGGCTCCCCCGCGAGGGCAGGGTCTTCAGAGCCGCCCAGAGAGCTGGACTCGGAGACAAAAGGGCTTTGCCGGAGGAAAACCAGGAGAGGGGGCTGTGGAGCCAGGCGGACTCGGGAGGGGAGATAAGGGAACAGGCCACGTGGAAGTCCTGGTAGTGAAACCAGACGCGAGGCGATGAGGCCGGTGGCGGTAGAGATGACAGACAGCCCAGCCAGTGTGGCTCAGTGGTTGAGCACCGACCTATGAACCAGGAGGTCATGGTTCGAGTCCCAGTCAGGGCACATACCCGGGTTGCGGGCTCGATCCTCAGTAGGGGGCTCGCAGGAGGCAGCCACTCGATAATCCTCTCTTATCATTGATGTTTCTGTCTCTCCCTCTCTCTTCCTCTCTAAAATCAATAAAAACATTAAAGAGAGAGAGCGAGAATGTGACAGACAGTTCAACAAAGGGGGGTGGAAATGAGTTATGGGGGTTAAAAGCGGGAACCACACCGCCGTGGCCAGCAGGCTGCGCCAGCCCAAGACCTTGTTTCGTTGGCCTGTGAATGCCTAATACTTATCGTCTCCACGTGGAAACGGTGCGTGGGTTCTCCGATTGGCCACGGCGCCCACCCCTCCCTGCGGCCTCACACCCAGCCCGCTCTCCAGCTGCTGCCGGGGCCCAGTGTGTGAGCGGCCGGCACGTCCGAGGGCACGATGCACGGGAGACCTCAGGGGCTGTCTCAGGCTCCCCCGGTGCAGGTCCCACCTGATCCCTCCGGTTCCCGGGTGCCCCTGCCCCTGGGGATGTCATTCACTCCCCAACCCACACGCACTTCCTGGCCCCGCCACGGGCCTCCATCATGCTTGGGGCTGTGACTCTCGCCTCTCCAAGGTCCAGTGGGGGAGAGTTATCAGTGCTTCGCACGAAGTGGTGGTGGCAGCCTGATGAAGTCGTTTCTTTATCTTCATCTCGACGTCCTCACTCCGCTCCCGGTTACCTAGGATTTAATCGCCCCGATCAGCCTGTTTTCCTGTGAGAACGTTGAAATCAGATCGACTGGGCTGGTGCAGAAACCTCACTTGTGCTTTGTAGGTAAAAGCCATCTTAGACGCAAGAAGTGAAACGATTTTCGCGGAAAGCACGCGGGACTGCGTTAGCTGGGACTCGCCCAGCAGCTGGACAGGCTGGCAAAGCAGTTGGTTGATCTCAGGTTCGCAGTGAACTCCTGCCCCGGGAGTTTGGCAGCTTGTCGGTCTGACGAGCCAGGGCCTGGAGGCTGCTTTGCCATCAGGGCACTGGGGGGAGCGCAGGCCACGCGGGAATGTGCTGCTTTAGCCGCTTGAGGAACCTGACTGCACAGAGCAGCTCCCTTGATTATTTTGATGGCAATTTTGTTTCCCCTTGTACATTTACTCAGAAAACACGAAGTACTTCCCGTGCGTTGGGCCCATGAACAGGTTGAGGTGTATGTGTTACATGTACATATTACACAGACGGTAAAACACGCCCAAGCAGAGACTCCCCACCCTGCTGCCACTGGTCCCCCGCTGAGCTCTGGGGGAGCGGCAGGGTCAGGGGCTGGGCCGCGCATTTGAACCCTGAGGTCCTTGGCCAGACTAATACTGTGTGATCCTCCCCACCTCCCTGTGAGGGGCCGCTTCCCAGCCGACGCTCCTGTCTGCTTGCTTTTCAGAAACGTGAGGATAAAATCCGAAGAATGGTTCTTTGAGGAACGGGCCAAGAAATTTCCAACTGAAGGTAAATGCACTCAAAATCTTTACTAAATTGAAAATGATAAATTCCTCCTTTTAAAATATTGGGTTTAAAGCTTTTGAATGGAAACAACTCCACAGGGCGAGGTGACATCACACACACACACACACACACACACACACACACACACCCGTCCTCTTAGTGCTCCTGTTCGCAGTTTCCTGCCTTTGCCCCCCCCCCCCCCCATGTGCTCACCTTGGGTCGCGGTGTTTGCCTCTCTACCCTGTGTCCCCGAAGTCTCCCCGACGCCCAGCTCCTGGGAGCCAGGTCTCCCTCCTCCGCACGTGTCCCCCAGAATCGCTGGAAGCGCCTTCGATCGGGTCCATATGTGCGCACTTTTCTCTCTCCACACCAGAACCTGTCCCGTTAGCCCCTCGCAGCCCGAGCACAAAACCTCGTTCAGGATACAAAACCTCGATCGACACGATTGCGTGAATTGCTGAAGAGCACAGTGTGGGTGGGGCTAGAACTGAGCAGACGCTGATGTTATGAAGTCACCTGTCATGACCGTGGGGGTGGGAGGGAGCAGTTGGTCTGTGTCTTGTAGACCAGGCATGTCTTATAAAACAGTCCCAAAGTCGACGTGACGGTGTGATCAGCAGCCGGGACCCGAACCCGTGGTGAGAGCTGGCGGTGCCGTGGTTATGGGGGCGCCGCGCCGGAGGGTGGGAGCGGGGCAGATAGGAGAGTACCTACAGGGGGCCCGCGGGCCCCGGCATCACACCCGCACGTACGCAGTGCTGAGCGATGGTGGCTCCCCCTCCCGGCCCCCGCACTGTGTCACAGCGGAGCCTCACTGGCCCAGTGGGAACGGGGTGCTGGAAACACTTTTTACTTTTTCCTGGAAAAGTGATGGTTTGAGGTGGAGAAATAGGCAGTTTAGCATCAACCACAGTGCGTCGTCAGGTAAAGGCCGCACGCTGGGCGGCCACGCTCAGCTCTGATCAAAGGCCCTGCTCACAGCTTGTTTCCGTGCGTGACGTTCTCCCCTGGGTTCCACTCCCGACTCTTCTTATCAAGACCCCAGGGTGCTTTTGCCGAGCGTGTAGGATCGGGCGGGGTACACCTCTAACGGGAGCTCGAGAAGCTGACCGGCCAGTGTGAGTCCCTCTAGCCCAGGGTTCTCAACCCTTCCCCGCTGCCTCCTCTCTCCTGGCCCAACGCCTGGTCAGCACTTTCCTTTAACTGCTCCCGGCCAGGAGCCTGTGGCCCCCGATGTCCTGCCGGCCTGTTTACGGGCGGAGGCCGGGGGCGAGGCACACACCCTGAGACGGCTGCGGTGTCCCCCCTGGAGTTCTGGCCTTGGACGCGGGTGCTCGCCCCACCCGAGCGTCACCCGCAGAGCAGGGGCAGCTGGAAAGCCGTGCATCTGCCCAGCAGCTCGTGCTGTGGCGGTAAAGGTGTGAACGCGGCCCTTCTCAGCCCCGCACCCTCCGCAGGGGCAGAAAGCAAGGTGCGGGTTCACACCACGAAGGGCATCAGACACTCAAACCCGGGCTCCCTACTGTGCGCCCCTGGTCTTTTGCCGGGAGCACGCGGTGGCTTAAATAGCATTATTCTTTCACACGCCTGTCTCCAGCGGAAGGCTGGCCTGGGCTGCAGGGGCAGCTTTCTCGGGGCTCAGGCACGCACCTGCCGGCCAGTGCGGCTGGCAGGCGCGGGGCTCCTCCCGCCTGGACCCCTCCACAGGGTGGCCGACCCCCCGCGGCCAGGCGCCGGCTTCCAGCTGGTGATCCTAGAGAGACGAAGACAGAGCACCGCGGCACCTTAACAACGGTTTTTATTGTGGTGGAACACATGCAACATTAAACGTACCATTTTAACCATGGTTAGGCGTACGGTTCAGTGACATTAAGTGCAGTCACACTGCTGTGCAACCATCACCGCCATCCATCTCCAGAACTTTCCATCCTCCCACACCAACACTCTCGTGCCCATTCAGCAGTAACTCCTGTCCCCCAGCCCCTCCCCAAAGCCCCTGGAGCCTCTCTCCTACTGTGTCTGTCTCTGTCGACATGGCTTCGCTTCGGAGCTCACCCCGTCATTGCTGCCCCCTCCCAAGGTTCACAGGCCAGCTCTCTGCAGGGCGGGAGGCAGGAATCACCACGTGTGACCCTCTGCAGGTTTCCATCTTGCTCTATAATTTAATTTAGCGTAAGCATGTCCCTGTGCTACTGAGACTTCTCCCAACGTATGTTGACGGCTGGGATGCGCTCCCACTGTTCAGCCGGGCCCCTCTGGTCAGCGAGCGGCCGTGCTTGGACTTTCACGTCACAGATGACTCGGTGGTGGACGGCGGCATCTCTGTCTGTGTCCGTCGGTGGCTCCTTAGAAGAATGACTGGTTGAAAGGCTTTGATGTTTTCCAAGGTCCCCTCTGGGCAGTGTGTGCCCGGGCACCCCTGGCAGCGCGTGAGCCGCCCGCCCTCTTAAGTCCTGTCCCTTGAGACACGATTTCAAATTACATTTGTGATTTTGTTCTGAATGTGAAGGTAATACGGATTCATTTTTAAAATGGAAAAATGGAGAAAAGCATAAACAGTAACATTGAAAATACAGTGACTTCACCCTGAGAATTATTGTTGACATTTTGGTAGATATCATTTCTGTTCTTTGGTGAATATATGCATCTACATTTGTGAGTATGTATGTACATTTTTAGGTAAAAATGATGGATAAAGGAAATTTTATATGAGCCAAACTAATATATTCATATAATTGGGATCAAATGATCTATACAGACATATTCTGATATCTCTTCACATAATATCATCATCACTGTTGTTGGATAGCTAGGGAGTTTCCAGTTTTGCTGTTACATTTTTGGGAGTTTGTCATATTATTAAAGTAACAGTAAAGTGCAGTGAACACCCTTGGAGAGTGGTCTTCGGCACATCTCTGGAGACTTCTAGAAACAGAAGGAAAGAAAGTGTTAGGAACACCACCTCGGAACGCGTGCACCTCTGTCACCAGCAGGAATTACCCTTAAAAGCAAATAACTCTGTCAACACAGTGAAACCACTCTGGTGGCCCCGATGCTACCCTGTTATTTCCGTTGGAATCACCTAATTATTGCGACGGGCCATTTCCGCTGCTCTGACTCTCGGTAGATGTTGAGGCTCTCAGCCCTTTGCAGTCGTGTATGCTGCACCGCGCACCTTGTTGACATGCAGAAGCTTTTCTTGTTTGTGTTCAACTCCACCTTTTCCTGTACAAGTTCTTTCTTTGCTTTTATGCGTAGAGACTTCTTCCTGATCCTGTCATCGACACGGTGGCCACGATTCTCTCCTCATTGTCATGAGCTCATTTACATTTAAGACTTCACCAGGCGTCAGGGGCCTGATCTGATTTTTTCTGCCCATCACCAGTGTCCCCAGTAGCGTTTGTTATGTGGTCAGCCCCTTTCCCGCTGGCTTATAACCCAGGGCCAGTCATCAGCACAGCTGAGCCCTGAGCTCCCGGGGTCCCGTGGACACCACACTAATGCTGCCCTCGCCGCCTGCAACTCTTGGTCCTCTGTCCTAACCAGGTTTTCAGTTCTTGGAGGGTAGGAGCTGTGAGCAAATGAGTACGTGAATGGAAAAGTAAGGATAGGTTGTTTGGAGATAAAATGTGATGTTCTGTGTGGTAGCTTCCATTGTCAGAATTAGCACCTAGTAGGCACC
The DNA here is from genome assembly GCF_000147115.1 of Myotis lucifugus. NCBI lineage: Eukaryota > Metazoa > Chordata > Mammalia > Chiroptera > Vespertilionidae > Myotis > Myotis lucifugus. The sequence goes on from NW_005871173.1 coordinate 3,742,075, forward strand.
TAAAACTGAAAAGTCAGGGTTCTTTTCTTTTATGGCACCCAGAAACCTAGAGCCAAATTTAAAGTCCAGTTGGAGTAATTCCATCATCATGCCAGATGCTTTTACTTACCTCTGTTTTAATGATCTAATTGGATATGTGCCATTTACAATAATTGCTCCAAAAATGTCCTTGAGAGTAGGCAAGGTATAAGTAATAATCCAAAGAAGAAGAATGAGATGAATTGTGGCAGCTTGTTAGGCTAATTCTCCAACCATTAAAAAGATTCGGAAACAGGAAAACTGAGCCCCAATTCCTTATTTTGCAGGGAGATGGTACATAAAGCATTTAAACATTCTCCTTTCCTTCATTTCTTTTCTGATTAGAGACTGTTTTTCCCCCTCTAAGATTTTATAATTCAATATTTAGTGTTGTCTTTAAACAGTTCCTCACAGTCATGGTTTCTCTGTGGTGCGTGAAAAAGGTGGGAACGTAGGTGCTGGCCTGCACCCCGGTATTGTCCCCTCCGCCCCTCCACCCCTCCGCCGCCAGGCACCTGGCAATCTGCACAGAAGGTGTTTCCTGGGGCTTCTGGGACCCTGGCTCCGGGGTCAGCTCTGAACTATTTTCACCTCAAAGTTCCTGACTCGGTGGGACCGGTGGGGCCCAAGGGTGTGTATTTCCCAAGTTCCCAGGTAATTGTTTTCACGCACTTCAAGTTTGAGAGCCACCGGGAAAGTAGCAAAGCTAATGCACAGGTACGATGGTCATTTTCTACATCACTGCTACCCAGAAACCTGAAACAAGACATTTATTCTAATCCCCTTGGTACTTGCTAAGCATATAGAGATAGCGCCCTCTTCTGGCTCCGTGCTGTAAATGTATATATTTTACAGCCCTGACGTTTTTATTGCTTAATATTTGAGCTTTAAAGCAGAAAAATGACAATATTGCCCCACTGGCGTGGCTCAGTGGTTGAGCATCGACCTATGAACCAGGAGGTCGCGGTTCGATTCCCGGTCAGGGCACATGCCCAGGTTGCAGGTGTCAGCAGGTGCAGATTAGAGAGATTTTCTGCCAACAGGACTGTCCACCTCTCACTGATGCTCGCGCTGTGGGAAGGCTGTGCACTATCTCCTTTAACAAAAAGTAAACATTTAGTGCTTTTTAAGGAAATGGTGTGTAAGAAACATCTGAGGAATAGAAGAGAAAGAAACTGAAAATAAATGGCAAATCGGACAGAGCTCCTGGGCGGGCTTCTGAGATTCAGCACCAGGTTCCGATTCTGCAGGGCGGGGCTTGGGGCTCTGCATTGCCGAGGAGCGCCCCCTGGAGCTGGGGAGACCCCAGCCCCCTGGAGCTGGGGAGACCCCCGGCCCTCTGCTGCTGGGGAGACCCCCGGCCCACACCTGGGGCAGCAGGGACACGGCACACTAGGACCCGTCAGCCCAACCGGGCCCTCTGCCTGCTGTATGTCCTGTGAGCTAAGCTAAAAATGGGTTTCACATTTTTAAATGGTCAAAAAGTCAAAAGAATATTCGTGACATAGAAAGTACATGAAACTCAGTTTCAATGTCCAGTTTTGTCAGATCCCAGACACACCACTCTTTCATATTGTCTGACTGCTGTCACAGGGCAGTTGAGTACTTGGAACAGAGACCCTACATGGCAGGGAGCCTAAAATGTTTACTAGTTGACCTTTAAAGAAAGGGTGCACCCACCCTAGCCGGGGTGCTAGGTGGTTAGAGCGTCGGCCTGCAGACTGAAGGGTCTGGGGTTCGATATTGGTCAAGGGCACATGCCCGGGTTGTGGGCTCAATCCCCAGTAGGGGGGGTGTGCAGGAGGCAGACGATCAATGATTCTCTCTCATCATTGATGTTTCTATCTCTCTTTCCCTCTCCCTTCCTCTCTGAAAAATCAATAAAAATATTTTTTATTAAAAATAAATAAAAATAGATTAAAAAAAGAAAAAAGAAAGCTTGCACCCAATTCATACATAGGCCAAGGTTGCCATAGCCACCAGGGGGCAGCAGAGAGCTGTTTCCAGGCCAGTGTTGACCTCAGGTTGGGTAATTAGAAATGTGGCAGAGGGAGAGGAAGCTATGATATGGGTCTAAGGTAGAAATGCCTGGGCAATTAACACGAGATGAAGTGGGGGCAGGTAGGAGTGAGTAGGCAAGGCCCGGGGTAAGTAGGGGAGTCAGAAGCAATTCTGTTGCTGGAGCAGAAAGACAAGGCCTGCAGGGTGTCGGCAAGCAGGCAGAGGTAAGGCCAGGCGGTGCGGAGGCCCAGGAATGCTGTGCAGGGCTTGGACTTCAGGAGGAGGCAATAGGGAGCCACTGAGGGGCGTTAGGTGGTAGAGTGATAGCATCGCATCTGGGGGGACGGACTGTAACTCTGGTGGCTGTGCCCCTGGGATGCTGTTGCAACAAACAATCCAGGGTCCAGAGGTTGAGGCAGAGCAGCCGCAGTGCAGGTGACACAGCCCGACTGCAGGAGGGCTCCGGGCTGTGCCTGGGATCCGGGCTTTGCGGGGCCAGGCTGGAGAGCCACGTTGCTGTTTTTCTCCCTCCTGCCCATTTGCTCTCTGCTGTCACAGCCGCCGTGACGCCGCCGGCGGGAACCTTTCCTCTCGGTGGCTCCTGCGGATGTGGCCTCGCCGTTGCAGGCTGGCCTTGCTAGCTCGTTTCTGTCTCAGGGCGTGTGTCTTCATGGGGGAGGGCGCGCAGACTTTCAGAATCTGGTGAGCACCACGAACCCCGGAAAATGTGCGCGGCCGGGGGCTCCGCATCTGAGATGCTGGCAGGGCCTGCGCCTCCCTGAGGCCCGCCCAGTGGAGGACCCTGCCCAGGGCCGCACAGTTCAGGGTCGGCTGGGGGTCAGGGGGCAGCTGACTGACTGTCAGACGCTGTCTGCCCCCCTCCCAAAGGCCTCCCTGCCCACCCTGCTTCTCTCACCACCTGCCCTTCCTCCTGTCTTACGGGGAGGATTTGAATACGTGCCGTTCTTTGGGGTCAAACCTCCCGAACGCTCAGGATGGGAGCTGGACAGACTCCTGGACGGCAGGCGGGTGGCTCTGCTGGTTTCGGGCTGCCTCCCGGGCTCCCTCCACACACTGGGCCAGGGAACACTGTGTTCACAGAACTCTGACCACGCGAAGCTCTATCTTGGGGTCTTAATACTTCATAAATCCCCTTTCCTTGGAACAAAAAGAGCTCTGTGTTAGATACTGTCTTGTTTAGGAAATTATTCGCCTCTATAGCTAGAAATAAGGAGATTACATTTTTTAAAAGATTAATTTAAGCTCCACAACAAGGAACATTTAAAGGGAATATAGTCATTCAATTATAAAATATTTCCAGAGAACAAAATAGAAGCTTGGAAGCCTGAACTATTTTTCAAATTCTCCAGATTTAGAAAATCGAATCCAATATCAACTTTATTTATTTATTTATTTATTTATTTATTTATATTTCTTTATTGATTTCAGAGAGGAAGGGAGAGGGGAGAGAGAGAAACATCAATGATGAGAGAATCATTGATCGGCTGCCTCCTGCATGCCCCCCACTGGGGACTGAGCCCGCAGCCCAGGCATGTGCCCTTGGCTGGAATCGAACCTGGGACCCCTCAGTCCGCAGGCTGATGCTCTATCCACTGAGCCAAGCCGGCTAGGGCCAATATCAACTTTTAATAAAAGCAGCCATTCCCAGCAATTATTATGGTCTCTTTGTATGTGTGTGAGTGTGTGTGTGTGTAACAATAGCTTTACTGGAATATATGTTAGATAGCATACATTTCACCTCTTTTAAGTGCGTAATCTAATGATTTTAAAGTAAATTTATAGTTATGAAGTCATCACCACAATCTAATTTCAGAGCATTGCTATCCCTCCAAATCTTACATTTTCATTGTAAGATGTGACATTAGAAAAATAGTCACTTTATTACTTCTTGCATTTGCACCGTCTGAGTTATACCCTCACTAACACGGACCTTTGCTGGTATCTCTCCAGGCCGGCGCGAGACCGCCGGGGCTAAGCTCCTGCAATCTTATCAGAGGCTGAGGTGAGTGTCGTAGACAGACAGGCCCTGGAACAGACCCGCTGGGAGCTGAGGTCTCTGCACTTTCAGAGGTCACTGCTTTGGAATGTAACTTTTTTTTTTTTTTTAGATGATAAAGTACCTGGAAAAGATTCAGAGATATTTCCAGATTCTTATAAAAAGCCTTCTAGACACTAGCATGGTGTTTTCTCACCAAATGTTCTGTTTTGTTTCTTAAATTCTCCTGAAATGTCCCAAGGAAACCAAGTATTATTTTTGATGGCACGTTCAATGAAATTCTAAACCGAGTCTTTGCTTTTATGAATCATTCATGCCGCCAATATCTTCGAATAAACATTGGTGGACGTGAATAATGGCCTGAGTGAGGAGAACTTCTTTTTAAAGAAAATATATTTTATTGATTTCAGAGAGGAAGGGAGAGGAAGAGACAGAAACATCAATGTTGAAAGAGAATCATTGATCATCTGCCCCTTGCACGCCCCCTACTGGGGATCAAAGCCTGCAACCCGGGCATGTGCCCTGACCAGGAATCAAACTGTGACCTGGTTCGTAGGCCAATACTCAACCACTGAGCCACGCCAGCCGGGCAGATGTTAACTTCTTTACACAAAATTCCGAACAGCGGCAGCCTGGATGCCGGCAGGCGCACGCCTGGTTCCCCGGCGCCCACCGAAGTGTCGCCGGAAGCTCCCACCAGCAGCTATGTTTTGGCCACGATGAGATTTTCCAATCTCAGGACTTTTTCGCTTGTCACGCCCCCATTCCCCCCTCCCCCCCCCAATGCTTGTCACACAAGTTTCTGATTTTTCTCGTGGTGGATTTTTACATCCATGACATTTCTGGTGCTTCTGCCCGTGTGGTTTCCAGAGGGACCATGCCATAGGGAACACGCGTGTGGCTTCTGGATTCAGAGCCGCCAGGCCGCCCGCCGGGCCCTGAGCTCCCAGCTGTTGCAGGTCGCGCAGGTGACGAGCACGCAGACACTAGTCCGCACCTGCTGTTCCACATTCAGATCCCGGACTTCATGCCCTGCGCCCAGCAGCACATCCAAGTGGGGCTCTGCTAAACGTGAGGAAGTTAAAAACACACAAAAAAGCCCCAAAGATAGAGAACTTCAGTTAGAGGAGGAGGAGGAATCTTGTGTTTGTAAGACTGATTCTTGCATCATTTATAACCCATTTCTTATCCCTGTATTTTTCCTCAGCAGCAAAATTT
>NW_005871173.1:3749020-3751844 GCF_000147115.1 Myotis lucifugus
AGTGGGCATGAGGTTAAAGGAGCAGGTTACTTGGGTACAATCTTTAAGCCAATGAAATGTCAGGCGGTATTTCGTAGAAGTCATTGTTACCTTGTCAACAACCTCTCAATCATCTCAATCATGCTCCTTCCTTTAATGTGGTGTCAAAACTCAGAGAGAAGCTGAGTAAAGAGGATACCTGTCCCTCAGGAGGACAGTGCCCTCTCCACTCCAGACATGCATGCACCCACTCCCGCACACACCAGGCACCCACACCTGCATGCATCAGGCACCCACTCCCGCACCCACCGAGCACCCACACCTGCATGGACCAGGCACCCACTCCCACACCCACCGAGCACCCACACCCACCAAGCACCCACACCTGCATGCACCAGGCACCCACTCCCACACCCACCGAGCACCCACACCTGCATGCACCAGGCACCCACTCCCACACCCACCGAGCACCCACACCTGCATGCATCAGGCACCCACTCACACCAAGCACCCACACCCACCGAGCACCCACACCTGCATGCATCAGGCACCCACTCCCACCAAGCACCCACACCCACCGAGCACCCACACCCACAAAGCACCCACACCCACCGAGCACCCACACCTGCATGGACCAGGCACCCACTCCCGCACACACCGAGCACCCACACCCACCGAGCACCCACACCTGCATGCACCAGGCACCCACTCCCACACCCACCGAGCACCCACACCCACCGAGCACCCACAGCACACACCTGCCGGCGTTTGGGGGTTGGCAGCCGGGAGGCTGCTGGGGCCGTACAGGTCTTCAAACATAACTCACTCTCTCTCCTTCTGTCTCTGTTTTAGTTACAGGAACTTGGTCAGTTTAAAGGATTTAATAAGTCCGTGGAAAATTTGTTTCTGTCTGTTACCACCCACATGAAAAGTAAGTGGATGCCTCTTCCCATGTTCTTCCCAGCATTACCCGCGCCACCAAGGCCCAGGCCAAGGCTGGACAGGGCCCCTCTCTCTGCCTCTGGCTTCTGGGGAAAGCCAGGGCCCCTGGTCCTGCACCCTCCACCCCCAGAGCAGGCCTCTGGGTCCCTGGGGAAGAGGACCCTCCAGTTTGCCAGCGGCTCCCGTTCTCCCATCCTGGGCAGACCTGCCCAGCAGCGCCCGGGGGCAAGGAGCTGGCTGGTGGAATGGGGGATGAGGTTAAAGGGGCAGGTTGCTTGGGTACAGTCTTTAAGCCAATGATAAGCTGGTACTCATCCTCGCTCCTGCCAAGGACCAACACGAAAACAGAGAGAGAGGGTCCAGTGCACCCAGAACCGGAGCCCCTCAGGCGGGCGGGCCCTGGCCTGCCTTTGCCTGCAGTGCTCGTCTGGTCTGTTCTCCTGGGTAAATTTGATGTTCTTCGATTAGCAGTAATCATGCTCCCTGCAAGGACCCAGCCTGCTGCTTAGAAATTTTGTTCTTTCAATGTTTTTTCTGCTCAGATATTTCTTCCTGTTTATCTTAAAATACATCCAAGAGCAGGCCGGGTCTTGGCCTCCCGAGGTGCCTGGAGCGGGCCAGGCGTCTGGGGAGGCTCCTGGGGCTGGGGGCCCCCAGTCCATTCTCTCACTGCTGCCTGGCCCCGCCCCTCGCCCCCTCTCTGCAGCGGCATGTGCTGGTCTCTGTGTGGTACCTGGCCCGAGACAAGCTTATCGTTTTAATTATTCCTCTGTATTTCCCATGAGCCCTTCTGAGCTGTAGCCCAAAGACAATCAAGTAAAAGCCGCTTTCAGATCCGCACAGAAGTGACTGTGTCATGTGACAGTCTGTCCCCCTCCGCTCAGAACGGGGAGCAGCCGAATTTCATGGCCTTTTGCTAATAGAGCTTGGAGGTTTCAAAACACCCTGTCACTCAGCCAGGCTCTGGGGCACCAGAGGGGCTCCTCTCCCACGGACACTGACGCAGCGGACTTCTCTGCTTTCTTTCTTTCTTTTTGTTTTTTAGTATATTTTTATTGATTTCAGAGAGGAAGGGACAGGGAGAGAGAGATAGAAACATCAATGATGGAAGAGAATCATTGATCGGCTGCCTCCTGCACACCCCCTACTGGGGATTGAGCCCCAAACCTGGGCATGTGTCCTGACCAGGAATCGGACAGTGACCTCCTGGTTCACAGGTTGATACCCAACCACTGAGCCACACTGGCTGGGCTCTGCAGTCTTCTTAGATGCACAGCCTCTCCCCAAATCCTGTGGCTTATGTGACCCCTCCCCCACTGCCACTCTGGACACCCCTCAGTGTTAATTCGGACCCTGCTGTCCCGCAGCCCGACCCCCGGAGAGGCAGGATCACGGTTCGTCTTGTCCAGCCACGTGGCCCTCCGCGTGGGGACCCCATGCGGGCGCCGTGGGCGGGCTCACGCCCCACAGCCTGCCCGATCATGTGTCACACGTTTGAGACTTGCCCGTCTAGTGCCCATGTGGCCAGGTCATCATTGTAGGGCAGCAGACCCAGGCGGACGCTAGAGCAACCCCTGGGGGACTCAAGCAGCTCCGGTCTCTGCCCCGGGACATGGACTGAAGCCCCCAACCCGCACCCCCTCCCCCTGTCCAGGCTCCGCTGCTCACAGGACCCTGAGCCCTCACCCTGAGGCAGGGACACAACACCCAACTTCATGAGCCCCTTGGGATGCCCGTCCACCAAGCCCCTTCCTGTCCTCCGCTGGGACCACTGGGACGGCCACGCGCACACTCCCGCATCGGCTCAGCGCGCAGGGGGGGGAGAGAGGACGTTTGCAAGAGTAGCTCCGACAAGGTTTAATTTCAAATATATAGACTCATAAAACTCAGCAGCAACACCCAT
>NW_005871173.1:3752869-3754252 GCF_000147115.1 Myotis lucifugus
ACAGAACAGAGGGTCGGGTATGTCTGGTCCCAGTCGGTAGCCGCAAGATGTGACCCACCTGTGTCTCGAGAAATGTAGTGCCCGAATTTAGTATTAAATAACACACGGAGATTCTGAAAACTTAGTATTCAAAACTAAGTTCTATAATTTCATTAGTAAGTTTAATATCAGTTATATATGTGAGCAATGGGTGGATATATTATAGTATTAAATTATTTTCCTTTGTTTTTTAAAGATATATATTTATTGATTTCAGAGAGGAAGGGAGAGGGAGCGATATAAACATCAATGATGAGAGAGAGTCATTGATTGGCTGCCTCCTGCACACCCCCCACTGGGGACCGAGCCCATAACCCCCCATCCCCAGCATGTGCACTTGACCGGAATCGAACCCGGGCCCCTTCTGTCCATATCCACTGAGCCAAACTGGCTAGGGTACCCTTTCCTTTTTAAAATGTGGCCACATGGACATTTGAAGTGACACAAGCCATAATGGGCCGCTGCTCTAAAGACAGCCTCCAGGTTGTCCTTTGAGAGCGGCCTGGATCTGGGAGGAGCAGGGGTTCGGGGGGAGGGGGCTGGTTTGAGGTGTCCTCTCCGGCTGTGACTCATCCTTCTCCCACACAGACCACGGTTACCTTGCAAACCTACATGTAAAGCCATCTTTTCTGGTTTTGCTTATTGAAATAGTGACAAGGACGCCTTTCTTCAAAAAGGACTCACGTGTAGCTGGTTATAAAGTCTTGGGGAGGACCCCCTAAAACACTGCTGTCGGCTGGGTGCCGTCTGCGCGTTTGGACAGTCAGACACCTGGCGTGTGGCCCGGAGGCAGAGCCACCTGGGTCGGAAGACCGTCCTGTAACTCCCGCCCTGACGGCCCTCGGCCCACAGAGGGGGGTCAGGCGGTCGCCTCTTAGGGCTCCCGTCCTCTGGCCCGAGCCAGCACGCCGTGCCTGGAGATCCCCGTTTGTCTGAGCTCCCCCTGCCCCCAGGGCCCGGAGCTGAGTGCTGGGCACACGCCACCCCTGCCCCTCCATTAACCGCTCTCCTGGCGCCGCGGGCTCTCCCCTCCTGTGTGGTTGAGAGTCCCCTCGGAGGGCCCCTCGGGTCTGCGTGCCTGCCAGTCACCTCCTGTGTCTTGTTTTCTAGAACTCTCCAAGTCCCAGAACGACATGACCTCGGACAAGCAGCTCCTCAGCACGGGCCCCAGGCCGGGCGCCAGGACGGAGCGGCGCAGCCAGAGTGACACTGCCATCAACGCCACCACCAGGGTACTCCCTTCCTCCAGGGACCCCTTTTCTCTTATAACAAAGCACTGAGCAGTCTGTAGACATAAGCATAGGCGCCTCTGAGGGGGCTGGGCCACAGGAAGGTCCAAATTCA
>NW_005871173.1:3754431-3759495 GCF_000147115.1 Myotis lucifugus
TTAAAATAGCCCCGTGAGGTCTGTGTTCTCACTGACCCATCAAAGACGAGACCCGGGCTGGAGCCGCCAGGAGTGTAGGGGAGTGGGAAGGGCAGGGCTGGGTAGAGCCGGCCACAGAGGCCACGCCATGCACGTCCGCCGGGAGAGGCACAGCGCCTCGCGGGCATGCCCTTCCCCAGTTCAGACGTCACTGCCGCGGGGCGGCATCCCGGGCATCCCCACGCGTAGCTGGGCTTTTGGATGCTGATAGAACCGGCACTCGCCGCATCCTCCCCGCCTCCTGTGCCCCTGAAACAGCCTGTGGGCCATCACGAGGCTGTCAGATGGAGGAGGGAGGAGGCAGAGGAGGGCATGGCTGCGAGCTCCCGCTGTGTGGACGCTGCCCTGCGAGTGAGTGTCCACGGCGCTGCCGCACTCGGGACATGCTGACAGCTTCCTGCGGGCGTGCTCTGGCCCCACCTCACTTGAGTGAGGGTCTGGCTGGTTTTCTGTTTGTTTATTTAATCTTCACCCGAGGATACTTTTTCCATTGGTGTGCTGTTCTTTTTTGTTTTGTTTGTTTGGGGTTTTTTTAGAGAGGGAAGGGAGGAGAGGGAGAGAGAGAAACATCGATGTGAGAGACACATCGATTGGTGACCTCCCGAAAGCACCCCGACCAGGGCCGGGGATTCAACCACAACCGAGGTACATGCCCGTGACTGGGAATCAAACCCTCGGCCCTGCACTCCATGTGCCGATGCTCTAACTACTGAGCCAAACCGGCCAGGGTGAGGGCACGGATGTTTTAGAGGACAACTTAGCCAGTGTTTATAAAGTACGTGCCAATCATGGCATGACCTATAAACGCTAAGTAATTACCGGGTTAAACTATGAAGAGCACAGCCTTCCACAGGACACCTGTCAGGCGGCAATCACACAGCCTGGCGGGGAGCTCACGGAAGTGATGCCCACATTTCGTCACAACACAGGGCCGTGCCCTCCAGGTGAGGGCTGTCGGCGCCCACGGTGCAGGCGGCCACAGCGGGGCAGACACAGGAGCCGCTTTTCTTAAGGCCACATGTGACGCCGGGAGGTTGAATGAGAAAACGGCCGGGAGGCCCGCCAGGTCACTTACATGAGCTGCATGTTCTGAGATGTCCCTGCAGAGCCCTCCTGTGAGCAGGAAGTGAACTCTCACCTCTCCTTGAGGCTCCTGCGCAGCCCAGGGGAGCTGACTGTCCGTCCTGTTAATATGTGGGTGACCTATGTGGACCATAAAAGGCGACCCATTAACCAGGAAGGGACAAAACACTGTAAGGAGGGGCTATGTCTGAGGAGAGGGCCGAGGACAGCGGTGGGGAGAAGACTTTAGTTCACTCTGCGCACTGGTGCTGTGTGATGTTTCTCAGGACACCTGAAACCTACAGACCCCCCCCCCCCCGCCCCGGGCCCTGGTGCCTCCTGCACATCCCCACCTCCTGGCGCCACCTGGAAGGCTGACCAGCCAGAGAAGGGAGGCGGCAGCGCTGGGTTTCAACCATTAAAGCACTTGGTCCTCAGACTGAAGGACCAGTGACCCTTCTGACGCCCCGGAGAGGGCATCTGCTTTTCAGCTGGGACTTAGCTGGGCTCAGAGCACATATTACTGGGCAAGCCCAGCCTGGGTATTTCTGGCACCCGAGTGAGTGAGTATGTTAAAAGGCCACCCTCAGCCCTGGCCGTGTGGCTCCGTGGGCTGGGTGCCCTCCCGTTCACCAGGAGGCTGCTGGTTCCATTTCCAGTCAAGGGCACGTGCCCTGGTTGTGAGCTTGATTCCGGGTAGTGGGTGTGCAGGAGGCAGCCGATGTATGTTTTGCTCTTATATCGATGTTTCTCTTTCTCTCTTCCTCTCCTTTCCTCTTCCTCTCTAAAAAATAAAATAAAATAAAATATTCTTTTTTTAAAAAAGGCAACCCTCAATGCAGTCTCGGAGGCGGCAGAGGGCTGCTCTCCCTTCTCTCTCTTTTTTTTTTTTAATATATTTTATTGATTTTTTGCAGAGAGGAAGGGAGAGAGAGAAACATCGATCAGCTGCCTCCTGCACACCTCCTACTGGGGATGTGCCCGCAACCCAGGTACATGCCCTTGACCGGAATCGAACCTGGGACCCTTCAGTCCGCAGGCCGACGCTCTATCCACTGAGCCAAACCGGTTTTGGCGCTCTCCCTTCTCTTATCTGAGATCAGGAAAATCCCGAGCACACGCACTGCGTGGTTCCATCGCTCGGTCAAAGCAAGCCCGATGCGTATGGGTCTCGGCATAGCCCGGTAGACTTGCCTCTGTGCGGGGTGGGCCTCACGAGGGCAGGCGTCATCTCTGTGATCTGCCCCGAACCAGGTAGCTGTGGAAATGCATTACAGAGTCACTGTGGGGGCGGGGGAGCCGGTCTCAACACGCTGACCGGCTGCTCTCCGGGCCTTGGTGCTGCCTGACAAACGCGTCCGCGTCCTTCAGAACTTACTGGGCCGGAGGTGACACCGCACGCCAAGGTGGATTCCTCATTCAGTCAAAATAGGCAGATCTTCAGAATAGGACCAACGTTCTAATAATTTCCAATATATGCATCTGCACGGATGCTTCATCACCGGCTTCCCAGGACCCGGACCTGGAAGCCAGCCGTCCACACCCGCTAGGCATAGTCCCACTGACGCCCAGGCCCGCCCCGCTGGCATCGGCCCTCCCTCTCCTCTGTCCGTGGACGTGGCTCCTGCCTCCATGTCCGCCGCGTGTCTACTTCCTGCTGGCTAGGGAGACCTTGAGGACAGCCTCTGCATCTCCTCACCCTTCCCCTTCCCCTTCCCCTTCCCGCTCCTCCTCTCTCTGCCCCCAGGACGCAGGGTGGTGGGTTGGACGTGGTGTTGCTTAACACAGATCCGATGCAATCGAGTTGATGTTCCGGGGGTTGAGGGCAAAAACAGTAATTTGGAGGTAATCTCTTTCTTCATTTGTTCTGTAAATTCTCACTCAGCTTTTCATTCCTGAAAGTTATGACTGTGGTGTGACTGTGGTATTTTCAAGTTCTACTTCTAAAAAAAAGTCTCGATTCAGACACCTTTGCATCTTCAGCTAGACGAGTTTCCCCATCTGCCCACTGTGTTCGTTGTTCTGTCCTCGCACTGTCCAGTGGACCGTTCCAGCCACGGCCTCACGTGGAATGTGTCCAGTACAGCCAAGGAGCTGAATTTAATAATTTTGTTTGATATCAATTAGTTAGAATTTGGATTTAAATAGCCACATGTGGCTAGTGGCTACCATATTGGAGAGCTTAGCTGTATCCATGATAAAAGTACCCACTTTTCATAGAGTAGTCGTGTAAGATTTAGAGATATATTTTGATTTTTCCCTTTCTTCTGAGTTAAAACTCTGCCTGGCCAGTGAATATTACATTTCATGTGATTAAATGCCAGGGTCACTACGAAGGCCATTTCCTTAAGACTTTCACTGATCCCTAGTAACCCACGTGGTCGTGACTACCCAAGGCTTGGTGACGTCGCTCAGGGCCGTGTGTGTGCGTGTGTGTGTGCGTGTGCGTGTGTGTGTGCGTGTGCGTGTGTGTGTGTGTGTGTGTGTGCAGGCATTTGCCCAACCAGGAGTGCGCCTGCTGGGGTTTGCCCATTACGGCCATTGGTCATAGACGCGGGCTGTACTCGCCGAAGTCGCCACATTTGAACGAAAGTGAACTGGGATGCAGACGCTGTGCTTAATCCTGTGTTTCCTTTTCCAGAAGGTCAGCGCACCCGACATCCTGATGCCGCTCAGCCAGGAGAGTCCCAAACGCTCTACCAACCCTGTTTCCAAGCAAGGAGGTCTCTCAGCACCCCCAGCGCCCAGTGCTCCGTTCTCAGGAGGCTCGAGGCGGGTGAGTCTCTGTCTGATCGCGTGGACACGGGGTGTGGTTGCCGTCAGCACGTGGAACTGGCTTGGTGGGCCAGGGTGGGAGCGAGTGCTGTTTGTGGAATGAACTGGAGCAGAGATGGCGCCTGGAGGTCCTCTTGACTTAGGTAGGGAGCTGGGGGAAGCCTCCCTCTCGCTGATGGCGTTTCTTTCTTACGTCGTCTCAGGGTGAACATGTTTATATAGACAGAGAGGAATTAGTAACATATAATGGTGTCTTCGGATGAGAAGTTTTCCATTTCGATGAAGTTTGATTTATCAAATTTTTCTTTTATGGCTGTTTCTCTGTCTTGGCTACTCACAAATTGTAGACATATTCTCCTACGTTTTCTTCTAGAAGCGTTACAGAAGCTTAGCTTTTATGGACAGGTCTTGATCCAACTCACTCGCTGTGAATGGTGTAAGGCAGTGGTCGGCAAACCGCGGCTCATGAGCCACATGCGGCTCTTTGGCCCCTTGAGTGTGGCTCTTCCACAAAATACCACGTGCGGGCGCGCACATACAGTGCAAAGTTGACTTAAAACTTTAGTAAAGTTTATTAAGTTAATTTTAGGGAATGGATGAGGGGTCCTGAGGCCTCAAGTACAGTCAAAGCCTTTCAATTAACTAACTGATCTGAAATAATCATGAAATAATCATAAAAACTTTTAAACTTCAGAGTCCTCATCAAGGAAATGAGTATCAAAGTTGTTCTTTTTTTTAAAAAAAAATGTTTTTATTGATTTTTTAGAGAGAGGGGAGGGGAGAGGGATAGAGAGAGAGAGAAACATTGATGAGAAAAATACCACCCATCAGCTACCTCCTGCGAGGCCCCTGCTGGGGATCGAGCCTGGGCCTGACCCGGAATCAAACGGGTGGCCTCTTGGTTCCAGGGTGGACGCTCAGCTGCTGAGCTCCCCGGCCAGCCGGGCTCAGAGTTGATCTTCTTACTTCACTGGATTGCTTGGAGAATGAAATGAAAGCAGGGATTTCGTGCGTGATATTGTGGTTAAGAACTCAGCTTCTAGAAACCAAGCTCTTGGTTCACATTTCAGCTCCTTCTGGAACTGATCCAAATGCTGCACCCTTTCCTGGGGAGAAGGCCCACGTCTGCATCAGTCCCAAACGCGTCTGTGCGTCCACGCTGGACAGGGCCACGTGCTCTCAAACGCA
>NW_005871173.1:3759878-3761799 GCF_000147115.1 Myotis lucifugus
GCCTTGCTCTGCCCCAGGTGACTAGAGACCTGGGAGCCCAGCGAGCTTGGGCCTGTTAAGCCGATCCCCGAGGCTAAACCTTCCCAGAGAGCCGAGGGGCAGCTCTCCCTGAACTGCCCAGGCCCCACCAGACTGGCCTCTGAGCTCCTCCCTGGGCCCGAGCCACGGCTCTCTATGCCCGGAAACCCACACACAGACAGAGACCTACCCACAATGGTCCACGGGCCCCACACGAGCTAACCCCCCAACCCTGCACCTTCCCCTCTGTTCATGCTGCTCAACTACACAGGCCTCTCGCTGGCCCTGGACCGAGTCAGACTCACGCCTGCTCTGGCGTTTCTGGGGCTGTGCCCTCTCCCAGGCACCAAGCTCCTTCACTCCCTTCCTCCAAGTCCTCGCTCCAAGGTCACCTTCTAGGGAGGTCAGCCCCCTGCTCTCCCCTGTCCTCACCTGCTCTCCCCTGTCCTCATGTTCTTATCACCTTCCACAGTCTGCAGCTGGCTTAGCTGGTGTTTACTAAAAAGACGAAATTGCCAAGTGCCCAGAAGCTGTGCCTGACCCTTCAATGGCACCCAGTAAATATCTGTGGGAAGGGTGCATTCATCCTCATCGGAGCTGCCATTTATTGAAAGCCTACTATGTGCTGACTACTGAGCTAGGTGCTCCACCTCCCAGTCCTCTCACAGCATCTCCTCGATGGGTGCCATTATCATGCGCGAACGGGAAACTGAGGCTCTCAGAGGGGACCTGCAGAACGCTGAGCCGACCCCCAGGGGCCGTGTGAGTCGGAGCCAGGCTTTTTGTGCGACCCCATGGGATTGCTTGGCCTCTGAAACCCAGTGGTTTTCCTGAGCCCACCTCCTGGCCCAGCTGACAGGCCGTCGGCTCCACGGCCGCCGTCTCAGCCACTGCGATCGCGCCCTCGGCTGCTCTTGGCGATCAGCACTGAGGTTTTCAGTGTAGCTGTGGGTTCTGGTGGTGCCGTGGCTTTTGTCAAAGACAAGGGCATCGGGCCTGGCTCGCAGTCACAGTAGATAAGCTGTGACCTTCAGAGAAAGTGCCGAGTGCTCCCTCTCCTTTGCGGGCCTCCTGGCTGTTGAGTGAGGCTTCATTCGGTCTTGCAGCCCTGCCCTGCGCCCACATGGACAAAGGTCGAGAAGGGGAGGGATGGCGAGTCAGGCTCACCTCACCGCACCCCTCGTCTCCACAGCCACCCGGACCCTTGCTTCCAGCTGACGCGGTGGCTCTGCGATACCTTAAAGCAGTGCCTGTGGTTTATTCCGAGTTCCATTTGCTCCTGGCAGAAGGGTGGGTTGATACGATTCAGTCTGGCAGCCCGCGTGGTGCGCGCGATGGTGCCAGTTTCATTATCAGAAGTTCTCGGCACCTCCGTCCGCCCACCGGGCATCTCCGAAGCCGCTCACGCCTGGGCCAAGCTTCCCAGCCATTAGCCTCCATCTTCTCGCTGTCAGCCTTGCTGTCCCTGCCCCTCACCACGCATGCCTTGTAGAGTCTGGACATTTTTACGTTGTTTTCCATTGGAACGGTGGTGTGGGTGTTGGCAGGTGGCCTTTTTCAGAGCCAGAGGCTGGGGTGTGGCGGAGTTGGTTGTGTTCTTGGCATTAGTCAGCTCAGGCTCGGGCCCTCTAATGAGTTGGTTTGGGTTTTTATCTCTCTCTAGTGGTGAGAGAGAAAAGCCCAGGCTTGCTTCTCAGGTTTCTCCCCAGGGTGGTTGCACAGTGTGGAGGAGCTACCTGGGGAATTCGGGAGAGGGAAAGCTGTTAGAACTCCCTGTCTCAGAGGCAGCGCTGAGACTGGGCTACATGCCAAAGGGCGGCCAGTAATCTAAGCACATGCAGTGGTGATGAGGGCAGTTTGCTTTTGTCTTTCTAGGCACAAGGCATCCATTTCATGCAGCTCA
>NW_005871173.1:3763688-3771704 GCF_000147115.1 Myotis lucifugus
GATGTAACTTCCAGGGTTTGTAAGGGCCAGTGCCCTAATTTGTCTCCCTTTTTCATTTTTCTTTTTTTTCCACTGTAGCCAGACACTACAGACTAGGACATTCACAAGTAACTGCATCACAAGAAAAATTAGAAAATAAACATGCATGCTCAGGGAAAGGTGCAGGCTCAGAAAAAAAGCCTGAGTTTACATCTCAGGCTTATCTTTGGCGCAGGAGCATTAAACAAAATAACAAAAGACAGAAAGCCTTGGGAAGGGGGGGAATCTGATTTCCAGAGTTAACACATTATTAGACACAAATGTCCAGTATTCAACAAAAATAACAAGACATATAAATAAACAGGAAAGTATGGCTCATTCAAAGGGAAGTAATAAATTAACAGAAACTGTCCCTAAAAAAGATCTGATGACAGGCTTACTAAACAAAGACTTTACAACATTATCTTAAAGATGCTCAAAGAACTAGAAGGAGATGTGGAGGAAGTCAAGAAAATGATGTGTGAACAAAGTAGAAATATCAATAAAGAGAGAGAGAACCTAAGTAGAAACCAAAAAGAAATTCTGCAGCTGAAAACTCCAAATGAAAAATTCACTGGCGAGATTTGAAGGCAGATATGAGAAGATGGAAGAAGGGAGCAGTAAATTTGAAGAAAGGTCAACAGAAATTATTGGGTTTGAGGAAAAGAAATAAAAAATATGGAAGAAAAGCAAACAGAACCTAAGGGACCTGAGGGCCACCATCAAGTGGACCAACATCGCATGAGGGAGTCTCAGAAGGAGAAGAGAGAGAGCAAGGGGCAGAGAGAATATTTGAAGAAGTTGCTGAAAACTTCCCAAATTTGATGAAATTCATGAATATAAACATCAAAGAAGCCCACTGAACTCCAAGTAAGATGAACTCAAAGTGACTCACCCTGAGACATAGTACTAACAAACTCTTGAACGACAAAGAGAATCTTGAAAGCAGCAAGAGAGAAGCAACCTCAAGATCTTCATCAGATTTCTCATCAGAAACTTGACAGGCCAGCAGGCCAATGTATTCAAAGTGCTAATCTATATATATAAAAGCCTAAGCAACCATCCAACTGTTCGACCGTCCCATTGGTAGCTCTGACGCGCAATGACCACAAGGGCGAAGATGCTGTGACCAGTAGCTATGACACACACTGACCACCAGGGGGCAGACACTCAATGCAGGAGCTGCTGAGCTGTGATGACTTGGCAGCTGCTGTTCTCAGATGATGCACCCAGAACCAGAGAGGAGGGAGCCCGATTCTGGGGTGTGTCACCCAAGAACCGCCCTCTCGCAATCTGGGACCTGTTGGGGGATTTTGGAGAGCTGGTTTTGGCCTGATCCCCAACGGCCAGGCCGAGGGACCCCACTGGTGCACAAATCCATGCACTGGGCCTTTAGTATGTAATAAGTACCTCCTTGTTAGTAATTACTTTACATGTACATGAATCAGACTCTCCAATCAAAAGACAGAAATTGGCAGAATGGGTAAAAACATAGAATCCAATCATATGTCATCTATAAGAGACTCACTGTAGATCCAACAAATAGAAGATATTCCATGCAGATAGTAACCAAAGAGAACAGGGGTGGCTATACTAGTATCAAACAAAGTTAAATCAACAAGGTTACAAAGGATAGAGGACATTATCCTATATAATAAAAACCTAATATGCTAAGGGTCCGGTCGTCCGGTTGTCTGTTCAACCAATCAAAGCGTAATATGCTAATGATACGCTAAGGCCACTCAACCACTCACTATGATGTGCACTGACCACCAAGGGGCAGATGCTCCGACTGGTAGGTTACTTGCTGCTGGTGTCCGGCCAATTGTGACTGAGCGAGAGGGGCTGGACATGCCCTGGAGCCCTCCCATGGTCCCTCCCCAGCTGGCCAACCTCCTGCATCCCTCCCCGGTCCTCATGCACCAGTGGGGTCCCTTGGCCTGGCCTGCACGCTCTCGCAATCTGGGACCCTTGGGGGATGTCAGAAAGCCGGTTTCGGCCCGATCCCGCAGTCCATGCCGAGGGACCCCACTGGTGCACGAATTTGTGCACCGGGCCTCTAGTATACTAATACAGCAAGAAGATATAAAAAATATAAATGTTTATGCACCAAATAACAGCCCATCAAGACATATGAAGCAAAAAACTGACAGAGTTGAAGGGAGGAGTGGACGGTTCCGCAGTAATCCTTGGAGATGTCCATCATCTGCTCTCAGAACAGAACAACCTGCCAGAAGAAAAGGGAGGAAACAGGACTGAACATCATAAGCCAGTCAGATGCATGGTGTGATTTTGTTTCCGTCCTTTAAGCTGTGCAGGTGCGTCTCGTACACCCTCTTCCATGTGTGTGGGATCTGATGCTGATCATCAAGTTAAAAGTGAACAGTGAGGATCGGTACCTGGAGTTCTTTCCCAAGAACTCTGATTGACAGGGAAGAAGAGGTGGAGCCTGGAGCTCCGGGGGGACCCAGATGAAGGGAGGGTGACTGCTCTTTGCTTTGGGGAAGTTGAGCCTGTTCCTAGCCTGTGGGAATAGGTGCCTGGTCAAGGAGGGTCATTGCCATGGACAAAGCTGCCAGAGGAGCCAGGGAGGAAAGTTCCGGACCTGGGTAGAGGGACCGGCCTAGAACAGGGTTTCAGGGGGGGCAGAGGGCTGGTGGAGGTGGCCTGTCACGCTGCCCACCAGCTACGCTGCAGCCCCGAGTCCCAGAGGGCTGGTCCGCAAGTTAGGAGGACAGGCTGGAGGCCCCGCAAGGGAAGAGCCAAGTGTAAGGCACACACTTCCCGTTTCCACTTTTCTGTGGGGCGGGGGGTTGGATGGAGCGACAGGTGGGGAGGACAATTGGCTTGTGGCCTCTGCATCCAGAGATCCAGGAGTTTGCCCCCCTGGATCCCCCCCTCCCCCAGAGCCTGCAGGTGGCACCCACCCAGACCCATTCCAGGGGCGATGGCCGCAGACGGTGTAAACAGAAGCGGTGTCCCCAGCATGGCATTGCTCACTGTCCGTGGTGGCCCCTGACCCTTCCTATCAACGCCCAACTCAGCAGCAGGCAGGGCAAAGACTCCGCGCTCCCGCCTCGCCCCGCCCCCAGCCTCACCCGCCCTGTCTCCTCCAGGTACGTGAAGACCTACCTGCTGCCTGACAGGTCGGCCCAGGGCAAACGCAAGACGGGCGTCCAGAGGAACACGGTGGACCCGACCTTCCAGGAGACCTTGAAGGTACTCCGGGGGGAGGGACGCTCCTCTGCGGGGTCTCCCCGCCCTGGGCGGGCGCAGGGCCAGAGTCCACGACGGCTCCTCCACACCCTGAGTCGGTCGAACAGGAGTGCAGACTCTGCGGATGCCGCGGGGCTGGCAGTCGGGGCACGGCTGGGTCACCCTTCAGCCTGGGCGGGAGAAGGGCAGAGTCCTCGGGACTGTCCGTGAATGATTTCCGAGAAAATGGGTCGGGAAAGAACCTGGCTGCCCCTGAGCTTTTAACCAGGTCGTCCTGGCGAGTTTCTGTAACTCTCGGAGCGTTCGCAGGCCGGCGCCTGTACCCTCAGCGACTGGCTCACCGGCTGCAAAAGTGCCCGTTATTGCAATATCTGGAAACCCAGGATTCTTCTTCTTTTAAGAAACAACACTTATAGAGGAGTTGTTTGGGTTTTCACCTTCCTCGGTGCTAAACATGATTTGTGTTTAGGATAGGGATGGGGGAGACTCCTCACAGCGGGGGTGAGGAGGGAGAGGGGGTGATGTGTGAGGCACGCAGGTTAAGTGTGGGAGGCCCCGCACCGGAAGGACAGGCCAGACTCACGGAAAGTATCCATGGAGGCCGAGAAGCCCCGGGACCCCGGGACCCCGGGTGCCAGGACTGGGAAGGGAAGGGCTTGGCTTGGCTTCCTGCTGAGAAGGGGCATTTGTCAACCCCCAGCGGGGGCCATCCGGCAGCTGGCACGAAGTCCCGTCTGTTAAATATTCATGCTGCTGCTTTCTGTGCCCCTGCTGTGGCCATGTGCTTTCTGTACCCCCTGAGCTAAGGGTTAGACTCCCACCTACCAGTGGGGAAACTGAGGCTTATTGAACCCACAGTGGGCTAGCCGTCCTTCTCAAAACTGATGTGCACAGGGGTCCCCAAGGGACTGCAGAGAAAAGCAGGCTGTGACTCAGCAGGTGTGGGCGGGGCCTGAGATGCTGCTGCCGGACCGCTCCTAACCAGTCCCAGGAGACTGGTCTTCAGATGGCTCTGCTCGCAGACCTGCTGCAGGAGTCGGCAAAGATCTGTCTCCTCACACATTCCCAGTCGACGTCTAAAACTGCTTCTCCGTTTCACTCAGGTGTTTTTTGCTAGAGAGAGGTAGACGCGTGTTTTACATTTTATGAAATGAGATCAAATTGAGGATGGACTACATTTTAGATACATATTTAATTGTATAATTTGATTTTTAAAGTTTAACTTGTTTAAAATGCACGCAGAATCTCAGAGAATCACCTAATGTTTTATGCGTTGGTTTTACCCAGCATATTGTGAATGCTCTGGTGGTGCCGGAAAGCTTCCCGGGGACATTGAAAAGAATCAGTGTCCCTAATCTAGTCTAATTCAGAGCATCCTGACACAGTCTTTACAGAAATGCGTGGAGAAGCTGAGAGATCATGAAGAGTTCTGCAGAAATCAGTATTTCCAATTACCATTCGTTTAGCACACGGGGGGCGGGGGTCACCCATCCTGGGCCAGGTGCTAGATCGGGGGTGTAGGACCCGCTTCCTCCAGTTTGAAGGAACGTGCCCATGACAACTGAGCCTCTAGGGCAGTGATGGCGACCCTTTGAGCTCGGCGTCTCAGCATTTTGAAAACCCCTAACTTAACTCTGGTGCCGGGTCACATATAGAAATTTTTTGATATTTGCAACCATAGTAAAACAAAAGACTTATATTTTTGATATTTATTTTATATATTTAAGTGCCATTTAACAAAGAAAAATCAACCAAAAAAATGAGTTCCCATGTCACCTCTGACACGCGTGTCATAGGTTCGCCATCACTGCTCTAGAAGTTGAGGCGGCTGCAGGTGTCCGTGTGGCACGTGGGCACGTCCAGGAAACCTTGGGCCCAGGTGACTGTGCGCACGGGCCAGGCAGTTAAATGGCAGCGTTCGCCCTGGCCGCGTGCGCAGGTGGTGGCAGCAGCGTCCCAGTGCACCCAGGTTGCAGGTTTGATTCCCAGTCCGCGCACAGGCAGAGTGTCCTAAGCGGCGGGGTGGTGCGGGGGGGGGGTGGGGGGAGCCCTCTCCCCGCCTCCTGGACATCCACTCCGCACTGAAGGGAGGCCCTGGGCCCTGGGCGTGCAGCCCTGGAGGGCAGGCTGACCTCTCTGTTCCGTCCACAGTACCAGGTGGAGCTCGCCCAGCTGGTGACCCGGCGGCTGCAGGTGTCCGTGTGGCACGTGGGCATGCTCACCCGGAGGGTGTTCCTTGGAGAAGTGATCGTCCCTCTGGCCACGTGGGACTTTGAAGACAGCACCACACAGTCCTTGCGCTGGCACCCGCTGCGGGCCAAGTGATGTCTGGTTGGGACTGGGACCCCCTCCCACCGGAGCGCTTTTCCGAGGGATCCAAGAAGAGAGGACCCCCCCCCCCGCCAGGAAACCTTGGGCCCAGGTGACTGTGCGCACAGGCCAGGCGGTTAAACAGCAGCGTTCGCCCTGGCCGCGTGCGCAGGTGGTGGGAGCAGCGTCCAGTGCGCCCAGGTTGCAGGTTTGATTCCCCGTCGGCGCACATACAAGTCTCAGCCAATGAGCATAACTAAGTGGAACAACAATTCTCTCTCCCTCTTTCTCTCACATCAATGCATTTAAAATAAAGTAAACAGCAGCTTTCCAGGGAGAAAAGGCTCCGTGTCAGACCCTCCTGTGGGCTCGGCTGAGGGACTTTCACCTGCTCAGGTTCATTCAGGACCAAGTAGCCCTAACCTGTGTCACCCACTGCCAGCCTGGGTCCGGCCAGGGGCCAGCCCTTCCTCCCACTCGGCGTCAGCTGGGGTGGCCTCAGCCTCCTCAGGGCTCAGCGGCCGAAGTCCACACCCTGTGCCTGGCTGCCCGCGGGCGGGGCCGCAGCTCAGGCCTTTGGGTGTGTTGTTCCTAAACTCCCCAGGCACACCCCGCACAACAGTGACTGGGCCCAGTGCTGCCGGCCGAGAGGCTGCCCTGCCCGTGGGACGGCGTGCCCTGCGGCGTGGCCTGGCCACTATCGGGACAGGCCAGGGGAGCCGCTGCGAAGGAAGAGGGCGGGAAAGGCCAGGGCTTCCTGAGTGGCTGCCTTGCACATTTCTGTGCCGAGATCCAAGACCCGGAGAGAGACCTGTCGGGGGAGGGGGGGAAACGTGGGCTCCACGGTCTCCTGAGAAATGACAGCGGAGGTGCAGCCCCGCCCGTGAGCCCCAGGGCCCGGGCCCTCTGCTTGTCCTCCCTGAAGCCAGAGGGATTGTCAGGACACCTCTGTTCCAAGTGGCTGGTCAGCCTGTGGCCACTGCATGGTCAGGCTGGGCCACTGCAGGATCAGGCCAGGCCACTGCAGGGTCAGGCCAGGCCACTGCAGGGTCAGGCTGTGGCCACTGCAGGGTCAGGCCAGGCCACTGCAGGGTCAGGCCAGGCCACTGCAGGGTCAGGCTGTGGCCACTGCAGGGTCAGGCCAGGCCACTGCAGGGTCAGGCTGTGGCCACTGCAGGGTCAGGCTGGGCCACTGCAGGGTCAGGCTGTGGCCACTGCAGGGTCAGGCTGGGCCACTGCAGGGTCAGCCTGTGGCCACTGCAGGGTCAGGCCGGGCCAGTGCAGGGTCAGGCCGCGGTGCCCAGCCGGACCGCCCCTCCCCCTCTCCTGCGCTCCGCTCAGTGGCCTGGCAGCCCCCTGGTGCCGGGCTCTCCCTTCTCGCGCTCAGAACAGCCACATGGAGTGCTCTCTCCGGCCCGGGTCTGCCCAAGACTCCGTTTAAGCCCCTCCTCTTCCTTGAGGCCCCTGGTGTTCCTGCCAGATGTGGGCCCCCCCCCCAGGCCCCTAAACTGGGGGACCCCGCCCGTCTCCTCCCCCAGGACCCCACACTCCGGACAAACAAGGCTGCCACAGGCCTGGCCATCGTTGGCAAGCGGGTTAGGAGCAGAAAGCGGGCCAGGCGTCCCTGCTGAGCTGGCTGAGAGCCGGGGCCCCGCACACACGGGTCTAGGCAGCGGCCACAGCCCTGCCGCTTCCCGAACCTGCACCCGGACCCGGACCCGGGCGGGAGGGCTGTGTGGTTGTCGTGCGCCAGCTCGGGTCCTGGAAGCGGAGGGTGAGGCAGCCCTCCCTCAGGGCGCCCCAGGCCCCCACCCCGAGAGGGGCAGCCAGGAGACAGGGGTCCACCGCGGCTCTGGGTGAAGCCCCCCCCCCACGGCCACCCCCCCACGGCCAGGGCTCCGTGGTTCCCGTCTTCTCTCCAGCCCTTCCCTCACTCACTTTCTGGCAAAATCACTCGTGACCAGTCACGCCCGGAGCAGCGGGGAGGCGTCCTCTGCGGGAGCCGGGACAGAGGGGACACGAGGGGCAACTCGCGGCCTGGAGGCCCCCCTGTGCCCGGGCTCCGCGGAGCCCTGTGTGGCCCTTCGTGGCCCCCACGGAGGCAGCTCGAATCTCCCCTGCCCCTGCCCCTGCCCCCATCCCCGCCCCTGCCCCTGCCCCTGCCCCCGTCCCCACCCCTGTCCCTGTCCCTGTCCCTGCCCCTGCCCCCACCCCTGCCCCCACCCCTGTCCCCAAAGCAGGCTGCGCGGTGGCTGGCGTTTCCCAGCATTTGTTGTCTCCCCGCCGGTCCCGCCTGCTCCCCTAAGCGCCCAGCTGTGGAGCCACCTGAGGAAGGGGCTCCCCGGAACCTGAGCTAGGAAGGGAATTGAAGGCCCCAGCAGCCCCCACCCTCACACCCCCCGCAACATGGGCACCATAAAGGACTTGGTTGCGCCGACATCCGCAACCCTGCATCTTTTTGAGCCAAGAAAT
>NW_005871173.1:3771804-3777590 GCF_000147115.1 Myotis lucifugus
CATCACGGTGGGCCAGGGGTGGGGGTGGGGGCTCTTTGGGGGACTACGGGCCTGCAAGGCTCTGCGAACAGGCCCAGCCCCCCACCCCCGCCCCCCTCACTTGAGCAGCGGCTGCCCAGCAGGATGACGGGCAAGGACATGGGGACATGCGGAAGATGAGGTGGCCATGGCCGTGAAGACGGACAGTGAGCAGTTCCATGGTGCATCTTAGCGGTTTCCTGTTTGGCTGGCCCTGCAGACCAGCAGCACGCACCCCCTGCTCATCTCCAAGCCCCTGGAACAGAGGCCTGGGCCCCCTTCGCCCAATCCCACTGGCGCCCACCCTTCCTCTCCCTGCGTTCTCTCGACTCCTCAGCAATCCCCGCAGCCTCGTCACGCGGCCGAGGCACTGCTCCTGGGGCCTGTGGACTGTCACACGTCTTTGCTGAGCTACCAGTTGGGGGTGGGGGGTGGGGGGGGTCATGTTGTGCCCAGGGGAGGAGGGGGTGGGGGGTGAGAGCAAATGGCGGCTTCTCTTCCAGCGACAGGAGATCAGCCATCATGTGACGTCAACTCTGTCTGGTGGTGCTGGGAGCCAGGAATTGACCGGTGCGGTCAGGTGGCACCTGAACTCCTGTGTCAGGGGGTAGGTATCGGGTTTAATAGAACATCATTTACTGGTAATTTATTATATGTATGGCATGGGCCTAGGGCAGTGGTCGGCAAACTGCAGCTCGCGAGCCACATGTGGCTCTTTGGCCCCTTGAGTGTGGCCACGAAGTTTCAATCGCACTGTACGTGCGCGCCCGCACGTGGTATTTTGTGGAAGAGCCACACTCCAGGGGCCGCAGTTTGCCGACCACTGGCCTGGGGCCTACAGGAAACACCAACAAGGGTGAGCCATGTAAACTCCCGGTGTTTTACCTTTCCCACAAGAATCGACTAAGTCGTGTTAAGACTCTGATCTCTGCCCTCGCCTGTTTGATTCAGTGGATAGAGCGTCGGCCTGCGGACTGAAGGGTCCTGGGTTTGATTCTGGTCAAGGGCACATGTCGGGTTGTGGGCTCGATCCCCAGTCGGGGGTGTGCAGGAGGCAGCCAATCAATGATTCCCTCTCATCATTGATGTTTCTATTTCCCTCTCCCTTCCTCTCTGAAATCAATTAAAAAAAAAAAAGACTGATCTCCAAAATTTGGGCCGAGTCTAGGTTTGGATACCGCATTGGTCCTCATCATAGCGAGTCAGCATTCACTGACTGAGCGGGAACATGGAAAAAGGCGTGTTTATAAATATTTCCTCAGCTTCAGTCACATCTCCCTCTATTAACGGTAAGATGGGTGACTCAGCAGATTTCATTCTCACTTAACCCCAACCCTTAGGGTTAGGGTTAGAGTTTAGGGTTAGGGTTAGAGTGAGTTTAGAGTTTACATTAGGGTTAGGGTTAGGACTAGGGTTAGGGTTTAAGGTTAGGTTTAGGGTTAGAGTTTAGGTTTAGGGTTAGGGTTAGAGTTTGGGTTTTGGGTTGGGTTTAGGGTTAGGGTTAGAGTTTAGAGTTTACATTAGGGTTAGGGTTTAGGTTTAGGGTTAGAGCTCAGGTTTTGGGTTGGGTTTAGGGTTAAGAGTGTAGGGTTAGGGTCAGGATTATGGGTTAAGTTTATCGGTGCATTGTTTTCAAAAGTAAAGCAAACACCATTTTCCCAATTGATTTGAAAGAGCGCGGAAGGGAGAGGGAGACAAGCATCCATGTGAGAGAGAAACATAGATCGGCTGCCTCCTGCACGTCCGTACGGGGTCCCAGCGGTAAACCTGAGCACGTGCCCTGACTGGGCACTGAATAGTGACCTTTTAGATGCACGGGACACGCCCCCCCAGCCAGGGTGCCAACTCCATTATGATGTAGAATCGCTAAATCCTGGCAGTGCCACTGTGGGAAGTGATGGCGACTAGTGCGGACTGTGTCCTCACCCTGGACGGCTCGTATGGCCTTGGGGAGTTGCTTTGTGCTTCTGAACTTAACCTCCCAAAGAGGATGGGGCTAAAACAAGATAAGGCGTGCGCCTGGTCCTGGGCCTGCTGGCAGGCCTCATACATGGGCTGTGGCCGGCTGGGAAGCCGAGGAGGGGGACTGCACGAGGGACCACATGGCCTCAGCATCCCAACCGCCCCAGTGCCTGGTGCAGATCCCTCCAAACTCAGAGCATCCTCCCCAGAGGTGGTCCTCCTCGTGGCTGCCGCTCTCTTCCATTCGTTTGTATTTTGTGGTGGACTTAGCCCTCTTCTTAGCTCTAATCGTCTCCCTGATAAGCAAGTACCAAGAAGCCAGAGGGTGTTGGAGGGCGGGGATGGCAGCCATTTTCCTTCTCAGCTGCCTCTCTGCCGGACACAGGAAAACTCAGGCTGCGTCCCCGGTCCTGAAGAAGCCGGCGACACCATGAAAAGAAGAGGCATGTTTCCTCGAGGGCAGGCGATGTCACTGGCTTTGGAGCTGCCTAACCTGCCGTAGGTGGAAGGTCTGACTATACAGCGGGGCGATGATACAGCATTTCAACCATTTAAATCAGGCTTAGGGTCTGCTAAGGACACAAGTTGCAGGCCTCCACATGGGCGGGGCACAGTACTTGCTTTTGTTCCTGGCGTCAATCATAAAAGGATTATTTGCGTAAAGGAAAATACCTTCTTAAACCAGTTCAGAAAGGATTTCGTTAAGAGTGGGACAAAGGGGGTGCTTTTGTGTTGCCCAGCAGGGGCGCTTCTGACATTTTGTGGGGGACAGTCCTTCCTCTGGGCTTGAGTGTCCCAGTCCTCCCGTGGTTGCCAGCAGGGCCCCCCAATCACTGTGACCACCAAACCACTTACCTGGCCCCCGTCTGGGGCGCCCACACCTGTCCACTGACCATGGAGCAGGTCAGGGTGGGGTGGGGGGGGTGGGGGAGACCGGTGCATCAGCAGAACCTGCAGCGGGAGGGAGAGCTGAGCCAGCATTGCCATGGCTTCCAAGCACGTGGCAGAGAGCGGAGAGAGAGGTTCTGTGGAAACGCAGGCGCTCCCCAGGCCGGGGCGCCCGTGGCTGCAGCTGAATGAGCAGCATGTGTGTGTGTTTCAGGTCGGAAGTTCCAGCAGAAAATGGAAATGTGGGGAGTCGGGACGTGACTACAGCGGTTAACCGGCTTCATTACTGCCCTCACAATGTAACATGGTTTTCATGTTCTTTATTATTCTGTAAAAGGTAACAAAATATACAGAACAAGGTTTTCCCTTTTTAACTAATGTTACAAACCCATATTATTGCTTATATATAAATATTATATTCTATAGCTGATCATCATTAATCAGGTGTGTGAGCCCAACCATGGAGCCTCTAACTGTTAAACCAGGAGTTTATCTAAGCGTGTGTCCTCCTGTGCTGTTTATCCGGAATGAGCGAGGACGCTGCTGCCCGAGGAAGTCACTGTGCATGTGTGAGTGCTTTCGACCAGTTTTCAAGCCTCAAAAACATAAATACAGAGATGCATCCTTCACAGAAATCAAGTACAATCAATCAATCTGGGCTAATTTCAAATACAGACGGAATATGGCACGGACTGGAGCCGCCGAGGGTGCTGCAACGACACGACTCTCACACGCCAGCACGGCGCTGCCCCTCAGGCGTGCAGCGGCCTTTTCCTTGATTCGATCGGCCCTGCCCCCAGCACAGACAGGAAGTGATTCAATAATAACAACAGTAAAAATCAGGCCGTTTGGCACTATGATACAAATGGGAAGTAACCAGGGAAGCCTCCCGTCCCAGCCCCGGAATCTTCCCGCTGAAACAGCTACTCTCTTTAAAGGAACTGGGTACGAGGAGGGTCTAGATTAGAGAACTACGAATAGAGTTTCAGAGTCTGCATGGGACCGCGGGGCCCAGGCTCGGGCCGCCCTGCAGTCCCGCGGCCTCACATGGCCTCGAACTCGTCGATGCGCTGCTTGGTGTTGCCCTGCCGGATCTGCCGCAGCGTCTTGTACTTGTCACGGCCTTGCCTCATGTTCTCGTTGTGGATGATGTCGTTGTGAGTCCTCTTGGCCTCGTCTCTGGCCTGGGACAGCTCGCTGGACAGAGTCTGCAAGGCAAGAGGCAGGGTCAGGCCCCCGCCACCGCCCTCCCCGGAGAGTGGGTGCTGGTGGGGGCTCCCTCGTGGCCCTCAGGCCGCCGGCCCCAGCGGGAAGCCCGGGAGCCCCGAGGGCAAGGCGGTGCCGCCCGTCCCGCCCTCACCATCAGCTGCTGCTGCACGCGCAGGTTCTTCTCGGCCTCGGTGACCCGCTTCTCCTCGTGGCGGTCGTCCAGGATGCCCTCGCTGGACAGCTCGGCGCTGTAGCCCGAGTCCTCTGCGCCCTCCTCCTGCAGGTTCTCGCGGACGTGATAGGCCACCGGCTCGTACACAGGGGGCGGCGGGGGCGGTGGCGCCGTCATCACCAGCTGCAGCTCCTCCTTGGTCTTTACCAGGTCATCCTGGGCTTCCTTGGCCTTCGGAAGTGAATCAACAGTGAGCACGTCTCACACAGAGCCGTGGCCTGGCCGCTTCCTCCAGAAGGACCTTTCTTCATGGAGGCGGCCGTTCCCCTTGTGGGTAAGGACCCCCCTATCCCCACCTCCCCTTCCTCCTGGCAGGTGTGCAGCATGAGCCACAGGAGGCGACTGCGCCAACGAGTGTCCCCGCAGCTCAAAGAGAAACTGATGCCAGGGTTTGACATTTTTCTATCTTTTCTTCTGTCTATAATCCTAGCATATGCTCACTGTACATGTTTTTTCTGGGGGGAAAAAATTTATTAAAGAAAAAAATCCTCCCGCCTGGAAAGAGCCACTCGGTGCTGGCGCCCGGCTTTCTTCCTTTCCCGTGGCCAAGCTCCCGCCCCCCCAGCACGGCGCTCAGGGAGTTCTCCCCATCACCCTGATCCTTCCAGCAATGTCTCAGGGGCACATAACTGAACCCCACCCACTTCATCACCACCCGAATCCCACGGATGAGCTTCGTTTACAGCTGGTTTGTAACCAGCTTTTCTCACTTAATGCTGTGTAATAAGCACTTTCTCCACAAACCCAAGGATGGAGGCCTCTGCACACAGATTAGCGGGGCGGGGGGTGGGCAGGATGAAGTGAGGGGAGGCACAGGCGTCCTCACAGGGGCTGCCTCAGATGGGGAAGCGCGGAGGAGGAGGACAGGCGGGGGGCGGAGCCCCCACAGCTTGTCTGAGGCCTGTACTGTGACCCAGCCCCGCAGCGCCCAGGGCCTGTGCTCCTGGTGGGCATGAAGGCGGATGGAGTGGCGCTACCACGGCTGCAATTCACTAACCTCTCTGCGGGGTCCTACAGCAACCGGACAGGTGGGTAGTAGTCCCCACTGTCCACAAGGAAATGAGGCTGAGAGGTGAGGCCCCTCGCCCAGGTCACACAGCAGAGGAGGGGCAGAGCCTGGAGACCTCCAGGTCCCATCAGCACTGCGCGTGCCAGGCTGCATGTGCAGGCCGCTAGGGGAGGCTTGTTTCGGGCCCTGTGGCTGGCTCACTGCTGGGGGCACCCAGCTAATCCGACTTAAAGCCAGTTTTGGGGGGGGGAAGGGACTGCCCGGTGGGGCGGAACGCTCAGGGTGGCCTTTTTCTAAGTATCAAGGCGGCTCTTTGTTCCCCTGTGATCCCACAGGCCCGTTCCCGTGGGAACCTCTCTAAGAAGGACCAGTAATCGGCAGGGCATGCGAAACGCCCCCCAGGTTTCCGTGCACCTGGCAGCCTGGCCCGCCCCACTCACCGGGTGCTGCCACTCCTCCACCTCGTCC
>NW_005871174.1:0-18234 GCF_000147115.1 Myotis lucifugus
GAGCCTCATTCTTTGTCTTCTTCCTCTCAAAGTCTCACCTCCTCCCAGGATTCACTACATTTGTCCTCCTCAAGGTCACAGAGCACATTTATTTCTTTTTTTCTGAGAGGCCTATTCTGAGCATCCTCTATTTAAATTCAGCCCCTGTGCTCCTTATCTCAGTTCCTGCTTGTTTTCTCCTGAACACTTTCCATCATCTAATATACATATACAATGCATGCTGCTTATTTGCTTTCTGTATTGTCTGTCTCCTCCACCTAGAATAGAGATCCATGAAGCAGGAATTGGTATCCATTTTGTTCACTACTTGATCCTGAGCACTTAGAACAGTGCCAAGCATACGGTAAGTGCTCAGAAAATATATACAATTGATGAGAAACCAAATCATTCTCAAAGTCCACGGATCTTTTCTGGTCACTACTATCTCCGGCATGTCCCATTCTGCTTCTACTTACCCCCAATATGTTAATGTTCTCAAGGCTCCATCATCAGTGTTTTGTTTTGCTCATTCTATTCCTTTTATGCATCACATGGGCAAGGTTGTATTAGGGTTTATTTAAAGACCAATATGATAATGTACATAAGGAATCTGTGCCAGGCCTTGACACACTAGGCTAAATACTTATCCTTTAAAAGCATACAAAAAGTAGGAATCTGACTTATATGTTCTACACACAGAAAGCTGACATGCATGTGACTTCTGGACCTTGTGTTGTACTGACTTGTTCCTCTGGGTTACAGCTCACCATGGCCTCTGGATACACCATGATGGACCCCATCTGTCTGGTGGAAAATCAGAATAATCAGCTGATAGTAAATACAACAGCACTGGAGATTCTAGTCAAGATCTTTCAGCCTGTGGTGGTGGTGGCCATTGCAGGTCTGTATCGGACAGGAAAATCCTACCTGATGAACCGCCTAGCAGGACAGAACCATGTTGAGTGTTGTTCTGGGGCAGCAGCTATTTGCTTGGAGGCAGTGGTAATACAGATTGATCACACCTCCTTCAGGGACATCTTAAAAAAGAGCCCAACTTCTTCCACAAAAAAAAAAGTCCTGTCACCACCATATAGATACCTTAAACCCCATTGTTCCACAAAACCTCACTCTTTGAGCAAGTAACAAGGGGTTCCTCACTCTACCCAAAGATCCACCCATTATACTTGATCCCATCCACTTTTTGGCTGAGGAGCTTGGCTCCAGCAATAACTCCCTTCCTTTCTCACCCATCACTTTTGTCCTAAACTTTAGGGCCTTTTCTACTAGGACACAAATATTGCTCAACATGTCATATTTTTAAAAAGGGATGAAAGGAACAATAAACAATAGTATATTCTATATATCCTAGAGCTCAATGGGACTACAGTCCAACTTTTTGCTTCATTTCTGAGTAAAACTTTGCTAAACTATGCCTTCTTTTCTTTATCTAGTCTTTTCAACATGTGAACTATAACACAGCAAAGTGCACAAAATATACACATATAAAAAGTTAATAAACATAAAGTGATCATCTGTGTAATCACTGTTTATGTCAAGAAACAAAACATCACCAGCACCCAAAAGCCCTAGATGTACCCTCTGACACCTCACTAGAGCTCACCAATGTTTTTATTTTCATGGTGCATGCTTTCACTCTTCCTTTTAAAAGTGGTTTTGGAAAAGCGAGCAGGGAGGGAAGAGGCTTTGTAGGCGCTGCCTTCTCATCCGAGGTGCCAGGCCCTTCTCAGCCCCTGCGATGCTGAGACCACTGCGAGGGGCAAGGAGTCCTTGGAGTTGAGCGCCCCTGAGCCGAGGGTTGGCGCTCTGCCAACCGCCCGGCCCGCCCCACTGGAAGAAATGAGTGGTGGATTGGCCCCAAGTAAAAGTATAGTGTATGTATCCAACTTGCTCTTTTCCCTGACCAACGACTTATACCGGATATTTTCCAAGTATGGCAAAGTTGTAAAGGTTACTATAATGAAAGATAAAGATACCAGGAAGAGTAAAGGTATTGCATTTATTTTATTTTTGGATAAAGACTCTGCACAAAACTGCACCAGGGCAATAAACAACAAACAGTTATTTGGTAGAGTGATAAAAGTAAGCATTGCTATTGACAATGGAAGAGCAGCTGAGTTCATCTGAAGACGAAACTACTTTGATAAATCTGAGTGTTATGAATGTGGGGAAAGTGGACATTTAAGTTATGCCTGTCCTAAAAATATGCTTGGAGAACGTGAACCTCCAAAGAAGAAAGAGAAAAAGAAAAAAAAAAAAGAAAATTCCTGAACCAGAAGAAGAAATTGAAGAAGTAGAAGAAAGTGAAGATGAAGGAGAAGATCCTTCTCTTGACAGCCTCAGTCAGGCCATAGCTTTCCAGCAAGCCAAAATTGAAGAAGAATAAAAAAAGTGGAAACCCAGTTCAGGGGGTCCCTCAACCTCTGATGATTCAAGACACCCAAGGATAAAGAAAAGCACATATTTCAGTGATGAGGAAGAGCTTAGTGATTAAAATTATATTTATTATGTAAATATTTAAAAAAATGTAATCTTAGAGTACCAAGTTCAGTTCAGACTAAAGATTGTTTTTAGAATTTGATCATAAAAATACTTAATGCCAAGTAATTTTTTACTGTAAAATAGTTTACCCTAGCCAGATAGTTGAGTTGGTTAGAGCGTCATCCCAGTACAACAAAGTTGTGGGTTCAGTCCCCAATCAGGGCACATATAAGAATCAATCAATGTATGCATAAAAAAGTGAAACATCAGCCTGGCCAGCATGGTTCAGTGGTTGAACATCAACCTAGGAACCAAGGAGGTCGTGGTACGATTGCAGGTCAGGACACAAGCCCAGGATACAGACTCAATCCCCAGTGTGAGGCTTGCAAGAGGCAGCCAATCGTGATTCTTTCTCATCATTGATATTTCTATCTCTCTCCCTTCCTCTCTATCTAAAATCAATAAATATTTTTAAAATTACTATAAAGTAGTTATTGAAAAGAAATTTTAAAGTATCATGCTTCTATCCTGCCTTAGGAGAGTATTAATAATAAAGATTTGTTAATAACCATTAATCTTGAAAACTATATTTGAATTAAAAAGAAAATATATAATAATGCTATTGTCATCCCAAGAAATAAGGTATATATTAAAAAGATTTGTTTGAGGGTTTATTTAAAAAATGTATTAGTCTTGATTAGTTTATATGAGGACTTTTAAAATAAATTTCACCAGCAAGAAAAAAGTCATCATAAAGGCTGGAAAAAGTTGAATGATGTATTGATATTAAATATTAAAAAAATTTTCAAGAGAAAAAAAAGTGGTTTTGCAAGCTGTGTATGCATTTGTAAGAATAGCTTAAATATTATATAAAGGGAAGTCCATTCCAGTATTTTTTGGGGGTCTTGTTTCTTTTGCTCAACACAAAGTTTAAGTTTTACTGAGTTTATGATATGTATCTGTAATTTATTTATTTTCACTATTTTATAGTATGCTATTGTGAGAAGATATGATCACTTATTTATCCATTTGTTGTTATTGAACTATGGTTTTCTTTCTAGTTTTTTTTTTTTTTTACTTTTATGAATGATGCTGACATGAATCTTCTTGTTCGTATATCCTGGTGCACGTGTACACAAACTACCTTGTGTGACAGACCCAGAAATAAAATTGCTGGGTCATGGAGTACTTGTGTTGTCAGCCTTCCTAGATACTCTCAAACAGCTTTTCAAACGTAATATGCAAGGAATACATTTATTAACAGTAATTGAGAATTCTCCACACGCTCATAAAACTTTGGTAAAAGTCTTTTAAAATTTGATGATCTGATGTCTGTATAGGTGCATCTATTTGCCTTATTACAAATAAGTTTGAGCATCTCTTCATATATTAATTTTCTCTTTGCATTTCCTATTTCCTTGGGTAATTTTTTCCTTTCTATTGGATTGCCATTTTTTGTTCTTACTGAGCTTTATAGCAATCTGCCTATGTCCTGTAACTTATTTCTCTCTATAAAGAACACACACCATTTTTATTTTAAATGTCTTCCTCTGTATCTCATCAGCTCAGCACCATTGCAGGTTAAACCTCAAAACACTGAACTGCAACGATTAATAGCAATATCTCTCATTGTCCTCTCACTGTCTCTTTCTGTCTCTCTCCTTCTCTTTCTTTCCTCCCTTTCTCCCTTTCTCCTTTTTGCTTCACAATCTTTCCCATTTGCTTCCAACAAAACATTTTTTCTTCATCTTTCCTGTAGAGAAATTCTAGACCTCTGATAAGGGGAGAACAATTTTCCTTGCCTGTCTTAAATTAATTAAAAGTTCTTTATTGAGGACCCTAAGGGAGAGGTATCAGTTAAGGACATTCAACACCATCCTTTAAATTCTACTCAAGATAACATCAGGTGGTAATGAGGTTATGTTTCATTGCTGAGAAAGTCTCATGCCTCAAGATATTTTAACACACCTAGGTATAGTCAATAATATTGTAAGAACTATGTACTGTGCCAGCTGGGTCTTTGAAATATCAGTGGGAACATTGTGCAAAGTATGTCATTGCCTATCCACTATGCTGTACAACTAAAACTAATACAAAATAATGTTGAAATTAAAATGTAATCTAATAAACAACAATACCTGGATTGTGATTCTACAAGTGAACAGAAGAAAAAAAAAAAAAGGTTCGTGCCCAATCAAGGTCCAGAAGGAATACCAGGTCACTGCACTTCCCCTTGTTGATAACTTTCTTTGAGGGTTTTTAACTCATAAGTGAGAATGATGATCTCCAATTACACCTACCTTTTCTCCCTGAGGGCACTGGGAGTTCAGATTACTCTGTATTAATTAGCAAACAATCAAATACTATCAAGATGTACAAGAATGCAGACCATCTCAGGCTTTATACCCTCTCTGTAGAGACCTCAGTGGATTGCTGAGAAAGTCCCAAGCCTCAAAATTGAGTGGCTTGAACCAAGCTGAACTAACCGCCCCTACACATTCCATCATTTTTATTTCTAGTCCCCATTGAAGGAAACATTGGCCTATGGTGGGTGTTAAAAATGTTAAACTGTTGGACAAGATATATCACACAGGTTCTTGGGTATACCCCTCACATGCTCCCCACCTGTAATTTTAAGACTTTTGAAAGAAGAGAAACCACATATCACGGGTGGGTTCTGCCTTCACTTTCATTATATCCCCACCTGAGGCAGGGCGGGGGGGCGGGGAGCGGTGAGGGGAAGGGGGGAGGGAACAAAAACTCTCATCATTTCATTGCAGAAGAGAGAAGAAATGAGAAAAATACAGAAAGAAAAGGGAAGGAAAAATCCAACAATGCTGATTATTAGTCCAGTTCCTGGCAGGATACACAAGAACCTCTCAAAGGCTAACTAACAAGTGTTTATTAGAGGGACACATACAAGGACATATGCAGGTCACAGAGAACTAATAGGAGATGAGGAAGCACGCAGAGGGTGGCAATAACAATGGCCAGGAAACTATAATCACTCCTATAGCCTGATCAGCCAAGCAAAAAGGGAAACTAGAATGTGGCAAAGATCAGCACTTTTGGATGGAGGGAAATGAAAGGACTGTGACCCACTATACAGTAACAGAGGCATTAGGGCACTGTGGATCACTAAGGGGTAAGCGAAGGGAACACATGCTTGACTCCTAGTCTTATGCTGGCGCCTCCCGCTGGTAGAACTCCACTAGAATCTGAAGGCAAAGGGAGCTCTTCAGTGTCAAAACAAAGACTATAAAGGTCAATAGAGGTTACATTAATTCTGTAATGTGACATAGCTTGAGCCACTGATAGCATGGAGTGAATAGGAAACACAAAGTGTTTCTTGAGGTCAATAATATGAATAAAGGTTGGATAGGATGTTCTTAGTGAAATAAAAGCAACCTTTCTCCCAGCCGGGCACTCACTTTCTGACAAGTTTAACCAATGTAACCTATGGGCAGCCTGGACTATCTGCTGTTACTCTATACGCTTTCTCCTCTTTCTTTGCAGGTTTTCCTCTGGGCTCCACAGTGCGGTCTGAAACCAAGGGCATCTGGATGTGGTGTGTACCCCACCCCTCCAAGCTCAACCACACTCTGGTCCTTCTGGATACTGAGGGCCTGGGCGATGTGGAAAAGGTAAGGCAAAGAGTCTTCTTTGTTCTTGATAATCCACTTACATTTTAATTTGCCAACTTAATTCAACTTCCATGACCTATTTCTATAAACTGAAAATCCAATTAAGAATAATGAGGTTAAATTTTGTTTACTTGAATTTACTTTCTTGGAAACTTAATACTTTCCTTATTAGATATATATCTTCTTAATTTTACACTTGGTTGAAAGTGACAAGATAACAAATACGTATTGAGCATCTAAATTCTAAGGTTTTGTGTTAAGTACTACAGATATGCGTGATTGAGGAAAAGGACCAGAGCCTCATTGGAGATATGAAATAAACAGTGTTATCAGTATCCAGGGGTGGGCAAACTTTTTGACTCGAGGGCCACAATGGGTTCTTAAACTGGACCGGAGGGCCGGAACAAAAGCATGGATGGAGTGTTTGTGTGAACTAATATAAATTCAAAGTAAACATCATTACATAAAAGGGTACGGTCTTTTTTTTTTAGTTTTATTCATTTAAAACGGGCCGGATCCGGCCTGCAGGCCGTAGTTTGCCCAAGGCTGTAGGCCCTACCCAGTGGTCGGCAAACTGCGGCTCGTGAGCCACATGCACTCTTTGGCCCCTTGATTGTGGCTTTCACAAAATACCACATGCGGGCACGCATGTACAGTGCTATTGAAACTTCGTGGCCTATGCGCAGAAGTCGGTATTTTGTGGAAGAGCCACACTCAAGGG
Source organism: Myotis lucifugus (assembly GCF_000147115.1). Taxonomy (NCBI): domain Eukaryota; kingdom Metazoa; phylum Chordata; class Mammalia; order Chiroptera; family Vespertilionidae; genus Myotis; species Myotis lucifugus. The sequence goes on from NW_005871174.1 coordinate 6,844, forward strand.
GCCAAAGAGCCGCATGTGGCTCAGGAGCCGCAGTTTGCCAACCACTGGTATAGGGTAACAGGGATACAAGGAGTGAGTCTTCTTTTTTTCTTATATTTAAGCAGTGTTCAGATTAAGAAAAATGTCTTGGAGGAAGCTGTAATTATGGGATCAATGCACTCTAGTAGTTAAGGTACTTGAAGTTGATGGTCTTGAAGGAAGGAAACATAAAAATGAGGTTTTATTAAAATAACAAATTTACAAAAACACTTCAGCTACACCATACATGCTAATTAAGGTTTTAGTCCAAGTTTCTGTGCTTTACAGATGAACTCCTCCCTGATTTCTATAAATTCATGAGCTAGACCTGCCAAAAGCATGATAAATGCAATAAATTTAGGTGTTTTGTCTTTGCTGTGTTAGTTGCAGTCAATCTTGTGTCCTTATTTGTAAAAGTAGGAGTGGTGAATCTTTGGCTTCCATTACCCCAAAAAGAGTAGGGGCAGGAATTTAGATATTCTGAATTTTAATATTAAACTATAATTGAATTTATTGTGGTGACACTGGTTAACAAATTTATACAGGTCTCAGGTCAACAATTTTATAGCACATTATCTGTATACTATATTGTATTTACCACCCAAAGTCAAATCTCTATCCATCATCATTTATCCCCCCTATTCCCTCTCCCAACTTCTCCTACCCTTCCCTAGCAGTCACCATACTGTTGCCCTGTACATAAAATCTTTCTTTTTTCTCAATACCTCCAACTCTACACCCCATCCCACACCCACCTCCAACAGTTGTCAGCCTGTTCTCTATCTATGAGTCTGCCTCTATGTTGCTTGTTGGTTAATTATGTTCATTAGATTTCACATATAAATGAAATCATATGATACTTTTCTTTCTTGAATGGATTATTTCACTTAGCATAATTCAGGTTTAAAGTACTCAATAATCGCCTTAGTATAAGCCCAAGAAGGTCTACTGATTGGTAACAAATTATAGTTTTCATAAACCTTCTTTATTTTTCTTTCTATTTTTTTTAGCTAATTACATTTGTAAAGGAGCCAAAACATAACTGTCAACTGATAAAAACAGAAATACTTCCTGTCCTTACAACTTTAGTGTCTTTAGCAGTATCTCATTCTATTGCATAATCACTCAGGATTTAACCTGAATGTTATGTTCAGCCTCATCATCTATTCCTATCACACACGTGACCACTACTTCAATCAAACAACATAACAGGTAGTACCTTTGTATTAACACACTCTCTGACAATTCTGATTGGCTTCTGTAGATCCTTCTACAAACCATGTCCTTTTCTTTCTAGAATTCCACATTCTGTCCGTTCTTTAAAGCAAAACCCTACTACTTTCAACTAATGGGATTGTATGTCATTCAGACATAATCCCTTCTTGCCCTGAAATCACAAAGTAATTTTTCTGGGTTTTATATTCCCATTTGTCTTTTATGTTGTAACATTGGCTTGCACTCCTGTCAGAGCTGATCACTTTGGATGGATTTACATATTACCATGTATATTGGCGCCTCCAGCAAGTCATCTCTGAAAGTCAGAGATTTCCCTATGAAACTTTATATCCCCCAAACTAAATGCAGTGTCTGGCATTTTTTAAATGCACAATGAGAAGTTGGTGAATTTAATTGATTAGCATTTGTATCACTAATAAGCTCATGGTCAAGAGAAAGTTGCAAATAAATCTTACCCACTTATCATTGGATACTTCTATGTTCTTGGGAATATTTTAAATGTTTGACACACAGTTGCATTGTCATTCATTTCTCTTAATTGCTAAGGAACTCGAGCCATGAGATGTGTCTATGTGAATACCCAAAATGAGGTTTGCATTTACCACTGTCTTCACAGTGTATGTTATTTGCCCTACTGTTCAGTTTTAGTAGAGCTGGCATAGTGTATGAACAACTGAACAGGAGAATGAATTGTAGACCCCTAAGTCCCCTTCTGTGTACTTTCAAGGGCGACTCAAAAAATGACTCATGGATCTTTGCCCTGGCCATTCTTTTGAGCAGCATGTTTGTCTACAACAGCATGAGCAGCATCAACCACCAGGCACTGGAGCAGTTGCAGTATCCTTCCAGGAACCCAACCACCATGTGCCATGAGTCTATGGGAATGTAACTGAAACTATTTTGTTAATGTTTTCATTGTTTTTTCCTCATGTCAATAATCATGATTGAGGAGAAAGGGACACTGGGTGAATGGGACTGTTCATAAAAAGTATTTCCGGTTGAGATCTCAAAATTTTGGCGCGAAACATTTCTCATTCCTTAGCTAAGATCTTAGCTATGTGACTGAAATAACAAAGCTAATCAGAGCAAAATCTTCTCCTAGTTCTGGTGAAGTAGGTGACTCAGAAGATTTTGTGAGTTTCTTTCCAGACTTTGTTTGGGTTGTATGAGATTTCAGGCTGGAGCTGAAGTTAGATGGACGCACCATCACTGAAGAGGAGTACCTGGAGAATGCCTTTATGTTGCTTTCAGGTATCAGAGGATGGTCTGGGTGGTGGAGGTATAACATTTGACTCTTACTTTAGAACTCACATTATATTTCTGACCAGAGGACTATAACATAAAGTTCTGTACAGCAATCTCTCACCTCCAGAGATGACTTGTTGGGGTGTAAATACACATGTAAATGACAACATGTAAATGCCTCTAAGGTGATCAACTCTGCCAGTAGTGAAACCCAATATAGGATGTGATCAGTGAACCCTATGATACAATTCTTAAGGTCAATTTTTATTTTTTATTGCATTGAGGTCTGTGCTAATGGTGATATGAACATGACAGTTTGTATATGGTTTCAATTGTTATCAATACTGAAAATACTCAAGTTACTAGAATTTAAGCAGGCTGAAGACATGAAATATCCAACATGGTACCAAAGATTTTAGGAAAATTGACACCTTGAAAAATTTGAGGATAGAAACCAGTGCTAAGATGTCCTAGGGCTCAAATACTTGTGTTCTGATTAAGTTTAGAGTTCCTCTGCTTCTATTTGGATGAAAAATGCCTATCACTATGGAAGACAGGATCACAAAGATATCAAATGACTCATTTTTTTTTAAATATACTTCATTGACTTTTCACAGAGAGGAAGGGAGAAAGAGATAGAGAGTCAGAAACATCGACCAGCCGCCTCCCGCACAGATGTGCCCGCAACCCAGGCACATGCCCCTGACCGGAACCGAACCTAGGGCCTTTCAGTCCGCAGGCCGACGCTCCATCCACTGAGCCAAACTGGTCTCGGCAAATGACTCATTTTTAAAATATATTTCAAGTTGTCTATTTTAATGGCCCCCAAAACTAATATATTCTTCTAGTAAGACTGTCAAATCATTCATTATCTCTCTCTTATAGCATCATTCTCTTCATTCCATGACCTGTTATCATGTTAATAGAATAAATTCATTACACAGAATAGATTTAGCAGGGAGAAAAATGGGTGGTATCTAGATGCATGTCAAGTTTTGCTTATTTAATATTTTACTTATTCAAGAATCATTTATTGAATAACTGATATATGCCCAGAATTACTCAGTGTGACATTGTTGCATCCAATATAATCTGATATAGAGAACAGGTGAGGTCTTTAAGTGGCATTACATTAAGCTTATATATTTATATAATCATTATTTGTTACTTTTATTTTTAGAAGTTGTTCTTTACTGTTATGAGTACTGTCTCTCCTGGCAATATCATATTGCCACATATCTACAAGGAAATATTTGATTCTAACTTTAGAACCCACATTATATTTCTGACATGAGGACAATAATATCAAAAGTAGTTTTGATAATATGGTGGATTAATTTGTTATTCAAAAATATCTCATGAATACTTAAAACTTTGGACACAGTGGAAGATCTAAAGGAAACAGTCATAAGTTCCTTCAGATGGGATGATTACCTCCATGCCTCCTCTTCTTCCTTAGAAGTATTTCTTTTATTTCTGGCTTTGCACAAAAAAATAAAAATAAATACGTTTTGAGGAGATTAACGTTGTGTTCATTTTCATGATTTAATAGGAGGATAGATGAAAGCATCAGAGAAACAATGATGCAAAGAACCGTAGAAATATATGTCCTTTCCTGAAGACTGTCTAATCAATCATTGTTCTGTTTTATTTATTTTTTTCCCTACAGGCAAGAATCCCAAAATCCAGCATTCCAACATGCTTAGAGAGTATATCAGAAAGTTCTTTCCCAAGCGAAAGTGCTTTGTTTTTGAATGCCCTACAAATAATATAAACTTGTTACAACATATGGAGGAGGTGTCAGAAAACCAACTGGAGAGCAGGTTCCAGGTTCAATCCAAAAATTCTGTAACTATATCTTCACAGCTGAAAAAACCAAGATCCTCAGAAAAGGAATCATTGTCACAGGAAATCATGAATCTCCTTTGTTACAGAATGACCTGCATTTTACTTCATGTGATGAAGCTGTGACTGTACTCAGGGTTTGTCAGTAGTTGTTTCCTGCTCTATGGGATATGGAAAAGCAGAGATTCAGGCCACACATAGAAGTTTTTCATTAAAGTTTTCCTATATGAGGGATTATTGAAGCCTACTGTATCTCATGAAACTAATACACTAATGAAATAAGCACAAGCTGCTCTTAAGAAGAGGAATCTGCATGATGATGACAAGACCAATGAGATGAGTACATCTTGGCAAGGATACAAAAGATATTTTGTGAATTTACACCATTTAGAAAAAATATATGGAGCAGAACATAAGCCACTGAAAGTTCATTAGAGCTTGAGAAGAAAATTTAACTATAGCCTTATGAACAGGGCTATATTCATAGCTCTATACCATAGAGCATAGATGCAGTGTCCTGAGCAGAGATGTACCCATGCTTGATTTAATAGTTTAGTCACCATGTTAAATGTTTGATGATTTTTTTATATGGGCCTAAATTTTAATTGGGAATTTGCCCACAAAATTATCTATTTTACCTATCTGTAAAATAAACTCTTTTAAAATTTATTTCTATTGGGAAATGGTTCCAGGAAACTCTTGAATCTATTGGTTGAAATCATTAAGTTTAAATTATCATGAGATGGATTTGTGAACCATAAAACAGTGTATAGGAGATACAATGATGTTATTACAAGGAAGTGGATTTTTCCTGTATAATAAAAGACTAATATGCAAATTGACCAAACTGAAGAACCACTGATCGCTATGACATGCAGTGACCACCAGGGAGCAGGCGCTCAACCCAGGAGCTACCTCCTGGTGGTCAGTGCGCTCCAACAGGAGAGCGCTTCTCAGCCAGCAGCCAGGCTCATGGTTGGCTAGCACAAGAGATCCACTCCTTCCTCCCTGGCAGCGCTTAGGAGCAGGGAGCCAAGCAGTAAGGAGCAGTGAGCAGGTGGGTGGTAAGGAACGAGGGATTCAGGTCTGAGAGAGGGCACATGCCAGGCTGAGGGACCCCCCTGCAGTGCATGAATCTCATGCACTGGGCCTCTAGTATAGTATATAAAGGAGGAGGAGGCAAGAATGAGGACAAGAGGAAGATGGGAAGAAAACAAAAAAGGAGAAAACAGAAATCTTCATCTCAATAAAATTGTTGTTACTTTTAGAATACTGATCTCTAAAGCTTGTGAAAAAGTGAATAAGAACTTCCTACCATTTCTTAAATATCATGTGTCATTCAGGGCTGGGGACCTTGGCAAAAGCCTATGTGGATGCCATCAACAGTGGAGCAGTGCCTTGTTTGGAAAATGCAGTGATAACTCTGGCTCAGCATGAGAATTCAGCAGCCATGCAGAAGGGAGCCTACCACTACAGCAAGCAGATTGCCCAGAGAGTGAGCTTCCCCACAGACACCCTGCAGGAGCTGCTGGGCTTGCATGCAGCCTGTGAGAAGGAAGCCATTGCAATCTTCATGGAGCACTCCTTCAAGGATGACAGCCAGGTGTTCCAAAAGAAGCTTCAGGTAATAGGTCTTAGATATGTCTTCCTAATTCCTGTTCTTCTTGATCGGTGCCTACAAATTCCCTTTTACCTTATAGTTCATATGTTTCTCATTTTAAAAAGTTTGGATTCATGTCAGTGACTACTCTATAGACTACCATTCATCCTTTTTCTGAGTGATTGGCTCTTTATTTCCATTATGGTAAAGCAAACTAACATGGACTTATTAACAGTTTATAGAAACACTCAAGTTATCATGTCAAAAGTTTTCAGGTGAGTTCTTAGCACAAGATATATGGGTGCTCTGCTCTGTTTTCCAAGAGCTGAAAACAACATTCAGATGTTGTATACCTGAAACTACTATAATATCATTAGGAGTGTCATTTGGCCTCCTTGCCATATTCAAGGTAGCAATGGTGCATTGTATCCTTTTCTTGTTTCTATTATTTTTGACTATCTCTCTGCTACCAACTAGAGAAAACTGCTTTTAAAGGCTCATGAGTTTAGATATCCTCACTTGGGTAATGTCCATTTCTTAAAGTTAGCCAGTGTCACATAAAATATCTAATCAGATGATCAATATTTAGTATATGCTTAGGCCTAGAGCTGTCATGTGTGGATTCCAGGAGATAGAACTCTTGAGGATAACATAATTCTGCCTAATAAAAACACCTTCACATTGTTTTTGAGTTTGTCATTGACCATCCTACAGGTTACAAAACTGTCACTTCAATACAGAAGAAAACCAATAAAATTATAATTTTTAAGTATAGCAAAAAAATTATTTTCCTATATTTCTATACAATGAAGCCCTCATTAAAATAATTAATGAGAACTTCAAAACTCTGTTCAGTGAACACTTATGTCATTAGTGGACAATTGATTTATTGTGTATATATTTTTATTCATAGCAATCCAAGTTTACAGAGGGAAGTCTACTTCCAGTCATATTGAAGTTTCCATTGCTCATTTCCAATGGATGGACCACTGTTAATCTTATGACTGATAAAAGAACCTTGATAATACTGGATTGCATATTTGATATTTGCTAACAGGGTTGAATTTAAAGGTTCTCATCAAAGAAAAAACAACATTTTTGGCTGTGTAAGGTGACAATAATAATTAGACATTGTGGTGACCATTTTGCAATGTATACAAATATCAAACCATTACACTGTACACTTGAAGCCAATATAATGTAATATCTCAATTTAAAAAATAAAGGAACCCTGGACGTCATGTGTACCAACACCATCTTTTTACAAATGTTGAACCTGAACCCAAGAGAATTGAGGAACTTTCCACAGGTCACACAATGAATTGGTCTAAACTGTGAATAACATGAGCTTCTTGAGCACGGTCTATGGTTCCATGCTCCAGTCCAACTTGATGTCATCAAATTGCTTCTTCCAAGAGGATCACACTTGGCTCTTCCCTTTTAAAAGCCTCTTTCCTTTGTATTTCTCCACATTTCTGTGGCAGGGCATCATAAAGAAAAAGAAAAAAAAATTATTGCTGAAGAAAGAAGAGGAATCTCTCAAACATTGCCAGCCTCAGCTTAGACACCTTTCAGAGCCACTGATGGAAGGCATTTCAAAAGGAACTTTCTCTGTACCTGGAGGATACATTCTCTACTCAGAGGAAATGAATAAGAGAACATTATTCTTTAAATCCTCCCCTTTACTCCTTTGAATTGGTGACCAGGAAAGGAGTGAAGGTGAGGAATAAAATGAGGGGGAAGACTAGCCAATAGGGTCAGAGAATTTCTGTGCATTCTTTTGAGAATCTAAGACAATAGGACCATTTGTGAAGACATAGCAAAACATAGCGATATCTATACATTTTTACCTTTTACATCTACAATTAGTTAAATACTCTTAAATAAGCCAGAATTGTCCCCCTAAATATAGGATTTATTATCAGTAATGTAGATGAAAGAGAACATGTCTTTCAGTTAGGAAACAATGCAATAGTTTATCACTCTGAATGAGGGATACATAATTAAAGAAACAATGTTCTCAATAAGCCTAAAAAGGAAATATAAATAGTCAATTGGATTGGTAGGATAATGATAATCATGTAAGTATAAACTAATAGTGATGATAATCATGATGGAATAATGGTGATGGTTGATCTGCATTAAACACACAATTCCTAAACCTAGTATAATTTTAGGTTGATCATTTAAATTGATTATCAACTTAATATTTAGAATAATATGACTTTAGGTACTAATGTCATCCCCATAATACAGTTGAGAAATGAGATGCACTGAGAACTTCATAAGTTACCTAAGAACATACAGCCAACAAGTGGTAGAGCTAGATGGGCAGGTCTGTGTACCTGGCATCCAGTCAAATCTCAGGAGGAAGTGTAGCTTCTTGGAAGAGGAGGTAGAAGCTATAAGTTGAAGTATGGATAAGTAGCATCTGAGTAAAAAAGGGAAAGATGAGCATCCAGTCAGAAGAAAAAGAATGTGCAGAGATTGCACACAATTGAGGAGCAGTGTTTGTTGTGGCATCATTAGGAGGAGGCTGGGGTTGCCAAATAGGGTTTGTGTTTTTGTTTTGTTTTTTTCCAGCTACAGATGTTGGATTTTTATTGTAGCCCTTGAGGGAAGGAAACCACTGTTGGATCCTAAGAAAGATGATGAATTTATAGGGTCAAATTTGTAGTTTTCTTGAACAATGACTTCCCCAGCACGAAGAGCCTTTGCTCCTTGTTTCCTCTGGCAATGGAGGTCCTCCAGAACTTCAAGAAGTCACAGGCTGCAACAAAGGAATCCATCATGCAGATTGACAAGGTCCTCACTGCTGTGGCAAAGGCTCTAACACAGTGGTTCTCAACCTTCTGGCCCTTTAAATACAGTTCCTCATGTTGTGACCCAACCATAAAATTATTTTTGTTGCTACTTCATAACTGTAATGTTATTACTGTTATGAATCACAATGTAAATATCTGATAACAGGTACAGGGGATGGCTGTGATAATGGAGGGCAGGGAGGTTCCTGCAGTGCCCCTAAAGAACAATTCCTTCTTGAAACAAGGTGTTTTCACAAAAAGATTAGAACAACTGGGCTAAATCAAAGTATAACCAGGTGAGTCTTAATTGCTCCATCAGGCAATCAGTGCCTTTCCATCATATCCTGAAACATGTTTTGCTGGTATTGTTAGTAAGAATATTCAGAGATTCCTCTCTGCCATAATAAAACCATTTTAGTCTTACCCTTGAAGGGTACAGCTAGGTATAACTGTTATTTTCTTCACTCTGTAAAACCACTGTGGAACATCTGAACAAGCCAAGACAGAGGAGTTGAAAATAAAACAGGAGTTGCTAACACAGGCACTGAATGAAACACAGCAAAAAATGGAGTCTCTAGAGAGAAGCTACCAGGAAAACATTGCCCAGGTGAATGAGAAGATGAGAGAGCAAGAAAACAAACTGAAACAGCAGGAAATAATTCTGCAACACATGCTGATGTTAAGTCTGGGTGGGATGTGGGCAAAGCCTAAGGGTCAGTCACCAAGTTCCTCATGAAATAAAGACCAAACCACTAAAGTCATAAACTGTAAAGTATATCTAAAAGCATATGATTCAGTGAAATGTCAAGTTAATGGGATAACTGTACAGCCCCAAGTCTTTTAGACTCAGCGCCTTTTGTGGTATTAGAATTAGGGGGTTCAAATAACAAGGCCCAGACTCATGATCTACTGTTTGTGGTGATTACAGGGTCCTATTGTGCCCCAGGTGAATTGGACTTCAGTTCTTAGGATGTTTGGTATAACCATCAAAGAGACCTGACACAGAGCCTTCTGGTCCCAAAGTATCAGAGTGTATGCTATATGAAATATGGGATAATGAAAGCTCTAAAATGTGCTACATTGGTTTCCACATCAGCCTGCTCCATTCTACACATCCAGAGTAAATTCATTTTTTCCCCTACCTGAATTTTGATAGCGCATATTCTCTGGACATTATGCATAATGTGTGTGGTCATTCTACTTCAGTGGAATCAAGAAATAGTTAGAACTAAACCTCCATCATTCCCAAAGAACATCCTTAGGACTGAAACAAGTTCCTGGCATAGGTGTCAGGCCTGAGAAAGATCCAACTCCTTCACACCCCCAGAGAGATCCTGCTAAGGGACCTTAGGAAGGTATAAAACAAAGATACTTCTGCTACCAGATTGAGAGGTGTGGAAATATTGTACAAAACGCATCAAAGAGCTATTTGAATTCTACAATAATTGTTATATAGATGATAAAATTAAATTTAATTAAATGATGTATTACTGGGTTTTCCTTAAACCCATAGTCGTCATTTCTTAATTTTAACTTCCTCTGCATCACTAGTCAGAAGAGATACAGAAGAAATACAAAGAGAAAAAGGAAGAGATGAAAAAAGTGGTTGAAGTTGAGAACATAATAAATTGTACTTCAAAATTAAGAACTCCGCTCTTTGTAAAAATCAGAATTTTCATTCTTTTAGTGAAAAGACAAGTCACAGATTGGAAGCAACTATTTGAAAATCACACATAGGATAGAGGACTTGTATCCAAGGTATTCGAAGAACTTAAAATTCAACAAATATCTCACTAATTGGAAAAGCAAATATCACAAGTGAAAGAAAAAAATAATATAATTTAAACAGGTACTTCATCAAAAATATATTTGGATGGCAATAAGCACAGTAAACCACATCATTAGTTCGTAACAACATCATTATTTCTTAGAAAAGTGGAAATTCAAGCCACAATGAATTACCACTGTGCACCTACTAGAATGACTAGAATTAAAAAGACAAAACATCTCAAGCATTGGTAGCAATGTGGAGAAACTGGAACCCTTATACACTGCTGGTGGAAATGTAAAATGTCAAATTACTGGTTGTCAGTTTCTTAAAAAGTTAAACAAACACCTACCATGCATTTTGCTTCTACATCTATCCCCAATAAAAATGAAAGTTTGTGCATATGATGGCTTTATTGGTAATAGCTAATAACTGAAACAATGTCCATGCACAGGTGAATGATGAACAGATTTTAACATACCCATACAAATGAATACTACTGAAAAATAAAAAGGAATAAACTATCAATACATATAAGAATGTTAGATGAATCTGAAAGTAAATATGTTGAGTGAAAGAAGGCAGAGAAACATGTCTACATACTGTATGATTCATTTTATGTAAAATTCCAGAAAATGCAAGCTATTCTATACTGACAGGAAGCTCGGCAGTGGTCAGTGATGGGTATGAGGGTTGATGTTCAGGAGGCATGAGTATCCTAAGGGCATGTGAAGATGTAGATGTTTCTCAGTGATGTGCATGCTCATTACTTAAATGTAGTGGTGGTTTAACAGGTGTATACATGTATGATAGGTAGATCAAAACTTATGTGACAGTATATTGCATTACTATTATACCTCATAAAGGCCCCCCCC
>NW_005871174.1:19853-22256 GCF_000147115.1 Myotis lucifugus
GCAGCAGACTGAAAACAGCCATCAGCCCTCATCAGGCTGGCCAGGCACCCCAGTGAGGACCCCCACCCTGAAGGGGTGCGACCAGCTGCAAACAGCTATCAGCCCCTCACCGAGGCTAGCCAGGCACCCAAGTGAGACCCCCCACCCTGATCTGGGACACCTTTCAGAGAAAACCAGCCGGTCCCCAACCCGTGCACCAGGCCTCTATCCTATATAGTAAAAAGGTAATATGCAAACTGACCCTAACAGCAGAAAGACTGGGAATGACTGGTCACTGTGACACACACTGACCACCAGGAGGCAGACGCTCAATGCAGGAGCTGCCCTCTGGTGGTCTGTGTGCTTCCACATGGAGGAACTCTGCTCAGCCACAAGCCAGGCTGATGGCTGCCAGTACACCGGTGGTGGTGGGAGCCTCTCCTACCTTCTCAGCAGCGCTAAGGATGTCCGACTGCAGCTTAGGTCTGCTCCCTGCTGGCAAGTGGACATCCCTCGAGGGCTGCCGAACTGCCAGAGGAATGTCTGATTGCCAGCTCAGGCCCAATCCCCCAGGGAGCAGGCCTCAGCCAGCAGATGGTCATCCCCTGTGGGGTCCCAGACTGTGAGAGGGCACAGGCCGGGCTGAGGGGACCCCCCCCCCGAGTGCACAAATTTTTTGTGCACCATGCCTCTAGTATATATATGTAATACTCTGCCATAACAAAAAATGTAACTGTGCCATTTGCAAAAACACTGATGGACCTTGAGAGCATATGCTAAGTGAAACAAATCAGAACAGAGAAAGTTGAATAACATATGATCTCATATTGTGGGTTCAAAAAAAAATGAGCCCATTTATAAACAGAATAGATTGGGGGTTGCAAGAGACATCGAATGAGGAGTAGCAGAAATCAGTTAAGGAAATCAAAAGGTACAGTCTTACAGGTAAAAAATAAATAAGTCACTAGGATGTAATATACAGCATTGCACCTATAGTCAATTATACTATACTAGAGGCCTGGTGCACAAAAATTTGTGCACTTGAGCGGGAGGGTCCCTCAGCCAGGCCTGTGCCATCTCACAGTCTGGGACCCCACGGGGGATGACCACTTGCTGACGTAGGCCTGCTCTCTGGGGGATTGGGCCTAAGATATCAATCTGACATTCCTCTGGCAGCCCGGCAGCCCTTGGGTGTTGTACACTTGCCAGCGGGGAGCAGACCTAAGCTGCACTCAGACATCCTTAGTGCTGCTGAGGAGGCAGGAGAGGGTCCCACCACACTGCTCTACTGGCAGCCATCAGCCTGGCTTGTGGCTGAGCAGAGCTCCCCCCTGTGAGAGTGCACTGACCACCAGAGGGCAGCTCCTGCATTGAGCATCTGCACCCTGATGGTCAGTGTGTATCATAGTGACCAGTCATTCCCAGTCTTTCTGCTGTTAGGGTCAGTTTGCATATTACCTTTTTGCTAGATAGACTAGAGGCTTGGTGCACAGATGGGGGCTGGCTGGTTTTCCCTGAAGGGTGTCCCGGATGAGGGTGGGGGTCCCACTTGGGTGCCTCGCCAGCCTGGATGAGGGACTGATGGCTGTTTGCAGCTGGTCACACCCCTTCAGGGTGGGGGTCCTCACTGGGGTGCCTGGCCAGTCTGGGTGAGGGTCTAAGGGCCGTTTTTAGGCTGGCGGGTGACTGAAGCTCCCAGTCTCTCCTTTTTTTCTTTTTTCTTTTTATTCTGGGATTTATTTACCTTATATAGCTGTCACTGGAGCTGAGAGCTGGCTCCAGCTCTGAGGCCCGGCTCCAGCTCTGAGGCCACGGCTGGCTAAAAGCAGGTATCTGGGTTTGTTTAGCTTCTATAATTGAAACTCTGTTGCCATCACTGGCTCTCTAAGCTCTGAGGCTGTGGCCAGATGAAAGTAGGTATCTGGGGTTTGTTTAGCTTCTATAGTTGAAACATCGTTGCTGTCCTGCTTGTTCCAGCTCTGAGGGCGTGGCTGGCTGAAAGCAGGTATCTGGGGTTTGTTTATGTTCTATAATTGAAACATTGTTGCTTCTGTACTCAGAGCTGAGCCGCAGCATGCGGGGAACCTTGGCTCCCTCCATCACTGGAGCAAGCAAGCCTCATGTTCACTTCAGCTGCTTGGCTGCCAGCCGCTGCTGGGGTCCAACCCCAGCGGGTCCAGGGGTCCCCAAAGGTGTGGACGGAGTCGGTGAAGAAGGAATGACACGGAGACAGCCTTCAGTTGATCAGCAGCCTAGCCAGGATCTCTAGCCACCATCTCCAGCCAAGTTCTGGTCAGGACCTCCAGCGAAGTTCTTGTTAGGATCCAGCCAAGTTCTGGTCAAGTTCTCCTGCCATGTTCTGTCGCCAGGTTCTGTGTCCATGTTCTCTTGCTAGGTTCTCCAGCCAGGTTCTGTCCAGGTTCT
>NW_005871174.1:22389-32763 GCF_000147115.1 Myotis lucifugus
TCTGTCCCTAGGTTCTGTCTCTAGGTTCTTCAGCCAGGTTCTCTCTCTAGGTTCTGTGTAGGATCTCCAGCCAAGTCGTGTCTCTAGGTTCTGTGTAGGATCTCCAGCCAAGTCCTGTCTCTAGGTTCTGTCTTCTGTTGTCTTGTTACATCTGTATTTATACCAGTTGATTCCAATCCTATCAATTTCTATTCCAAAGGTTAGGGCATTTCTTATCTCCATTCCAGGGAGTAAAGATTATGTAGCTTAAGCATGATTGTTCTTAGTTAAAGTGATTAACTACCCGCCTGGCACTTAGTTAAGGGGTTTTATCCCCTCCCTACCTTCAGGGAAAAATCCCTACCTGGGGAAACAAGCTTTCTCGGAGAGGTGACCTTGGTTAAAACACATAGTGCCAAGAAGGGGAGTAAACATATTAAGAGCAGTATGCTATACATGCCAGGTCCCTTGAAACATATGCTGTGCAGATGTTTCTTCCCTGCAGTGACTGTGTCAAGCAGCAAGGATGGACTGGCTCTCGACAAGCTGCCATCTTTGTTGGCAGTTAATTTGCATATCCTGCTGATTAGCCAATGGGAAGCATAGTGGAGGTATGGTCAATTACCATGTTTGTCTATTATTAGACAGGATTACATATTTTCAAGTTGCTAAGATAGTAAATCTTAAAAGTTCTTGTAATGTACCCTGCGAATTACAAAAGGACGCCTCAAGAAGTCGAATTAAGGAGTCACATTCATTGCAAATCTGAGACTATGAGGGGGCATTTCACTCTCCCAAATCTCGCAGTGCCCTTCCCAGATTTATATAGGCAAAGATCACAAAGGTATTGATTACATCCCAGGGTTTGGAATGAGGAACCTGGTTTGCACAAAGCAGTTTTCAGAAGCAGAATTAAGCATGTTAGTTAAATTATAGTTTTGGGTCTCTGGATCACTGAGTTGACAGAAACACATTATCTAGAGCTCTCAGGTCTTGGCACCACTGAGATGACAGGAACACATTATCTGGAGTCCTTGGGTCTTGGGATAATTGTGCTGTCCTGGTTCCCAGGTACAGAAGAATGTCCTTTCTATATAAAACCAGTATGACCACAACCAATGGGGTATTCACATTACAATCAATAAGGTATTCAATTTAATGGGATGATTTATATAATTCAGAAAGTCAAAATAACTTTTCTATTGTTAAACAAAGCAAATAAGTACAGAAGCCAAAGAGCAGGGTTAAAGTTAAACTATAGTTTCTACCTGAGATGATTGCTACCATACTTCATTCTGATCACAAGTAAAATATTCTGTAACCATGTATGGTGATGAATGTTAACTATACTTACTATAGCGATCATTTTGCAATATATACAAATATCAAATCACTATGTTATACACATAAGACTAATGTGTTATATGTTAATTATAACAATAAAAAGGAATTAAAATATTTCACTCATTAAAATGTCATAATAATAGTGATTCAGGGTTTTTTTTTTTTTTGGTGGAGCAGATGCAAGGATGATTTCTTCCTGGATCTTGTCCAGTGGATTTGATGAGTGAAGTCCACGGGAAAAAGTGGTAGGTGAGAAGTACAGAACTTTATTGCAAACAGATACTATCTCTAAAACTCCTAATTCTGAGTTTCTATTCCTAAGACTGTTTCTCCTGGCTAAGATAGGAAAGAGACCAAGGGGTTCCTTAAAGAGGGTGGCCACTGCTCTCTTTGTCTTGAGGTATTGTATATTCCAGAGACCCTTCCCTTAATCTAGGAGCCCCATGCTTTTCTCATTGGTCACTCTGCTATGTATTATTAGTTTCAAAGCTGAAAGCCCACCTGGTGCCCACCTCTTTCTTTTCCTTTATTTTGCAACATTCCTCTAGCCTCTGTGAAAAAGTTTACTCCACCCTGACCCCATACCCTGCCACTTCTCTTTATCTTCTATGAATGTGTGTCTCCCCCCACCTCCCGCCTGACTTTATCCTGTGGCATTTCTCTGTCCTTCACATATCCATCTTGTCTGTTCAGGTTTGAATTGCTTTTGATCTGCCTAATGGTTGCTTTAATACCTAGCAACCACATCTTGCCAAGCCTTGAGACTGAAACTGCTGGCTTCTCTGCTCAAAGAGTAAAACAGCCTCTTTTTTCCTGACCAGAGATGTTTTATTACCACCATGGCTCTCTCAGCTGCCCAGGTCAGGGCTGCTTTCAATCCAACTTATGGCTGCTTAATTGTTCAGGACAAGATGACTCTATCCTTTCTGGATCCCCTCCCTTCCTGTCTGCCTAATTAAGCTAGCTAGCTACCCTTATCAGAAGCAAAAGGCAAGACATCAGCTAAGAGAAAATAATTACAATGCAAATATCAATCAAAGATTATATAAAAATCTCCCTTGCCCAGTTGGTGTGACTCAGAGGTCAAGCAGCAACCTATGAACCAGAAGGTGGTAGTTGTTCCCAGTCAGGGCACATGCTGGGATTACAGGCTCAGTCGCCAGTGGGGGGCATGCAGGAGACAGCCAATCAATGATTCTCTCTCATCATTGATGTTATTTTATTCTCTCTCTCTTCCTCTTTGAAATAAAAAAAAAATTAAGATTAATTTTTTTCCCTTAATTCAGCAATTTTCAATCTTCTTTTCTAAAGGCACACATAAAGTAATTATTAAGGCTGCTCTTTTAGGAATTAGTTTATGTGTGCCATGGGCTAAAAAAAAAAAAAAAAAGAAAAAAAGGTTGAAAATCTCTGCCTTAAATCAATCTCACATACTGAAATGTTATACCCTTCACAAATACCTCCCTATCAATAAGCATATATACACACTAATGAATTTAATGTAATAATAATAACATGCAAATTAATTTTATTTGTGGCTATCTTTAAAATAATACAAGTATTCTAGAGACTGCAACTCCAAGTATACTGCAAAGAGAGGAAATATGCCTTTCTCATACCCAGCATTTAAAAGGAAAAGTTCCTAGAAAGTTTTTCAGACAGCCTCATGTGAAACCAAAAAGCAGGGAAACTGCACAGCATTCATTGTACTAAACAGAAAGGAGCTTTCTTGACATTTAGTCTATTTCTGAGAAACTAAGAGCTTGTTCCTGCTTCCACTTACAAAGAACATGTGTTCTATATAAATACTTTCTATTTGTCCTTAATAAACACACGAAATTCCTCACTCTTGAGAAAAACAAGAGCCAGAGACTTTGAATTTATAAACGGGCTTATCAGACTGTCCTAGGCAGTGAGGGTAAAAGGAGACACACAGCACCAGTATTTCAGTCCACATTTGCAAACACAGAGCCATGGATGAACCTAATTTGACCTTCCTCTTAACCCACTGGCTCATCATTTGAGGAAATCCCAAATCAACCATCAGGGCCTTGTGACCCAGTGAACTGCTATCAACAAACCACTACCCTGTCCACTGTGGCTCAGTTGGTCAGGTATTGCCCTGTGCAACAAATGTTGCAGGTTTAATTCCAGGTCAGGACATTTGCCCAGGATGTGTGCTTGATCCCTGGTTTGGGGCATGGGGGAGGTTGTTTTGCTGTCAGGTAGATGTTTCTTTCTCTCTCCCCATACCTTCCTCTCTTTCTAAAAATCAGAAACAAGCAAACAAACAAAAACATTAAATATCTGTAAACTGTATTTACTGGTGTGTAAAATGCAAATAATAAAAACTACATTGTATTCATGTGCTGAAGAATAAATTGAATTTAGTTAATAACACCTATAAAGAGTTTAGAACAACAGCAGTGTTTGCATTGATTGTATGTTTGGTGATTGTGACACCAGGGACCCAGCACACATGGGTCTGGCCCCATACACTGCACAGCAGAAGGAAGTGCTAGACCATTGCTGCACTTACCTATTTTTTTTGTCCTTCTCTCCCTTTTTCATTTTATTGAGCTGAATAAAATGAAATTGAATGCTTTATGCAAGTATTCAAGAAAAAACTGACCACACATCAAAACAAGACATGCTAATAACCATCAGTGACTAGAAAGCACAAGTAGGAAATAAAGCAGAACCAAATGTCATTGGAAATTATGGACTGGGGGTCAGACACAAAGCAGGAAAACAGCTCATGAAGTTCTGTGAGACAATTTGTCCATCACAAACACATGCTTCACACAACCAAACAGACAACTGTTTGCACAGACATCAGCAGATGGCTAATATAGAAGGAAATAGATATGTAATTGGAAGCAGAAGATGTATTTCCTTAAAAAATTACTCTCCAAGTTAATTTTTTAAAGAAATATACAGTGGATTATTGAGGCATTCTGTCTGTAACTAACTCTCAAGCAGTTCAGACAGAGAAAGAAAGTATGTGGTAAAATAACATTAAGAGAATTTTGTATTTTTGGCCAAGTTTGTGAGGAATGGATATTAATTCTTGTTTGAGGGTTTGGTAAGAATCACCAGTGAAGCCATTTGAACCTGAGCTTTTCTTGGTGGTAGTTTTCAATCTCTTTACTTGTTATAAGTCCATTCAGATGAGCTATTTCTTCTTAAGGCAATTTCAGTAGTTTCTGTCTTTCTAGGAATTAGTCCATTTTTAATCTAATTTGCTACCATATAGTTGTTCATAGTATTGACTTATAATCTTTTTTTATTTTTTATTTCTGTCAATAGTAATGTCCTCTTTTTCATTCCTGATTTTAGTAATTTCAGTCTCCTTTCTTCTCTTCTTGGCTAGTTTAGCTAAAAGTTTATCAAAATTGATGATCTTTTCAAAGAACCGGCTTTTGCTGTCACTGATTTTTTTTCTATATTTTCCCATTATCTATTTCATTAATATCATTTACATAAATCTCTATCTTTTCCTTCTGCTTGCTTTGGGTTTAGTTGGTTCTTATTTTATAGTGTCCTAAGGTGAAAGGATATTAATTGAAATCTGTTGTTTCCTTAGTGATGCTCCAGGGCATGCATATATATATATTTCTCAGAATATACTTCAATCTGTTTTCCGTATCTATGAGTGTTTCTATTTTATTTGTTAGTTTAATGTTCATTAGATTCCACATATAAGTAAATTCATATGGTATTTGTCTTCCTCTGACTGGCTTACTTCACTTAGTATAATACTCTCCAGGACCTTAGAGGGGAAGGAGTATTGAGAGATTGGGTGAAAAAGGTGAAGAAATTAAGCAAAGAAAAAAAACCCCTCTCATATATAAACAACAGTATGGTGATTACCAGAGGTAAAAGGGGGTGGGAAGGTAGAAGAGAAAAAGGGGGGATCAATGGTGACAGAAGGAGACTTGACTTTGTGTGGTTAACATACAAAATACAGATGATGTATTATGGAATTGCACACTTGAAACACATAAAACTTTATTAATCAATGTCACTCAAATAAATTCAATAAAATTAAAAAGTAAAAGAATATACCTCAAATGTATGCTATATTAATTCCAGTGAAATACAGAATAATTACTTCTATAATTCTATTCCCTCTTACCTTTATTTAGTGCTATTATTTTTACATATATATTACAAATTACATCTATATATGTAACAACCCCAACAATACATTTTGATAGTTATTAATTTATATGATTTTTTCTTTTAAAGAGAATGAAGGAAAAAGAATAAATTTATAGGACTTGTTACACTAACTTACTTTCTGACAATTTTTGCTTCTGTGTATTCCTATTAGTCTTCGTTAATATCATGTGTCATATCTTTATTTCAATAGGCTGTACAACCACTTACCTCCTTTATTCTGCTTTGCTAAATATATTACTTTTAAGTATGAAAAAAGCCCTGAAATACAATTATATACATACTAGAGAGCTTGTGCACATAATTTGTGCAAGGGGAGTGGGTTTCCTCAGCCTGGCCTGCACCCTCTCTAATCAAGGACTACTGGCTCCTGACCACTCACCTGCCTGTCTGCCTGATCGCCCCGAACTGCCTCTGCCTACCTATCTGATCACCCCTAACCACCTCTGCCTGCAGGCCTAATTGCCCCTAACTGTCCTCCCCTGCCAGGCTGATCGCCCCTAACTGCCTCTGCCTTGGCCCCCGCCACCGTGGCTTTGTCTGAAAGGAGGACCAGACAACCGGATGACCGGACAACCGGATGACCGGAAGATGTCTGGTCTACCTGTTCTAATTAGCATATTACCCTTTAATTAGTATAGATTGTTGTATACAATTGCTTCTTAAACCAGTTAAGAGGAGAAAAGAGAGGAAATCTGCATTTATACTGCTTTTTATAATTACACAATTCCCTTACTGCTGCACTTTGTTTTTCCATATGGATTTGTATTACCATCTGGGCTTACTTGCTTCCTGCCAATAAACCTCCTTTTGTGATTTTTCTAAAGTTGATTTGCTATAAAGTTTCTTCAAGTCCCCACACTTTGTTTCAAATAAAATCAGTTCTTTGGAGGATAACTTCAGAGGTCTCTGTGATGATGCACTGCCTCTCTCCCTGGGAAAATATCTCTGAGCCACTGCTCCTCCCCTGGGCAGTGGTGATAACCTCTGGTCTTCCCCACTTGCCTCTCCCAGTTTGGAAACTCCTTCTTACAAGTGAGCCAGAGGGAGGGTGATCAGGCCAGGCAATCTCAGCACCTATCCTTCCACCCATCTATGCATCAGCTAGGGCCTTGACTCTATGAGTAGAGCTAGGTGAGGGTTGGGAGCCTCACCCTCCAGGAATTTAGTCTCAGCAACTCAGTATTGGAGGAGATGAGAAATACTGATGGCCTGCCTCTACTAGTGACATACCTTACCCTTTGAAAGAGAGAAGAGGGAGCCACATCTTGTTGGCCACACCCACCAGGAGCAGAGCATTTGTCAAACTGATTAGTTGTGAAATCCAGGCACCCTCCTGATTTTACAGCTTTCAGAAATTCCTTTTATGGTTGTTGAGTCACTGCTCTCTACTCAGCGCTTTCAGTTTTACATTACTCTAAGTCCTTCACTTCTAAGTAATGGGTCTTTAGGAATTCCAGAAAGTCACATGACATTGGACAGGTGAATAAAAGCCCAACCATCCCATGAAAGACAGAGAAGTGACAGAAACCACTCCAACCTACACTGAGGAAAAAATACAGGTAAGAACTTTATTTTGAAAACATCATATGTTTTAGTAATTCTTAGGAGATTGGTCTCAGAATGGATTACTTTGTTTAGAAGTAACCCAGGTTCTGGTTGCCAGGTGGAGGAATGATGGGGGCTGTGTGAAAATGCAGAAAGGATTATGCCGGGGCTGACCAGCAGCCCCTGAACTATGGATGAACAGATTACTCCGACACAGTTTTACTGTGGGGGAGAGGGCTAAGGGATGTCTGGCTGAAGAAGCCAGGCAGCCTCAATTACCTGCCTTGCTAAACCTTTATTGGAATTTTTATCCTCAGATACAATCAGTAGGATGAATAATCTTGGGAGGACATATATGTTTACATTGTTTTCTAGGCAAGGACATCCAGGGATTAAGCATAAGGATTCCAGTAAACACCCTGGGATGTGCATATGCACAGATTTGTTTGGAAAGGTCAAGGAATACTCAGGGGCACTGCCTTTTACACTCCTCTAAGTCTCCCCTAAGTCAGAATTCTGATAAACAGGGCAGGTAGCCTTCCACACATTTCCCTTTTCTCAGAATGCCCTCCTTACAAACTTTCCAACCAAGTCTCTTGCTGAATGTACAAGACAGAGGGAGGTTGTGAACTTTCTACTTTGGAATATCAGGGACTGCAAGGTGCATTTACTGCTGGAGTTCTGATTTCACAGAGTATAAGAAAAACAAAACAGCAATGGTTAGTTATCTGGAATGTGTGGAGTGTGAGTATGCTCCAATAATTGCCCAGCCTCTACCATCAGCTTCTTCATCATTCCCCATGTTATTCTGGGGGCCGTTGGGGTTCGGGGAAGGCACCTTGTTCAGTGCTGCAGAGTCCCAAGGCTCTGATTCTTCATTTCTGGAAGAGGATTGGTCCCATGCCATGCCATAGGGTTTAATCTGGCGAGCTGGAATCTATAGTGGCCCTGTGGGGGTAGAAACACATGCATATCCTCTCCCCCATGTTACTAATTCATTGGGTCCCACCCAGTTATTAGTGTTCACATCTTGCCACAAGACTTGTGGTTTCTGAGGTGGGGTATTAAGGATTGAAAATTGTCATTCAAATTTAAAAAGTTAAGGGTAAAGATTGCTTTAGATAGTAATATAGCAGGATCCTTGTGCCCCATATTCCCTCTTTTTTGTTTTACTAGCATACCCTTCAGGGTAGCATGAGCACGTTCAATGATGGCCTGCCCTTGTGGATTATAAGGTATTCCTGTGGAATGCTGGATGGAGCAAGTTCTGCAAAAGTCAGTGAAGCCATGGCTGCTATAAGCAGGTCCAATTTCAGTTTTTATCTTGGTTAATGTAGCTACAATTGGAAACAGGTCTTATTGAATTCATGTGAAGAAATATGTTGCCACTTATTAAGAATTGCCAAAATACTAGAGGGACAGGTGGGGAGAATATATAACTTACCAAATTTGTGTTATAAAATGCTTCCTTATAGCTGAAAAGCAAAAATTTAAAAATAAGCAATACTTGCAAATGACATGGAATCTTGTCCTTTCTGCAAAACATAATATTCCAGAATAACAATTAGAGCTATAAATGAAAGCATAATATGGTTATTATTATTTGACAAAGCTTCCCGTGTACCTTATGCAGAAAATTTTCCTTTATGGGAGAGAAAACAAACACTTGAAGCATTCCAGGATCTATTGGGATGATCTAAAGCCAATTTTAGGTCAAGAAAAAATTTCTTAAAATTCAAACCCAGGAAGGATTGCCAAATTTACTTTTCCCAAAAATCCTATATAATAAAACCCTAATATGCAAATAGACCAAGCAGTGGAATGACCTGTGTTAGGACCAGTCACTATGACATGCACTGACCACCAGGGGCAGACACTCAACATAGGAGCTGCCGCCTGGTGGTCAGTGTGCTCCCACAGAGGGAGTGCTATTCAGTCAGAAGCAAGGCTCATGCTGGGTAGCAGAGTGGCAAATGGCGTGAGCTTCTCCTGCCTATGCTGAAGGCGGGCAGTAAGGAGAGAGAGGTCCCATACTGTGACCCAAGGATAGGGCTTAAGCCAGCAAGTGGACATCCCCCAAGGGGTCCTGGACTACAAGAGGGCACAGGCCAGGCTGAGATCCCCCCCCCCCCCCCGCAGTGCACAATTTTCATGCACCAGGCTTCTAGTCATATATCAAAGTGTATTAGACACAAACATATGCTAGTAAACTTCAGTTTCCACAATTAAAAGATGTCTTTTTTTGTAAAAAAAAAAAAAAAACACCACCTGATTAATATGAAATACAATCATTTTAATAATTTATAGAACTTTGCTTCCTGGTAGAAAACAGGAAAGATCTTCCCCCTATTAACAGACTAGTTTATTCTATAACTTCATTTGTCCTTGGGTGTGATCAGCAAATGGCACTAATTGGATTTCTGCTATCAGTCTCCCTGAGTACATTGATATAAGCTATTTACCATCTGGTTATACACTCTGGTTAGAGAGGCAAAATGCAAATCATTGACCCTGAAGTGTCCTTGGTATTGGGAACATAGGATTTACTAGATGGCTCCAAATTGCTGTCTAACCATCTCAGTTTCCCTATTTTACTTGTCCTGGCTTACTGGACTGTGTCATTTACATAACTTCCTTTCAACATTTCTCTTCCAAAATTCTATAATTTTCACAAATCTTTCTTCAGAAACCTTGCAACTTTCAGAAATAATCAGCTCTAGAATCCACTTTATTTGCCTTCAAAATGCATCTCCATGTCTCATGTTTTATTACACCAAAGCCATACTTTCTTTCCAACTAGTTAGAAATCTTGAACCTTAGAAACCTTAATTTTTAGGTGGTAATAAGTAACTAACGTTCCTCAGATTAGCAATACATTCACATTTTAAGAGATATTTAAAATAAAATACAAGACTTATTCATGAATAGATTCAAATTCACCCTCTAGATTTTCCACATGAGGCAAAACTCAGATTAATATTTAAGTATCCTGTTATTTCAAACTACCTAGATATTTAATAATTTTTACTATTTAATCCAGCAAACTCCAAAGTTTTTTTTATTATTTAAAGTATTTTTTATTATGTCTCCTTTTCATCCCATTGACCTCCCCCAAGCCTTCCCTAATCCCTGGAACATACCTTCAACCCCTCCCCCCTGCCCCGCCCCAGTGTTTTGCATCTATAGTTTATGCTTATATGCATGCATACAAGACCATCGGTTGGTCTCTTACCTCCCCCCTAACCCTCCCCTGCTTTCCTGCTATAATTTGACAGTCTGTTCAATGCTTCTTTGCCTCTGTATCTATTTTTGTTCATCAGT